>NC_044011.1:30052013-30359908 GCF_900496995.4 Aquila chrysaetos chrysaetos
CAGGGTGTTGAGCTGAAACATTAGTGGAATATATTTTGCATTTATGCTAAAAAGAATGGGGACATTTAAAAAGTTTTTTTTCTGGCTCAGGTTAAGAATTTCTGGGTTCTTCCATCCAAGAATCTGACTCATTTTGCAGTCTGGGGAAAGACACAAGTAGGAACATTTGTGGTTCCCCTTTCTCTGTGACACAATCTGTAGTTGAGTCTTCTCAGTGGCAAGAAACATTTGGCTGGAAGTCTGCCTGGGAGGAAGGAAGTGAACATTATCTAGTCAGAGCTTTCTGTACCATGCCTTAAAAGCAGTATCTAGATAGAAGAAGAAGAAAAAAAAAAACCAAACCCCAAACCACACACATCCAGGGTTGGTTCAAGACTCTAGAAGCCAATTTAATGCTGCGGATTTTTTTTATGCCGTAACTTAAATTCAGTTCAAGATCTGCAATAGCCTAGAGGTAGCAAAGGAAAAGGAACTTGATACTAAAATATAAGATCTATGCTGAAAATGTCGAGATAAAAGAAAAACAGAGAGAAACAACCTTAGATGAAGACAGGAATCCAGCTATCCTAACACAAAACAAATTCAGTATCAGGAAGTCATTTATTGAAGAGGACAGGCAGAATAGAATACACCACCTTCTAAGAAACAATACTTGGAAACAGAAGGAAGGAGGAAACTTAGAGGATAGAGTCTAATGCAAAAATCTATTTTGTCATATTTTACAGATGATCATTTATGCAATTGCTATGGATGTTATTGGATTATATATTCCAAGACAGAGCGCATAATGAATACTAATAAATTCCTGAGAAATGGGAAGTCTATATCAAGTATTTAGGTCCAGTAATAACAAATAGGTTTGGTATGAACCCTCAGAAAGAAAAAGGAACAGTCTCTGACAGATTGTTAACAGCAAAACACCGAAGATGGTCATGCTTTGACACAGAAACTGCTAGTGTGGCTATTACACTTAGAGAGCTCCAAGAAATGCTATATCTTATTTAGCTCCCAAGGTAGCTTCCATAATTTCACTTCTTCTGATAATGTTTAAGACTGTGGACATTTCATTAACAAAGCATTCATTAAAAAACTATAACTTTGCCTTTTACTTTGTATGTTGACATTTTTGAACTGGTGTTAAACGCTAGAGAATCAGTTACCCAGTGCGAATCTTTATGACAGTGACATCACAAATCAATCAAATCCTTCCTTCTATGCCAAATCCATAGAAGCCATCAGTTTGAAAGCACAGATAATATACAAAGACATAATCCAAATATTTGTCAAACACACATCTCAAAGTTACAAGCACATTTACAAAGATGTGCAAACCTTTTTTTTTTTTTTACTTTAGTGCAGCCAATGGGGCACAGATTGCTAAATCATGAATTTTCATCATTTCCTCTGTTGCTAACTGCCAAAAGAGGGCCAATCCACATTTATTATCACATGAGGAAAAATACAATAACTTTATAAAATGTTTATCCGTCTATGCACACACACTTTCTCCTGTGAAACACATTCAGCAGATAGATTCATCTAAGCTTAAAGGACCACTAGCAGAGTGATGGACTTAAATAAAAAATTAGAGAAATAAGAGTTAAACAGATGTAAAAGGCTGGCTGCTTTTGCCTGCTTGAAGGGCTTGATCCTGCAGAGAAAAAGCAACAAGCGCTCCGTGGATTCATAAAGGCAAGAGATTTATTCCCCCAAGCTGGTGTGCATGTGCCCAGCAATCCTGAGGGGTCAATTCTCTGAGCAACCAAACTTAGGAAAAAATACCTTATTAATTTCTTTCTTAAAACTCAGGAAGAAGAGGAGCTTGGATGACAGTCTAAGAGAGAGATCTGCTTACAACAGAGAACTAAACAGTTTATCAGGATTACATTAGATGATCAACAGGGGTCTCATGTAGCCGATTTGCAGCTTAATGTTTACCTTGTACCACTGATTTACAGGCACATAGGTATTAAATGGACTGTGAGCATACCATGCAATTCTTTCATCTTTCAATGTGCTTCTTGTACCTTTGCCAAAAGTCATAATTTTCCCGCATCCTGGATAGTTGCATAGCCAAATGATAAATGCTTTCTCAATGAAGAGAACATCATTTGATTGGATTTCTCCTTAAGCTCAAGCCTCCCTATTAATAAATATATTGATTAAAATTCTGCCTGCTTAGAAACAAAGGACAAATTAAGTAACTGCTTCACAGCAAGTATATATGTGTGTGGGAATCTCCACTTCTATACACAGCTTCATTGAATTTGGTGATAGTTGGTTAAAAAAAAAAATAAAAAATTACAACATCCATGGACTGATGCCTCTGCAATTCACGTAAAGAAACCTGGAAGAGGCAGAGTGCAATGGCAAGACACTGTGGTTGGTTAAAAGGCGTACCAGCCGTCAAATATTTTACAGGTATTCCGCTGAAGAGATGCTGTTTAACAGTAAGAAGGTTTATAAATATAGCTCAGTAAGCTGTTCTGCTCTGTAAGACATATAAACAATTCATTTTGGTTGAGTCAAATCTTCAGTCGCATTTCATTGTTATGCACAAAAAGATACAACATGCTACTTTGGATCTTTACTTTTATTTTAAAAACCTATTTGAATGAGTCGCTTCATATAAACAACACTGATTGTTCCAGTACTGGAAACAGGCTATGGGTAACCTGGAAACAAACCTGACATAACAGATTTACACCAGGGATTCCTCTGAGACCATCCATGATCCAGTCACATCTGTTAGTCCAGCCTTATCTGCTAATAGAAGCAGTCAAAAATGGTGAAATAATACCAGCTTCATGCCACACCACAGCATTCATCCATGCCAAGGGACCTGATGGTTACCAACTATGGACGTCAACCACTGTGATGGCCAAATAGGCCCAATGGGGCAATGCGTACCTCTCACCACAAGACCTGCTCTGTAAGTTACAACCGTTTTAGGAAAAGCACTTAGTAAACCCAAACATAAGTTGAAAGATTCGGAAACAGCTGCCTTTAGAGCACCACAAAATAATGACTTCCAACTTGCCTTTAGTGGAAGGCCTGAATTTCTGACTCTGATGGTTTCATAATATCAGGTCTTAAATGTCACTGATCCCACAGAAAAGCACTGATGTGCTTTGGCATTGGTTCAGCTCTGTATGGATATGTACCAGGCCTCACACTGGTTTAGTTTTCATTACCTGAGATGTCATTTTGAAGGGTTCCCCATTTAATATATAAATGCCAGATGCCAAAGAGATGTTCAGTGACCTTCTAAAATAATAGCACTATCATTTTGCTTTAAGGTACGCTGATTTTCTCCTAGGCACAGTGCCCACAAACCAGCCTACGATGCAGTAGCACCATCACAGGATGATATTGGTGGAAGCAACCTTAGACTAGAAGTGACAGTGGACATACGGTGACAATTACTCTGAGGCACAGTCTTGGCAGTTCAGGAGAGTTTGTATTTCCATGCAAGGTATCTGAGTCCAACTGAAGTAAAACTGTCAGAAGTACTTCACTGTCTAGGAGCTTCGGTTACATTTCCCAGGGTTCCTTAGTCATTCAGGACACCAACTCTCATGGAAAGCTTTTGAGATTTCTCACTGAAAGTTAATGAGACTTTGGCTCCTAGGTGTCTAAGATATGCTTGACGTAAGACCTAAAAATTTGAGTAACAGAAGCATATGTAAAATATTTACCTGCATGCACCACATTCATTCTGCACTTAGGGGCTAATGGCAAAGTTTCAAAACCTCTGGTAATAAATCCAAATTTTAGTCAGTTTTATTCGGTCACTAAGTCACTGTATTTTTATAGATGTTACTCCCCATCCCTTGCATCCTGGAAGATGATGACAATATTATAAAAGCATCTCAAACTAATAAGAGAATGAACATGGAGTAAAACCAGTAGGGATTTTACTAAGTGTATTGAGAGCAGTGTTGACACTAAATGCTACCTGAATCTCTACCTAAGAGACTTCTCTCTGACTGAAATTCTTCTAGAGTTCATGTTAGTCTCAACATGGGGATGATAAAAGTGTAAAAAAAAAAAAAAAAAAAAAAAAAAAAATCTGGCAAGGAAAGAAAACAGACAGTATTTTAAAGTAAATCATCCCACAGCAAGATAACCTTACACATTGCTTCTAAACAGAGGTGAAAGAAGGCACTGCAGGAACACTTTTATTTGATTATCCTCCAACAGCTTGCATGCCCATCTTATGTAGCTCAATTCAGGAAAACTTCTACAGTGGCCACAGTTTTGCTTGCAGTTCACCTGTTCAGGAAAAAGGGAGTCTCCTGCACAGCGCAATTCAGTACAATCCTGCCCAGCAACAGGGAACACTCTGAGACACAAGTGAAAATTGAACCCTCCGCAACAGATTATTTGAAGTGTGAACTGATACAAAATGTCAGCTGCAACTTTCTTCTCCTATGTGGGCAATCACCCCCTTCTGCTGTTCTACCTGTGCAAAAACTGCCTTTAGCTGCAGGAAAGGGAGATGGGTGTACATCTGGCCAATACTAAGAAAAGGCAACTGAGTGAGTGTTTTGGGGAAGATCTTGAACTAGTGGGAAAAAATAACACTGAAACAGCTATTGATTTCAACTAAACTATGTTTATCAAAACCGCCCTTTATCTTTGGAGCATCATGCCTATACACATATATTCTAAGAATAATAGACAATTTTCGGAGTTATCAAAACATATACATGACACACTCAGATCCATGGAGACCTTCAGCATAGAAAAATAAACTATTTTTAAACAAAGAACTGAAACCACAACATCCTCCACTTCATATAATCCAGTTATAAGTTTTATCTGTGTTTTTCAGATAGAGTTACAAGCTGTATCCGCCTAAACCTATGCAGAAAAAAGGGACAGAAAACTATCCCAAAACTTCAGCAGTTTCCTCTAGGTCTCAAGCGATGTTTTAATAATCCTTCAGGAAACTATAAAAATAGTGTGACATACTTGTAGCTAAAAGAGAATAATGCACTCATGACTCCACTCTATTGTCCATTTATGACCTTTTGTTATGCTGCAGGGATATAAGTATGAAGAGGAAGAAAATACTTCCAGACAACATCCTCCTTACCATTAGCCTAGTAGTGCAAAAGGTCTTATGTGCCTTGTCTGGAAGCATGGAGGACTTCTGACAATATAGCAGTAATAGCTACAGTACAAGTAAAGTTGGCAAATTTGTTAGTGCTACATCCAGATTCAAGGGGTGCTCTCTCAAAACCATGCTCTTAAGCAATGTACACCACCATCATCAAAAAAAGAGAAAATGTGCTAAGCTGTATAAATATGCATTTTTATTAATTTACTCAGCTGTTCATTAGCTTAAAATAGAAGCTATGTTGCTTTTGAACTCTGACCTTTTGATTAGGAAAACTCATTAAGGAAGATAAAATGAATCAGATGAAATTCATAAACCTGATTCAAGAATGGCCCTGAGCACCTAAATATGTCTCGTTACAAATAAAAGGAAAAAATTTACAAGCTTATGAAAAGAAAAAATACTTAGACTGTTCATTCAAGTTCTATACTCTGAGATGTGAAATGCCAAATTATCTGTGCCCAAGCTGAGATGGTTAAACTGAAAAAACAAGAAAAAACTAGAAGAAATAGCAAATCCCTACCCACTTATTAGAGGAAACTTAATTTCCAGGACACAATCCAACAACACATCAACATGACCCAGTTCTCTCATGAAGTTTAGTAGTATGCAGTTCTACAATGGGAAACTGCAGAGATATAGACACTATCGTACTCTGATAGGGTATAAGAGCCTCTAGCTGTATGTACAGGCTATATAATAGATGACACATAGGGCCAGGTCTTCATGTATGATAAAGCTTCCAAGCTTCACTGACAGGAGCTAGGAAGTGGCACTGATATTGTAATCATGCTTCAGTGGTGAGAAACTTTCTTCATTTGTGTATTGTCTCCATATATTTTTTAAAACTATTCTTTCATCTATTTTATTCTACAGCTAAAGTTTAAAATCAAATTCTTCCACTGTTTGGAAAACCTGCTTTTCTATTACAACAAGTAGACCGGGTACATCTAGATTTAAATAGCTTCCATGTCAACATATCTTTAGAGATCTTTGATGTTACTCAAAAAGACATATCCAACGTCATGTTTTTTCATGGTAGTAAGGCTTGGTTTCTCGGTATGATTTTAAATTGGCATCTGCTAGAAATATTTTCTGTGTTGCTTCTGAAAGAATCAGTATGTGAATTGAATTATAAATCTGCCTGGACAAGTAATTATCAATTTGTTGTAGCATCCTTCCATAATAATGACAGTACAGGAGGACTTAATTTAGGATTTCTTCAGAAAGGAGATTGCATTTAGGTCCCTTACAACTAATGCATTTGTTAAAGCTTTTATTATGCAAGTGTTGCTGCTGCAAAATGTTGAAGGTATCTTGTCCTACATCAAAAAATAATTAGAATTGTACAGAATCAATAAGCTAACTCATAACTGTGCACTACACAAATCACAGTTCATTCCCCAAAATAACTTTTAATTGAAGATTGAAAAGATTTTGCCTTGCTTAGATCAGAAAAGGAAGCTTTGAGGTAAAGAACTAGCCACTACACGCTCCCCAGATATATCTACCCATAAGTAATTAAGGAGTGCTTTAAGAAATAAAATGTTTATTCCAAAATCAAATGAACACTCTTGATGTGTACTTCCCCTCACTTGCTGACCCAGTACTCCTACTGAACCATATTAATAATGAACCATTTTCAAAAAGCCAAAATGGTTAATACATTCCTCATAATCTCCTACTCCTGGAAGCCGAAGATAGTAGTATAATTAATGTTCATGATGAATGTCAGAACGCTGCTGCTTTGTTTCTTTACTTATATGGGGGAAATGGGAGAAGAGGGAGGTATAGAAAAACACTGAAGAAAAGCCATTGAACCCTTTAATATGTAGTCATTTTCTTCTTTTTTACGTATTCTTAAGGAAGACCAGCCTCTGAAGCACTGGAAATAATTGACTCTTTTCACTGTTTCACAAAACGAGAAATGAGTGCCCAGTTTTGCAGTGTTGCCATTGTACAGCCAAGACAACCCATGTGGAAGAGATAAAAAGCCGACACATTCCCAGTTCACCTCCATGTGGATGAGGAAGAACAAAACCAGAGGGTGATGCATCTTTATCAACAACTGCCAGTCACTACTGTTTTGCCGTATGCAAATACATGAGTGTTCGCTTGCTGAATTTGTTCATCAAAGCAAAATGCTTCTGGAAACAGAACTGCTGACAAATGTAAGGAGCTGTCACATGGAGCACTTTGGCAGACCTGCCTTAAACTTGTTGCCTATTGTCATTTT
The DNA here is from genome assembly GCF_900496995.4 of Aquila chrysaetos chrysaetos. NCBI lineage: Eukaryota > Metazoa > Chordata > Aves > Accipitriformes > Accipitridae > Aquila > Aquila chrysaetos. The sequence goes on from NC_044011.1 coordinate 30,059,375, forward strand.
TATTGTGCTTATAATTGCAATAATAAACAATACCTCATGTTCTTCCACTCTCATTCTGAAGATGCAAATTGCTATTAAAATCCTGAATTTCAGAGAAAAGCTTTTTATCTAATTTTCTAGGGCTGCCTTCTCTAAAGCATTAAAGTTCTTGCCATATTGCGCACATAGTAAATTGTAATTTTTTTTCCATTTAACATGCAAAATTCGTAGGTGTTTCAGCAATAATCAGACTTAAAATCTCAAAACCATCACCCAGAGACTTAGTACCACCAAAAAAATTACGTATCTGTGTGTGTTCATCCAAATCCACCCAAAACTGTCGTCCTCTGACTCCCTCCCCGAAAGGCTTTACCAAATGCAATCACCAGTGCTCCACTGTGAACAAGCCTATGACCTCTATTGATGATTTTCATTGCAAGTAAAGCTACAATATGGCTAATCTATATCTACTGTATTCTAAGTAACAGCTGAATATCACTGACCTCAGAAAACAGAAATAAAGAAGTTGACAGAAAAAAAAGTCACAGAAATAATTAACTTTTAATATTATATTATTTATAGTCTTTTCTGTTTGCCACTGTCATTTCTCTAATCATTCAAACATACATCTAGAACTGGTACTTGCAGACTAATCAGCTAGCACTGCTTGACTGATTCTTATTGCCCCAGAAACAATATAATCTGCAAAATTTATTGACAAATATTCTATAGAGTCACCAATCTCGTGCATGACTGGTGCTACAATGACTGAGTATAAGTTCATATCATTATTGAGAACTGGGTCAGTTTAGTCCAAAAGGTATTACTGAAGTCATGTAGATAAATCAGATTATATTTAGTGAACCCATAAATCACCAAAAAAGCTAATTTAGCACGTACGTGGCAACTGTTACAGTCTTGCTAAGGCCAAGATGAGCTGCAATGTTTACTTTGGTGTATGCAAGTCACTCAAACCACCTCAATCACACAATCATTTGTATACATTCACCAGCATGATTTTCACTGGAGTTCCACTTCCACTAAATTTTTTCCCTTCCAAAATCAGCACGACCCCCTCATATTTCTTGTCCCATGTGCCAAGCTGAGTCAATAGTTGAAAGATCCATGTGCCCACAAGAAAGGTGAAGTATGTTTAACTGTACTTGCAATGGAAGTTACAGATGGCTGGTTGTAATCATCTGGAAAATGTTTAGGTCAAATTTTTTTTTTGCTTTCTTGATACAACTCCATGTTTTGTGATTTATTTCTTTATCAGTACCCACAAAGAAACAATATAATGTGGATTTTTTTCTTCTTTTTGAGAAAACCCTTTTCTATACTCTTGTGAAATAGGAAGGGTCTATTAGGGATTGAGACAAAAACCACCCAAACATCCATATGGCACCTTTACACCAAGCAGTGAGAGGGACTATGGAACATCACAGAGAACTTAACAGCATATACTTAACAATATGTCACCCCCAAGTACTTACACTAAGGTTGCTGAAATTGTAATTACTAATTGGAGGTAAAGGAGGATCATGTTTGATGACATATTCACAAGTCCTCAATCTTAACTCTTTACATGTAAGCACAAAACATACATAGACATCTACAAAGTATTAAGAACTCCTCCATGATTTTTAATACAGCACATGTAGTGAAAACAGAAGAGGAAACAAGAGGACCTTCTACACCCAAACTTTGTATATACTGTGTAGGTATATGGAAGGCAGCTAAGCTAGGAAGAGTAAGAAAAAAGGAATAATACATACATAGCAAAGAATTAACCATATCCTGGAGGCCTGAAAATGCTTCCGTAACTTCAGGACACAGCGCTGTCACTCTTGCAGCAGAAGTAGCCTCTGGGTAAACTCAGCTCAACACCTTGCCTTATGCCTGAAGTTTTACCCTGTCTTGCAGGGACACAGATTCCCTGCAGGGGACCACATGGGCCAGGATCCTCCTGAAGAGCTGGCAAACACCCTGCAAGGCAAGTATGGTTGTAGAGAGAGCCACCTCATTTTCATTTGGCAAGCAAAAGTCTACAATGGACTGATCTGAACCAAATCCTTATTTGAGGTGTCCTCATACAAATATCATTCATCTAGGGAAAGGAGGATCACAGCTTCTTAAACTCAGTAATACATAGAGCGTCTTTTCATGCATCTCCCAGACCTGCTGTCCTAGTTTCAGCTGGGATAGAGTTAATTGTCTTCCTAGTAGCTGGTACGGTGCTATGTTTTGAGTTCAGTATGCGAAGAATGTTGATAACACTGATGTTTTCAGTTGTTGCTAGTAGTGTTTAGACTAATGTCAAGGATTTTTCAGCTTCTCATGCCCAGCCAGCGAGAAAGCTGGAGGGGCACAAGAAGTTGGCACAGGACACAGCCAGGGCAGCTGACCCAAAGTGGCCAACGGGGTATTCCATACCATGGGACGTCCCATCTAGTATAGGAACTGGGAAGTGGGGGCGGGGAATCGCCGCTGGGGGACTAGCTGGGTGCCGGTCGGCGGGTGGTGAGCAATTGCACTGCGCATCATTTGTACATTCCAATCCTTTCATTATTGCTGTTGTCATTTTATTAGTGTTATCATTATCATTACTAGTTTCTTCTTTTCTGTTCTATTAAACCATTCTTATCTCAACCCGTGGGTTTTGCTTCTTTTTCCCGATTTTCTCCCCCTTCCCACTGGGTGGGGGGGAAGTGAGTGAGCGGCTGCGTGGTGCTTAGTTGCTGGCTGGGGTTAAACCACAACACCTGCAAAGCAGGCAATGTCTCATACAAAAGAGTCAAACATCAACAACCGTATTTTACAAATACTTCAAGTGAGAGGTTGCATGCATTCCTTTCCATAAGAAACAAAAGATGCGTTTCTAATATAGCAAAACACAGACTCATCTATACTGCCTTTCAGAGTGAATCTAGCAAAGTAATGTTCCCAGAAAACCCTTCTATACACCACTGAAAAACCCTGCCTTTGTACATCACTGCAGCTATCTCAGTAGCACATGGTCCCAGGCTGGTGATCCACAACTACTTCAAAGCTGCACAAGGAACAGGGATAAGAAAAGAACACACTGTTGCTGAAACACAGAACTATGATCTCAGCTTATAACTTTACATTCAGCTTTTCAATTAATCAAACAAATGATTAGCAAAGCGATAAGACATAAACAAAAGACTCAGGTCAAGAATGAATTTCCACTTGGATCTTGATCTGCATTTTATATATGTTAGTAGCACCTCTTGAACTTTTGAAGGTTGAACAAAATGCCCTGAAGACATTGTTTTAAGCCCAACTTGATATTATTTGAAGCAAAATGACAAGCAATAGAACTAGCCAAGGCACCAAGCTAGACAACCAATTTTTTTACATGCCATTTCCTGTACTGCTTTTGTTTTTAACTGAAACGTGACCTGCCAGTAAACAAACAGTCAAGCATTCATTGTCACCAGATCTCTAAAGTGACAAGTCTTTAATAACACTGCCTCCTGCAATAAACCTTTTTTGTAAGAAGAGGTGAAAACTGTCCCTCAAAACATATTAGTTAGATTGGATTGATTCATATAACAGCACAGTAGAATAATAAGTCATGAAGGATAAAATAATTATCTTAATAATGTCCACTACAACGATGAACTGAAGCGGTTTCTGTGTTACTAGGCTATTTATGTACACTTTGATTGCATTAGGTTTTTCTGCCTATGGTCACCTCAGAAGTGTACCAACAGCTCTGTAATTCATATCACTTTGTGGTTTATTACTGAGATTGCAGCAACTAATATTTCACTTTCTTCCCAATTTTTAAAGCAAACATTTTTGCCTTTTTAGTAGTTGCCAGTGGAAGTATGACAGAAGGAAGAGGGTAACGTATACCTTTTTTTAAATAAAATTTTTATATTTATGACAAAATAATTTTTTCTTGTTTGTTTTTTTTAACCCTTTCCAGATGGGTCATTTCCAGACACAGCTATATCACATCCTCTTTACTGTTGTTCAAAAAATAAAATCCAAAAGTAATTCCTGGCAAACAGAGACCATATCTGGACTCACAGCATTAATGAAACAAGGAAATGTCATATTGTCCACTTTCCAAACTGCTGCTTACATCCAATGTTAGCCTGGGTGGCCAAGAATCTCAAATAAGGGGAACACTGTCAAAATCCCACAGCAAAGGGCATTTCCCAAGCAAATGATTGTTCTAGCACTGATAACAGCTGAATACAGGCAGCAAAGATGATCAGTGTTTTCCATTCAAAATCACACCTCAGCAAGAGCAGTAAGAGCAGAAATAATTGTTTCTTCTCTTTGCCAATCTGCAGCACGAGAAGAGCAGAAGATCAACAGAGACATATACTGAGGTCCCCAGGATGAGGAAATATATGCAAGCAGAACTGTTGGATTCACACAGGCTTTTGATTGATTTTTTTTTTTTTTTGGGGGGGGGGTTGTTTGTTTTGTTTCGGTTTTTGTTTTTTACTGTTGTTGTTTTAATGAAGAAAAGCATTGCCATCCAAAACTGCAAACTGGAAACAGTCTTGCATACCAGTGCAGATTATGCATATGGAGAAATTTGAAGAAATAGAGCTATTCTGAAGGTATAATCAGGTTACACTGAAACCACTGAATATTTTTTTCAGCGGTCATTCAAGATCGCCTGTTGCAACTTCAGTTTTTCCACTGTATCTCATTCTGCATCCAAAATGAACTGTGTCTCTTTACAGACTACAGATCAATCTCAATGTGTGGGAGTCTCTTGTATTTAGCAAGGCATTTAAGGTACATTTAGTAATACAATATTTTTATATATATATATCATGGCATCTTGTATTGCCTTGACACTGCAGGAAAAAAAAATGATACATTTTGTTTAAAATATACAGACATATCTTCTTTGTCATGGTTTTATGATGATTTCCAACTCTGTTTTCATTTAAATGCTATTAAATGTGTTTGGTTTTAAACAGCCTTTGAGAAGTGATTAGTGATAAAAACATTTAGATAATGGTTCATCTATTTTTGTTCACACTGACATATCAGATATGCCATTCTTTGCTGGATTCTGAAAGGATGGAAGCAGTGTTACACAATATCCACCACCCCCTAGTCTTTTTGTTAATCATCCCTAATCAGCTGTTGCTTCACAAATCAAATTTTTAGTCCTTTTAGGCATGTGGTGTGATGCTAATGTGTGGCAACAGAATGTTGATTATAGACCACTGGGTAGCACTAGCTGCCCCATTAGTGGCATCCAGCTGTCCAGATTCATGCATGAGCAAGAAGGATTTAATAGGTTAAGATGAAGAGCAGTGAAATGCCTGTGATGCAAATAAGGACAATACAGGAAATAATTAGTGTGAGGCAAACCATCTTTTCAAAGCAGAATTAGTTCTGAGGTAAATGACACTAACTTCATTAATCACTAAGTGTATTGTAAACTTTTAAACTAAACTGCTTTGACACTACAGAGGAATGTAGGATATTACAGAATTCCCATACATAATTATGAAAGTGAAATTAAATTATTTCAAAAGTTGTATGAACCATTCCTACCCAGTGTATGAGAATACAAATCTGACAACTGTGTGACTCTTCTGAGATTATTAAAAAGCATCAGCATTTAAGAACTAACAAAAGAATTGACTATTTACACCATAAGGAATGATATTTATTCTCATTCTGAACGGAACAAAATAAGCACACCTATTACTTGTGGGTGCATTAACCTCACCACACAGTGCCAGACCCAAGCACTGACCACAGTCTGCAGTTCCTGCCCTGCCCAGAAAAGCAGCAACTCATCAGGTGCAGAGTGGTGAGAAAAGTCACACACATTCTCCACAGAAACACTTCCTTGTATATATTGATGACGAAGTCAAGCATCTCGGCTGAAGGAAGTCCGTAATTCCTGAATTAAAGTCTCTCCAACACAGGACAGCCACATTTGTTTCAATTCAACAAAACAGGACTTTTACTACCAATGATTTAGACATTGGTATTTTCTAAAATATTTTAATGCTTCTGTTAACCATGTTTATGGCCAACACAAAAGCAGAGTGCAAGGAGCCGAGCATTTCAATGCCTACAGTGCTAAAAATATCCATGAACAGCTTGAGCACAATTTGAAGGATTAACTGTTTTAAAATCATTTAATTAATACAGAAGACTGCTACTCTTTTGGGATCCCTGTGTTTTCAGCTGTAGCATCAGAGTATCACTGGCCTCAAACTTAAATTCTGATAACATGAGAAAATTCTTATTTTTAGTGTCGTCTTTTAAAATCAGAATCTGGAAGCTTGCACATGGAGAGTGTTTCTATATTTTTCAAATGTAAAACACTTCTGAAAACAGAAAACATGAGCATTCAGAGTGCTGTTATTGTACCCTGGTTGTTCATTATCAACTACCATTTCTTCATTAACTATTTTGTTCCTCTATCACTCAGTGATAAAGGCTTTTCTAGAGATCAGTCTTTTTTTTCCCCCCCCGACAAACTTTTCCACGCCTGCTATTTTTTGCCTTCTGATCACAGCCTACAAAGACCAAAATCCCCCACCACAGATTTCCTTCCAAATTGCAAGTACATCCCCAAAACATCATGGTAGTTCTTTACTTCTATATCTAATTGCTCTAAGTTCTAATAAGCTTCAAATAAAAGTGCTGAAGGTTAAGATTAGCCCATCATTACTTTAAAAATGAACACAGTACCATTTTCCTTATTTATACATCTTGGCCTAAATTTCCTTAGGGTACAGAACTAGGCCGTGTGTTACTCTGGCATAATAAACAGTCAATGGTTCCATAAATACCAGGGTCCAGCTTCTCAGCTGATTCAAATTGACTTAAATAGAGCTAAGCAGACTGACACTAGCTGAGGAAACAGCTCTGTATTATCTAATTATACACACAGCAAAAAAGTCACTAAAAGCTCTCAGTTCAGCCTATTTTATGTAATTAACTGTACAATAAAATGTTCCATGATCAAATAGCTCAGTTCCTTTGAAGTACTCACTTTCCATTTCCTTCAATAAGCACATCTAAGAGAAATTCTTTTATACGTCCATGAACATTTGAAACTATCAGCACTAGAGGCTGCCGTTTTCTATTTTGTGCCTAATCCCAGCTACTCTGGAGAGAAAAGCAAAATCTCCAGCTGGGTGCCCTGACTGCAGATTAAGACTCTTTAAATACATAATGTTCATCAGTACAACTAAAGTCGTGTCAGTTGTGATAGGGACCAAAGCCATGTTCTCTATTTCATTCTACACAGGCCAGACTAGTGCAAAGGCTGAAAAGCTCTCAAACATGGTCTGGATTTGAACCAGTGACCTGGAGGTGAAAGGTTTGCTAAGTAACCTCCCCAGCTTCACTCTGGCTCACTTCTTTAGTCCTCATTCTGAAAACAAAGATGCATTTATTTTAAGCTCTGTCAACTTCGGGGGTGGGGGGAGGACAGTAATTAGCATGCCTCAGTTACATACATGGTTCATTTCTTAAACTCCTTGTCAATTCATTACTCCAATTTTTGACAAAGCAGCCTGGATTAAATCCATAAGTAAATGGATTCATGTTGTTTAGTCACTCAGATTTTAAAACACTCCAAAGACTCAGTGCATTGCCCTACTCCTACAGGAGCTTATGTGCTATTCCCACAGACAGAATTTATTAAGTCCATTACATCATTATTTTCTAAATCAAAATTCTCTACATATTTTAGCAAATTGTCTCCTAGAATCAGGGTATATGGAGTCTGAGAACTGCTAAGTTAAAATAACTTCTCTTTGGTTATCTCTGCTTTATTTCTCCCTAGAAGCCTTTAAGCCACTCACAGCAGTTCCTGACAGAATGTGCTGGAATACAATAATATGTCAATTAAGTACAGTCAAACAGCTGCTAATACTATTTCTCCAAAATGTCTTCATTATTAATGGAAAGCACTGTGGTGTGGCAACATACTAGAAGACTAACTGAAAAAGAAATTATGACCCAGTTCTATGAATAATTATATTGCATTTCCTAACATTTTCCTATCACGTTGATTAGTACAGTTGTGAAGTTCACAGATCCAATTTGACCAGAGGCCACCCAGCCAGCAAAACCCTATACTTGTCATATATTTTCATTTGATAAAACTTCATAAATTATACACCATCTATGGCTTTACATTCATAGATGTTTTAATTAACTACTGAATATTTCTTCAAAACCACTTTCTAGAGTATTTAGAAAAAAATAATCTGGAAAAAAGGTAACTGCTCTAAATGACTGTGTGGGGAATTACTCACACCGGTGCTAATTAATCTAGTAAAAAACTGGGATTTGACAGCTCTGGAGACTATTATAAAATATACAGCCTTTTTTGCTTGTACATCATTAGGTCAAACACAGCCCAGGTGACACGTGTCTGAAAGCGGATAGCAGCTGGGGCTAGAGGTGCTTGGTGGCCTGTGTGAAATGCATGGATTGTCTCGATCCAGTTCCAAAGCGACACGCATCACCATCACAAAAAATGCTCCAGGAGCTGGCACAAATTGACACGCTTGTTGGCAGCCTCAGCGGTGGTGCCAAAGGCTGAAGGGGGTTTGTGATTGCTCTGTTCTTTTGCTCACAGACGTTGTCATTTCTGATAATGCTGACATCTCAACACATCCACGGCCCAACACCCTTCAACCCCTTCCTCCTTGCATCCTGCCGGGCAGTGTCACTACCTTGGGCAGAAAAGCAGTAAATTACCAAAATACCTTAGATGGCATAGATCGACTGTTTCTAGAGATATAATCTGATTACGTTCAAATCTCATTACTTTTCTAAACAAATGTAAGTTTGAGCAGTAATGCAGTGCATAATAAACAAAAATACATCATTAAAACATAGGACTGCTGCATTATAGTTCAGAGATAGTAAATGGTTTGATAGCATTTCATGTTCAGTTTTGTTCTAAATAACAGCTGTCTGTGCCTCTCAGTGTCCCTGCAGAAGGAAAAATCAAAGCTAATGCAGAAAAAATACTACTCCCCTCCTCCTTTCCGAAAGGAATTCTTCAACTATTCAGTCAATTCAAATCTAAAAATAACTGGAAAAAAATACTTGGAAAGAAAAAAGAATGCCTTCCTAATTGCATATTAATTGCTATATCCAATTGTAACTTTTTTTTGCACTAGCAAGTAACATCATTTGTGCCATTATAAGGCTCTCAAGAATCCTGCCAACAGAGAATGTGCATGACAAATAATTGATTCAACCTGCCACTTCCCACAGGGTCAATAAGGAGCAGCTGGACTTGAAATCCCTACCTAAAAACAACAGCTGCAACACACAAGACAGACCCAGAGCAGAGGTACAGTCTTTGTTTCCTCTCTCCTTATCCAAAGCACTTAGTTAAATGCCCAGGCAACAGAGCAGAATATAAAGAGACAAGTTCACCACTCACGCAGGGGGCAGAACAGGGATAACTGAAAGGAAAAAATTGCAAAGGGAAAGGAGGTACAAATGAAGGGAGAGTAACATGTACTGAACCTGCCAGATCCCTGTATCAGGAGTTCATTTTTACTCTATGCAACTGCTCTGGATATGTAGGACATCCAAAATCAACTTTTTCTACCAGCAAGCTTCAGAAAACCCAGTAGCTAACGATGCACTTTCAAGGTCTGTTGCAGCTTTCCCTTTCAACTAGGCTATCTGGGAACTAAGAAACTGGATCAAATAGTTTCTCAGCAGTTCACTCCTGAAGTTCCCACAATACTCTAGGTAAAAGACAGTGTCAGCCTACCTTGCTCCTGCTTACTCCCAGTTCTGACCAAAGGGAAAAAACCATACACACACTTCATGGCTATCCATGGCTCAACATCTGCCCTCTTTTGCCAGACCTTAGCTCATCAGACCACAGCAGGATCCCTTTTTCCCACGTACAAAATATAGAAGGTGACCATAAATTGGCAATAAAGACAGGTTACTGACCATTTACGTGGAAATCCCAGTTCACTGAGCAATCTGGCATTGAAGCAATATTTATATTTATTATTATCTGTCTGTAAAGAATTCTTTATTCTCTTAATAGGCTCTGAAAAATCTTACAGTTACTTATTTTCCTCTCAGCTTCTGCTATTTGGAGGCATCATACAAGCTAGATTTATTTTTGTAATACCATGGCTATAAATTGCATGTGATGGGATTGTCCTTCAAATACATCCCTGTCTCAGAGTAAGCCTTGCAGAATCTGAAAGACCATGCTCACAACACAAGCACTAGTAAATACACAACTATATTTTCTGTAAATACTTGTTCTTTCAACATGGGAGCAAATTCAGCCTTTTCATCTACCTCCTGTAACAAACACTAACACTGCCATCATTAAAGATACTAATGCCTGCCCTTCCTCATTAGCAACTGTGATGCAAAAATTCTTTCACTGATAAAATTTAGGAGGGTTTTGAGGACTAGTGTTAGTCTATAGAAGCTTACCCTCTGGATTTACACTCAGAGCTTTGAATTACAAGTATCTTTGATCATCTGCAATATTGCAGTTTCTTATATATGCAGCTCCACCTTGCTAATAGGAGCTTCAGTACCAAGAACATGCCAGGCACTTTCCAAATTCCCATGAAGACTTGGACCCCATCCTGAGGAGCATACACGCATAAGCAACCGGTAGTTATAATGAGATTTTTATTCTCATATGATACGCCCCATAAAAAACACTGGAAAAAAATGCCTAGGGTATTCTACAAATATAAGTATGCATATTAGTTAGATATTGCACTTATGTTATATAACGCTGTGTCAATGTTCCTATAATCCAACAAAAATCAAGGGCAGTTGCGCCTCAACTGTCTAAAGGGAAATATATTTGCTTTGTAAATATTAATGAACTTAATATGGTGTCTGGAGGGAGAGATTTTAACAGGGAACTCAGAGCACCAAGGCAACAGAGTCACAGTGAAAGTCAGTAGGACTAAAGCATGTAATTTCTACTGTGCCTTTTGAAACATTTCCCCATCATGAGGTTATCATACAGATCATATATTATTAGTATGCAGTCCCAAAGGAAGATGTCTGTTTAAATGTCCACAGGGAAGAGGTTATCATCTGACAGATATAAAGATTAAATTCAGGGGAGTCAAAGTGCTATATGATAAGTTTCTTTCATATTAGGGCAAGGTTTGCGCATTCACTTCAAAACAGTAAACAGCAGTGCAAGTTCAAAGACGTTTTCCACACATGGAAAAGACATTTGACATGCACTCCTGCAAAACAAGGTAAAAGTAAAAAGAATTAATTAAATACACCGTATTTTAGCAATAAAACAATAGTTATACATTAACATCTCAACTAAAGGGATAAGACTATGAATATCCAAATAGAAGACTAAGGCTTTTTAACCTTTTAGCTTACAAAACCCAAAGGGACTTTAAATGAAAGGTGAAATTTCCAGCAGAAGAGGCTGAAAGTCACATATAAAACCCTCTCCCCCAGCCTGAGAACATGTAGCTGGATTGAGTCTTACATATACAGTCCCTTGTAAGTGTGTGGAAAAGCTGGATGGAAGAAGTCAGCAAAGAATGCAGAACCTGAAAAATCCCTTCCTCACACCTCATCAAATCCAGGACATTTGGAGATGGGCTCATGAAAGGCCCTAGTTTCTTGCAAGGAGCAGAAAGCAGAGATATACCTATCCCCCTGGATTTCTTGTGCATTGATCATGTGGATGAACATGTAGCAGCTGGTTCTTAGGATTTTATTTCAGACTGCAGTACTAAAGAGAACAGCAGTGTATTAGCATGTGGTATTTTCAGTCTAATAGCAAAGACAAGACAAATATACGGGCTTAGAAAAATTCAATACTCCTGGTTCAGAAAAGCATCCCAAATTCAGTTCTGGTAATATAAAATGCACTCCTGAATCGGGATGAAGACAGACAGAAAAGCAGAGAAATATGGGCAACTCCAACCGGTTATTTACAGGGCATAACTGCAAGTCAAATCTGTGCTCTGTGCCATGGTGACTTTCTTTTCAATTGTAAAATTATACTGCTTTTAAACCTACTTAATTCTGCTTTAACCCTCAGCTAGTATTTATCATCTTGACCACTGATTGTTTTCCAGTCATTTTACTAGTCCCAAAGTACATTCCTTTTTTTTAATGTATAAAAAGAAAATAAGACTTCAATGCATGAATCCAATTTAGATTTAGTAGCTGTAAACAGCCTATGCTAGTAAAATTAACCTTCACTCTGTTATCTCATGAGAGATCAGGTTAGAAGCAAGGTGAGAACCTGAGCAAGCCTTTTTGTAGCTTTTGTTCAAAAACTCTTCTCAGAAAGCACTGTTTATACCTACTGAAGTAAAGAATTTCATAGGTCACCTAATTTATTCTCCATTTTTTTATTAATCCCAAATAAATGAAAGAATCACATAATCTGCCCTGAAGTCTAAGTAGGAAGGTGATACACAGCCTTACACTGTGCTCACATTTGAATTTAAGCCAGTTGTTCTTTATTAATAATCAGGTATTTTATCTTAGAAGCCCACCAGTCATTCCCATGCTTCCACAGGTTCTTATTGTCAATGCTCCCCACATCCACAGTGCACTTCTCATCTGTTCTGTCATTTCATACATAATAGACAGACCCATTTTTCACCTTCCCAGGAATACAGTATGATACAGAACCTATGAAGTATGTGGCCAATATCATCTAACCTATTAAATGTCAGAATCATATATCTCAAATTACATGTCAAGATGCTGTAGTCTAGCAGCAATAAACTCATTTTGTTCCTCACAGGGAATGCACTCTGGCTGTAAGAATCCACACTGGTTTCCTTCCATATAGATTTGATTATGACCTACTGTTGATGGCTAACATGCTCAGAGATGATGGTAGGAGTTGGCCAGATAAAATCTCAGATGGGAAGATGGAATAAAACTTAACAAAATATTCCCTTTATAGTTAGCTAGCTGTACCAGTTTGGTCCCTTGCAGGGTGATCTGATGCTTGCTCCAGTATAAGACTTGCCTAATGTATTTTTGTATTTTATTATTATTTCACCTTCACTTGCATGCTGGACATTCTGCTTTGGGGAAAATTGTTGGCAACAGAACTGAATTTAAATCAAACAGAAGGGGCAGCTTTCCAGAAGCAAAACAGCTATGTGAATTTATTGGAAACAGAACACCAAAAAGCAGACATCGTATGCTCTTCAGGATGCCAGGAAAGTGCCAGCAAAACAAAGCATGTGCTCTTGGCTTGTGTGGAAGGGCCACTGCCCATGCCAGCAGAGTGGCTTCACTTGGCAATGCATTGTGCGCTGCGGCTGGGCAGGCAGCGCAGCCGTCAGCTGGTAGCCGTCTGCCCTGACCGCTGGTGCTTCCAGCACATGCTGGGCTGCACAGCTAAAGCACCTCCAGGGCACTCAGAGAGGCCCAGGTCACATGGGTTTCTCGTCTGCAAAGACCGATGAACACATCACCTGAGAGTCAGTTCAGAGAACTGAAAACCCTGCAGCCAAACGAAATCCCTAAATCAAAGACATCCTCTGCAGGCTACGGCTGTGGAGCAGGAGGCTGGGCATTGGGCTCCCTGCCCCAAGGCCGAACCAAAAGGACCCTCCCCTGGTTTATGCCAGCACCCTGGTGAGGCCTGGGTGGCTGACTGGCATCAGGGACAGACTTCATCTGGCCATGTGGTTTATCTGCTGCTGGTGACTGCCTGGCCATACCCCTCCGCTACAGACAGCTTCCACTGTGAGTCTCCCAAAACTCTGTCTTCATGATGGAAGCCTCCTTGCAAACCTCCACAGAGCAAAAGGCAAACCTTCTCCTGCCTCTCCTTCCTCTTACCCTGTCTCAGCTCAATTCCTGCTAAGATCCAGCTGTAATCCACAGATACAGTTCAGTGGGATGCGAAAGTATAGCAAAACATAAATCACAGCAGATTTATTAATATGAAGAGCTCAGAAGCAAAACAAAGATTGTAACAGCAATTTCTCTGTTACTCATGAAGCACGTTATCCATGTATTTCGCTAGAACTACAAGGATTGCTATTCCTCATTTCTTTGCCTATTTATTCCTATGTACCCATGGGGTGAGGAGCACAAGCCAATAAGAAAAGAGTCTCCAGAAGGGTAGCAACAATAACTGAATCTTCCCAAAACGAAGGCTGGACCTCTTCTGCGTTGGGCTGATTTGACAAGCCAGTTGAAATTATTGGAATTTCTGGCTGAAAGCCAGTACTGAAATAAAGGGACGTTATCATGATCTTTTTTGTCATGCAAGAAGTAACAGGAAAGAAAAAAAATGTAACATTGTTTCTTTTTATTTTTTAAGGTCTTTTCACACAGCTCACTACAGTACCCAGGCCCCTCCAAACGTACATGTATCAGGAGGAAAAAAAAAAAAAATCAAAGAAACAAGACAAATGTCAACGCTGAACTAGTGACAATTTTGTTAATTTAGCTACACACCTATAGAAGCTATTCACATTCCTGTTATCATAACTGCCATTAAATTGTAAGGATAAAAAGAATAAGTGCTTTGACAAATTGCATGCAGAGACCTGTCTTGTATTAGTGACACTCATTAGCTGTAATAGAGTTACAGGAGTCATTATTTATGCAGTACACTAAGTGTATATAAACCTTCACAAAGATGTATTCATTTAAAACATCTACACTATGCATAGAAGTGGATTTCCTTGATCCTCAGCAAATTTTAGGGGGAAGGGCTGACAGGAAGCCATGTTCCCCCCCCCCCCCCCCCCCCCCCCCCCCAGTTTTTATTTGGGTCACAAATGAGTAACTCAGAAACCAGTCACATGGGACATCGGTCACATGGAACATTCACAGCAATCAAGAGTTTTAACATATCTTTCCAAGAAGGATGCCTTCCTGCCTTTCTCTCAATAGCTGTATCAAAAATTACAAAAGCTTTTTAAGTTTAATAAAGTATCATGTGTAATGAATATGGGCTTTGCTTTGCTTTATCAGCCTTCTACCTAAATAGCAGTCTGAAGAACATATAAGAAAGCATCGCTGCCTTGGCAGCTTACTTATCATTTCAGAAAATGACTTGTCTGTTGGGATGATAGTTAGGTTTGGGCTTTGGGGACAGCAGTGAATCTCTTTGAGTCCAGTGAGAGAGCAGCTACATAGAGCAAGTAAATCATTTTAATTTTGTACAAGTTGAAAAGCATTTTTTCCTCGACTTCAGCTAGATGACAGTGGCATGATGGCTGATTTTCATTTCAATCAGAGCAGCATATGATTACCACCTAATTAGAATGTAGAAATAGAAAGGAGATCATTTTTTAACCTACCCAAGAAAACGGTGCTGGGGGAGGGGAGGAGATTATGTTAATCAAATGATACTGGCATATAAGAGCTACCAAAATAGCCGCCTGAATTTTTATCAGCACCCTTACTGTCCTTGAGGATCTGTCAGTGGCTTCAATTGAAACTTGTATTTTTAGAGCTTTATTTCTGAGTAATAAATATACTTTAAAATAAATACATGTCACTGCAGGCCCAAACTTGCCATAGAAGATATCACCTTAGGCATAAATACATATACTTTTTTCAAAATTACACCTAGTTTTGTTGACAACTGTGAAACTGTAAGCATGAAAACTATCCAAACAAAAACAAAAGTAATACTATCTTAGGGGGAGTTTTTTGCACTAGGGTTTGGTTTTTTTAAAATAATTGTTTTCTTTAATTAAATATTGTCAGCTAGCTACTCCACTCCTTTTTGGAATAAACGTAGAAACATAGTTGCTCTGCCTAGGGGAATATAACTGAGGTTACGTTAAAGCAAACTGCATCAGACAACATTTTCCAAGACACACTGTTTCCATCTGCACCCTTCCGTAGAGATAAAGACAAGACCTCATCTCAAGATGCCACTTTGTTTAATTGCCTCTGAAGAATGAAGAGCCAAAATTAAGTTGCCGAGACCACCAAAGGAGGGGGAAAGAGAAATTAAAAACAACAACAAAAAATTAATAATTAAATGATCTTTCGGGCAAACAGTCTGCAGAAATAGTGAAATTGGGTTGCCCTGATGTTTTCATGGGCTCAGGAGGTAAAAGCAACTTTTTGTTAGCTGCCTGACCCGATTTTGAAGGGAAAGACATGAGAAATGTTCCTACCCTGCTGTCTTA
The DNA here is from genome assembly GCF_900496995.4 of Aquila chrysaetos chrysaetos. Classification (NCBI taxonomy): domain Eukaryota; kingdom Metazoa; phylum Chordata; class Aves; order Accipitriformes; family Accipitridae; genus Aquila; species Aquila chrysaetos. The sequence continues at coordinate 30,075,514 of NC_044011.1, forward strand.
CACCTGCTAGGTATATGCCTATGTAACATAACACTGCATAGCATAGATACTGCCAGACTTAACGTGGTACCCAAATGGATACCATGGGGTGCCATGCTTACCTGCAGAGAGCTGCACATGACACAAAGTTGTGATCATGTTAGTTTAACCCAAAATAAAGCTCTAGCGCTTTTAGACACTCACTGAGGCACACCTGCACTACCCTGCCTTGTGCAATAGAGAACAGTGACAACTCCCTTTGCTCTGTCCTCCCAGGCAGTGGCTGTCCAGCAGGACATCTACCTCTCTCCAAACTAGGCACCAGTACCTAGCACCATTTTAGGTGCTTGCGATATCCTGCCTGGCACACAGATATCCCTCTGGAGGCCAATGGCTCTCCTGTGGGTCCTGTGACATATCTGTCAGCCCATGCAGCGGTCCTGTCCTCCCTCAGGCAACTAAGACCAGTGCTCTTTTTATTTCAGCAACAATAACTTTTTGAGCCAAGATGCCTCAAGCAGGCTTAGGCCTGGGAGGCCAACATACAGCACAGCCGGTTGAAGTCCTGCTGGACCTCTCAGCTGCGTCTTACACTTGAGGAAGCTGCTCCCTCACTGCCCTGCTCTGGCCCATCCTGACCAGGAGACAACACCTGCTTACCATAGCATCAGGGCAATGAGCTCCATGAGGACAAGGAAAACAGTATAATCCCTGAAGCTCTGCTTTTTCATCACAGATCTTCCCTTCCTCAAATTCCTACATATCCTCCCCATCCTTAGTAACTCAATTGCTCACGCAGGTTTTATCAGCAGGATAAAAGCCCCTCCAGTCACATCCACGGTCCTGTTGCAGGGAGCATTTCCCCAGCTTTCCCTGCTCTCATACAACCACAGCTGGGCAAGGCCAGCCCAACCCCTGCGTGCTATGAAGGCACAAGTCCATACGGGAATCAGTGCAAAGGAAAGGTAATTCCACTTTAACTATCTCAGTAATGGAAAATATCACCATGATTTGGATGAAGCACAGTACAAAATGAAGCACAGGTGCAGAGCACCCATGTTGTGGTGTGCCTAACTTGACAAGCCAGGTGTTTCCTCCTGAAAATTTTTGTCATGAAGAGTATAGCAAGTGTGATCCTGCCCCCATCCCAACCTCACCAAAAAAATGAGTTGCACTAATTTCAGCTGTAGAAAGATTTTGCTCATCCTGTTTTGCTGGAAACGTACAAAATTTTTTTGCCAGTGGGATGATGCATAACTACTTGCTAAAAAACACAGGGACCTAAATCTCAGGTACTTCAGGCAAAATAAGAAAAAGTCTCTCTTCAGTAATGATTCTAATGAAAAGGAATCAGGAATGTATTGATTTATTTTCCATTTATGTGCTTTTAATCTGCATCAATTATTTTGATGGAACGTATATTGCAATCGCACTTTCCTGGTTGTTGTTCTGCTGGGGTGCATAATACATGTTGTGAGATATTGTGCAAGAGAAAGAACAATACTTTGAACTAAATGTGCTGTTAAATTAAAGTCTTTTCTTGGGCAGTGAAAAAGTCCTGAGGCTTTTCATGTCAGTAACATAAGGTAAGGCATACAGTGAGCATTTTTTATTTTTCACCCTTCTGAGAAACCTAGCATGGTACTGAAGTAAAAGCAAATAACAATTTCTAATGTTGCAAATGTTTGAAGATACCCGCCACAAAAAAAACAAACACAACCCTTTCCCCACTGCCCCCAAAAATGTAGGGGGGTCCAGTATTTAAAAGTGTCACAATTCTTTTGTGATACCATTATGGGAAATCAGGTGGCAATATCTCAAGCCTTGCCAAATTATCCCACAAAGAAACATTCTGAACTGTTCAAAGGGCTTAATGTGCATTTTTAAATGAATCCCAGTGTATAATTTCCTAAAGGATGGGATCCAATTCTATTTTGTGCTCTGAAGAATTCTATTAAACCTCTAAAGCACTTTGTGAAATGTGAAAATGCAGTTTGCTAAAGAGATAGCCTAGGTGGTCTGCAGTAAATTAACCAGTACTGCTGACTGTGGCCGTTCTTGTGAGTTTGCTCCAAGGGATTTCTACATTTACAGTATAACACCATTTACCAGCTTCTAAACTAGATTCGCCCTCCAGCTGCAAGTCAGCAGACCTTGGTGTAAAACATGGCCAGAAATTAGTTTGACTAAGAGTTGCGTTTCAAGACCAGAACAGTGCTGCGTGTTATATACAACTAAGTCCAAACCATTACTTACAATGCTGTTGTTTTCCCTAGTGGACTTTATGTAGTTAAGTTTTAAGCTGCTAGACTATGATGGCTGCTGCCCTGCCTAAGCTGGTGTTCTGTGTTCAGTAAATTACAATAGATCTCTCTCTGTGTTGCTTTGTAACAATTAACCTCAGAAAGGAGCTAATGCCATTTGCATGGTAATGAGACATTCATCTGAGCGACATCGGAGTTAAGCATGCTAATAAGTTTTAATGCAAACACCTGAGGGGTCAAGCACAACCATGGACTTGGATAAGAAAACCTTTTATTAAATGCAAATCACTTTTCTTGTAAATACTATGATGGAGAACTTCCTAGGACTCTAACACAGCTTGCAAGAATGGAATCATTTAGGTTATATTTTCAGGCCCCCAGGCTGACTAAGGAATATAGCCACTGATTTATTTATATTTTGAATTAATATCAGTGTGGATAAAATCTTCATTATAGCATAAAAGGAGAGAAGTACTACAGGAAGGTAGAGAGGAAAAAACAACAATACTGCCTTATCTTTCACAAATTTGTCACAGTTTCCTGGGATGCAGGAAGGCAGATAAGACACTGCTGCTGTAGAGCACAACAAAAGACTTACAAATTTGTCAGGTTTCCATCTTATTCACCTATCTGTTTTTGCCAAGTGTATTGTTATGTAGGCAAATTTCCTAGTGAGCAGGCTATCATTTTGGTCTCTATCTTGCACTAAAACTTCTTGAATTCATTCCATCAAATCACATTCTACACTCAAAGAGTTTGAGATCTTAGTTAGGACAACCAGGACCAAACATACCAAGGGGATAACTGGCTGCCAAACATCTCTGGGACTAAAGGAGCAGAACCTTCTCAAAGGCAAGGCAGACTGCACAAAAAGGAACGAAGGGAAGAAACAGACTGAGTCATTTAACTCTGGCAGAGCCAAGTGCAGGAGGCCTCTTTTGTTCAGGAGAGGCTGTTAGCAGGACACACTGACTCATTTTGACAGCGCAGCCAGTGTCAGGGGAGCGGTTCTGGTTAGTGATAACAGGAGTGAAACATGGGCAGCCCTCTGAAAAGCTGGCCTCGTGGCAAATCATTAGAGGTTTTGCTCCTGGATTAGAACATGTGAATTTAAATATCCAGTGGGTGTAGTAGGAATTGCTCTACCTTTATGAAAGAAGTTTATAGAAAGGACTATATCATACAGTTATCTGCAATAAGGGGAGGCTATATTGTTGAGATACAGAAAGTCCCTTTCATTTCCGTTGCTGTATGATGAGGTACTTCTGGGAAAAGTTTGGATGATGTATAATATTACTACTCAAAGCCCAAAATCTAATCCAAAGGAGTAAGTGTACACAATATAAAATGGATCAGATTGACACCTGGCACAGAGCTACGTCAATTCATTTAAACGAGATGAACTATAGTCACCTTGCTAATATGCATTAAGCGACAGCAACCCCAAAACTAAGCTTCTCAAAGATGCCTTTCACTGCATAAGTTACTGCTACCTTCAACAGAATTGTTAAGTATTTTTATTTTGCTGCTGACCTGTTTATGACATGTAAGATGTTAGTACGCGATAGTCTAAAACTCAAGCCAGTAGGTTGCAGAAAAACCTTACAAAGAGGGAAAACTTTGTACAAGAAAGTACAAAGCTATGTATGACTGGACCTTCAAAACGTATCTAGACTGAAATCTAGTACTCCCTTCAAAAACTAACAAAAGCTCTTGGGGATTAGCTCTGCATTGTCATATTCATGTATATGTATTAATTGCATCAAACGCATCACACGTACGTCTTCAAGTGCATCAAACAGCATGGGACCTCAGCTTGGTGAGTATGGGATTCAGGGAGTTAGGAAACATTTAATGTAACAACTATTAGCTATACTAGTCCAAATTCAAAAAACAGCTGTGATGTAAAATCAGTAGGATAATTCTTAACAATTGTTTTGTAGTCAGGATAGCCTGGGCTCCTTTCACTGTCCAAACATTGTAAACTACAGCTACTTATTTAAAAAGAATTCAGATTAAATTGTAGTTTGTGGGGAGCAAGACAGGTGGTATAGAGCTAGGCAGCCAAGGAGGCCAAGAATTAGAAGGGAATTTTTTACAGAGAGTGAGAAAGAAGGAATCATGCATATTCAGTGTTCATAGTTTACACTAATCCGTGTGGACCATAAAAAAAAATACAGTGGCATTTTGCAAACGCAGGTCAAAATACATAAAAAAATTATTATAACTGAGATAAGAGTCATGAACATATATGACAAACACTGTCACTTCAATCACTAACTGCTATGAACCTCAAGTCTTCTTCCAAAACAGACCTGGAGCTTTCCAAGAACAAGGGGAAGAACTCGAAGTCTACGGAGGGAACCAGAAAAATGTGGAAGCAACACACTAACTGAAAGAAAGAGGGAAAGGTGACAAGCAGGGCATATGAGTTTCCAGGCCAGAAGCAGAAAAAAAGGAGAAAAAGAGAAGACTCAAAGTGTATTGAAAGTGGAAGTTGTCTTATAGTTGAGAAGCAATGGCTGAACCATAGAGCAAAATACCTCAGAAAATAGCGTTCATTGAGAAAACTTCTACACTTTTGATAGGCAGTCTACCAAATGAAGTCAGGTTTCTTGTAATACCACTAAGAGAAAAGTAATTAAGGGGTGTATATACAATACATAGCCTCTGAGGAAGAAAAGCTTACTTCTGGAGCATAAAAAAAAGATTTTTAGCTTATTTTTTAAATTATGTGGTAAAATTGCAACTAAGAGAAATTTTAAGATGGCAAAGCAGCACAAACATAGAGGTTCTAGCCTTACACTTAAGGGTTTATGATGGGTTGACCCTGGCTGGTTGCCAGGTGCCCACCAAAGCCCTTCTATCACTCCTCCTCCTCAACTGGACGGGGGAGAGAAAATATAACAAAGAGCTTGTGGGTCGAGATAAGGACAGGAGAGAGAGATCACTCACCAATTACCGTCACGGGCAAAACAGACTCAACTTGGGGAAAATTAACTCACTTTATTACAAATCAACCAGAGTAGGGTAATGAGAAAGAAAACCATATCTCAGAACACCTTCCCTCCACCCCTCCCTTCTTCCCGGGCACAACTTCACTCCCGGATTCTCTACCAACCCCCCCAGCGGTGTAGGGGGACGGGGAATGGGGTTTACGGTCAGTTCATCACACGTTTTCTGCCGCTTCATCCTCCTCAGGGGGAGGACTCATCACACTCTTCCCCTGCTCCAGCGTGGGGTCCCTCCCACGGGAGACAGTCCTCCACGAACTTCTCCAACGTGGGTCCTTCCCATGGGCTGCAGTTCTTACGAACTGCTCCAGCATGGGTCCTTTCCACGGTGTGCAGTCCTTCAGGAGCACGCTGCTCCAGCGTGGGTCGCCCACGGGGTCACAAGTCCTGCCAGAAAACCTGCTCCGTGGGCTCCTTTCTCCACAGATCCGCAGGTCCTGCCAGGAGCCTGCTCCAGTGCGGGCTTCCCATGGGGTCACAGCCTCCTTCGGGAACCCACCTGCTCCGGCGTGGGCTCCTCCACGGGCTACAGGTGGAGATCTGCTCCACCGTGGACCTCCATGGACTGCAGGGGGACAGCCTGCCTCACCATGGTCTTCCCCACGGGCTGCAGGGGAATCTCTGCTCTTGTGTCTGGAGCACCTCCTCCCCCTCCTTCTTCACTGACCTTGGTGTCCGCAGGGTTGTTTCTCTTACATGTTCTCACTCCTCTCTCCAGCTGCCGAATACCGCCTGTCCCAACTTTTTCCTTCTTAAAAATGTTATCACAGAGGCATTACCACTTTCACTGATTGGCTCGGCCTTGGCCGGCGGCGGGTCCGTCTTAGAGCCGGCTGGTATTGGCTCTCTCTCGAACACAGGGGAAGCTTCCAGCAGCTTCTTACAGAAGCCACCCCTGTAACCCCCCCCGCTACCAAAACCTTGCCAAACAAAACCAATACATGGTTAAAATTACATACTAACAGACTAGATTCCCAAAATGTAAGCCTAGAGCTAGGCTGATGGTACCTAGGGTGTTAACAAAGACTGAAGACTGTCCATCCACAACTCCTGCTTCACTGCTCAGATCTCTAAGTCACAGGAAGCTACCAAGTGCTCAGTGCTACAAAGAGCCAGTGTCCAAACATGTATGCATTCCTTAGTGTACCTTCAGGTTTTAAAACCTCAACTTACCATTCAAATCTCATCGTAGTATTTCCTTTCAGTTCAAAGTTGGTAAAAACCAAAACATACCACATAAAACTGCTAAATTCATACCCTCACGTATCAGATTCTTGTGAGAAAAAGGCCCCCTGAATATATTGCTAGAGGAGAAATACTACTAATTATGTCCCTGTATTGAGTGCTTCTCCACTGGATGCTTTGTCAAATACTTTCAGACAAAAATACTGAACAACTCTAGCTGTCTGAAATCTGCTGGCTGTCATCATGAGGAAACAGACACATCTTTAGTTTAAGACATCATGATTATTTTATTTGCTCTGTCACTTCTTTGTTGCATTTCTCCAACTCAACACTAGGAACTATCAGCCTGCTAAGAACTCAAACCAGAGAAAAGACAAAAACTAGAAAGGGGAGATATGGAGATGATTCTGTTGAAAGCATTTTTTTTGTCTTTTAAGCATAATCACCATCACGTTGCTACTGGAAGACAACCAGTCCCGTTAAAGATTCACAGCTGTATCATATTTAGTGAGTGTTCCAGGGAAAATGAACACTTAACTGTAAGCAAACCAAAAATTTATGAAACCAGAAAATATTATCATACAGCTCTTTACTGTAAAGTGACCTCTGGAACACCGCCGACCTTTGGTGGCTGTTTTCACTGACAACTGTTACATACATTTCCTTTCCAAGAATCTCCTCATTATTACATGAAAACTCTGACGCTCAGAAACAGCTTAGGAAGAGAATAGTCTTTTACTTTGCCAGGAAAGACTACAATGCACAGGAAATGCACAGTATGGTTTCAAACAAAGGTATTTCCCTTCAAATCCAGCATAGCTTTTATAGATAACAATCTTCCCTTGGCTATGTTTTCCTGACCTGATTTCATTGGTCTTAAGATGAAATAATAAAAGACTTTGAGGCTCAAGCCTATGTTTATTCATTTCACAGTTTTGGAGTCAAAGACCATAACCTTAAACAGAAATTTGGGAAATTTCTATTTTATTCCATACCTCATTATGATTCTTGCTTAACCACTCCTTAATAGTGTTAAGGGCAATGACAGCAGCAGGCTCATTTGGAAAACCTAAAGACAGAAGAAATGAGAGATAAATAAAAGGCATACATTTTTCTACACATATAAGAAAACAAAAATCTGGATTTCTACCCCCCCACCCCCCCATTTTCAGGACTATTTTGGGATTACAGTTGGTCAACTCCCTTCTTCACAGGTTTGTATAAAGGTTTTAGGTTACACCAATTACTTCCCCCCCCCCCCCCCCCCCCCCCAGTTAAACAAATTGAAAATAGGGCCAGTGATGTTTTATTGGATTTTTTTGTTTGTTTTTCAACTCTTGTTGGGAAAGCTCCACTGCTCAGGAAATATAGAAGCAATAGAGAGCTATACATGTGTCATACTAGGCAGGCAACAATGTAACGCATATATCACAGTAACAAATACTAGGCTTACATTTCATGGCATGCAAGAAAAAATCAGACATTTCTTAAGGCTTGCTTTCTTTAATCCATCTGTCAGCGAAACTATACAACACTATGACCCCAGTGCCATAGGCCTTATAAGGATAGAAATGGTTGAGTTAGAAATCTCTTAATTTATGACCTAAAACACAATGAACAACTTTGGAAATTAAGGAATTCATGAAACATAAGCATATGAATTTAAGGCCTGATGTTGCATGATATACTAGCAATAGTAACTCCCCCCAGCACTAAACAATATCAGAAATCTTTCCAGGGATACACACTTTTTGCTTTGATGGTCTCTATCTATCAAATCTAAAGAAGCTTTCATTACTTAGGCAGCCTTAATTTAATTTTCCTTTAAATTCCTAACTTGAGGGCAGCAAATCATTTTTGTGAGGATTTAAAAATAAAAACCCATAAGCTGTACGAATAGCTCTCAGTAGGTTAGATTAATAGAACGGTCTTTGAAGAGGTGGAGCTGCAGGCACAGTGTACAAGCAAGCAACGGGGCTAGACAGAAACAGTAATGAAATTTGGCATACAGCTGTGTACATATAGCCTTTTTTAGATCATACATCACCCTTGCACCATAAACTGAAATGCAGACACTGCAAAAATCAGTAGATGTGTCCAGCTTTTTGACCTGGCATGTTACCCTCCAGACTCGTATCTTCTTTAACACTTTTTCAGGACGTGTGCACTGCTAGATTAGAAAAAAAAACCCAACAAAATCCTTCCACCCTGAGTCACATCCCCAAAACATTACTCCCTGTAACTGGACTCTGCAATGATTTTGTCCAGCAGCCTGTGTAATGTTTTGAAGTGATAGATGACAACTATCCAGCAAGAGTAGCAAGTAAAAGAGTCAATGTTTGGGTAATACTGACATTCAGCATGTGTTTCCTTTACACACATTTCTCAATAAAGTAAGTTTTTAAATTTTTTGAAATCTTTTTTTCTAGGTCCAAGATGGAAAATTAGCTAAGATCCTACAAGTGTTACTGTGAATACTTCCACTGCTGCTGGGAAAATATATTCTTATGACATTTAATAACACTGCTGATATCATCAAGGCATATTTCTTACGACACAAACTAATGAACACTAACAAAACCCAAAGCAGGCACTTCCAACAGCCTCATTTTCATCATATAAAATAACAGACCTCTAAGCAGACCGTCTGCTCAAATTAGTAATATTCTATCTAACAAACTGGGACTTTGTAACATAGAAATTCTGTACCCTGAGTGTGGTAGATCTGCCTGGACATACAATGAACGCCATGCAGAGGAACAAATGCGTATTTCAGACAACTGATACACCATTGTTTATGTACTGAATGGTTTATTTTCAGAACAATTCTCCCTCCAGCAAGATTAACTTTTCAGGCTTGTTTTTCACTCCCTTGCAGCAGGGTATTTGCCCAAAACTGTGATAAAGCACCGACGATTTTATAGAATCTCTCCATAAATTGTACATTATTTAGAAAACTGCTGTCATACTAACCATCTTAAATAGAAGCTTATCTAGAAAACTGGTGTTCAATTACTCCTAAGTAACCACAATGTAAAGGAAATAGTTCAGCAACCAAAATAAAAAGCCTTCAACTCTGTGTATGATTTCAGAAAATATCTTGAAATCCATGGAAGTCTTTTATGACACCTTATCTCCCCCCCAAAATCTAATTAGTATTTTATACACATTTCTGGTAATTTTAATGAAGGGATTACCTTATTAGCTTTATGCAGAAGCAGGATGGAATTTAGCCTCCTGTTCCATAACCTGCACCAGCACAAAAGACCCTGTGTCTCTGATTCTCAAACAGAAAAACATTTTGTTTTACAGGACTGGGTTAAAGGGAGATAAAGTGAGATGGGATCTTTTTAAACACATTTTTGTGTTGTTTTTGTCTCTAAACTACATTTGTCTGCCATAATATTTCTGGTCTGCTCCCATACATGCACCCATCCCCCTTCCCTACTTTCCTTTCAGCAAAAAAGCAATCTCAGCGAGCACGTGGGAATCAAATTACTTGAGAGAAATGAGCTCGAGGAGCCTCACAGTTAACCAACTGCTGGAGCAGCAGCTCAGGCAATTCTGGCTAAAGGCTCAATTTCACAAAAGATAAAACAGGTAAAGTAATAAGAGTGACACTGGCCCATGTTACTGCAGTGAGTGCTCCTCCAGAATACTGAAAAGGGCAAGGGCACAAAAAGGCAAAGAAGCATTAGCCGTAAGGTACAGGCAAGCAGTGCCTCCGTAGGACTTCACTGGGTTTATTTGGCTGGAGAAAAAAGAAGGGTTGGCAGGTTGTACGTCATGGACAGGTGTGGGGTGAAGCATGTACCTACCTATACACACAGGCCTCTCAACTTGAACTGGGCTTCCTACATCCTCCAGTGGCAGACAACATTTTGGCAACAAATCCCGCTATACCACAAAAACAGTGCAGGCTATCTTTGGTTCCTGAAGAGCTGCTTCAGCAAGTGGGAATTTTACTGCAGCCCTCTGCATTTTGCAGTGCCCGCTAATCACATCTGACCATCTATTACCAGGATCTACTCCCAACCCTTCAAGTACCACAAATCCTAGCCACCACCTCTTGTGCCCCAATCAGTTCAGGAACTCTCCTTTAAAGTACAGTTTTATTCGTTACAGCTGATGCCACAGTGGGAGCAAGCCTGATAAGTCAGTAGGAATGAGGGTGTGCAGAAAGTCCTGCACGGTTAGAAAGACATGGTAGATAAAGGAGAGATCCCATGTGCATACATGGCCTGGGCTGAGCTTTGCTCTGCTTGTTCAACACTACCAACTCTGGAAGTATGTCAGTGTTGACCACCGCCACGTGCCTGTCCCTCTGACCATATGGGAAAAGGCTGTATTGCAGCTGTGTCTCCAGAAACACTTGATACTCCAAAATCTTTGTAATTTGCTTAGAAACTGTTATGAAAACTCTCACGTCTTTGTCCAGGTTGCTTCACAGCTAAAATGTCACTCTAGACAGGACAGCTGCCTTTGTATACACCTTTAGAAAAGTCACTGCCAGCTTTAACACTGACTTGGGTACCAGCATCAGCCAAGCCACAGCCAAACTTCGAAACTTCCTCTCCTCCTCTTTGCGTGTTGCTAATAGATGTATACACTACTACATTCACTCCCTAAGATCAATGACTATGACTTCATACTCCCCACTACAAAAACTCCATCCTACTACCATCACAGAAAATATACCTCATCTGAACTCTACTGCTTTTGGCATGTCCTGGCGCAGATATTACCCACAGTGACAGCCTATGAAAGCTTTAAAAGGTCTTCAAACTTATGAGCTTCCACACCTCTTTCTAGGACTTTACCACCTTATTCCTGGAAATTGTAACACTAACCTGAGAAATGGCTGCTGAAACAAGCAGTACACTGTGCAAGTTTTCGCAGTCATCGTGGCCATAATTTTCCAGAGAAGGCATGATAAGATCTGGCAGAATTATTCTGAAATATTTGATATTAAATAAATGTGCTGTTTTAGAAGAGGAGAACGTGGAGGACTGAGAAAGATAGTAACTGCAGAGATACACATTTAAATTCACCTTACATTTTGTATTTATTCCTGGAAAGCAACTGGTAAGAATATAAGTTCCCCTGTTTCACCAACATATGGAAAATATGCAATGAATTCCCTGTTGTTAGACACTCTAGTGTAAATGCTTAGCCTTTTGTGCATGGGGGATTTAGCAGAGAAACATTCACACTATTGTGAGTGTCTGTTACCGTATGCCTAATTTGTCTGTGCAGTATCTGAAAAATATATACTAGAAGTTCTTCAATGAATAACAGCGCAAGAAGGATTTTGTGAGATAAAATTAACAGAACTCTATTTAAGGGGCTCCCAACTTGTATGGAGACACTGGTAGCTTTATCTGTCTCTTTTACTGTGCTCAATCCAATGCTGCATCTTATTAAAAATGTCTAATTTACAAGCAGGTAATGCCACCTCCCCATGAAAAGCCCATTAACAAAACATAAGTACTAAATAATCAACCTTTAATACGATATAGCTGAAGATAATGATAACAGATTTTATCAGTTAGGTTATAATACTAACAAGCAAATGTCAATCCAGAAAATCACTTCAGTAGCTGCAGAGGTAAGTGTTAGAATTTGTCAGTTTAACAGAGATGCCCAATGTTTTCTGTAAATCAACTCATCCTGGTAAAAAAAGGTCTGCATCTCTTTTTGTTACCACACCCTATGTAATAGACAGGTTTTTATTAATTTAAAATACGCTCCCTTCCCTAAGGTTTCTGAAAGGCTCATCACAATCTTAATATTCTTATTTGCCAGTTTTAATGGTTTCGTTTTGAAGCAAATCATGAAAAGAACCAAATGCACATCAACACAAATACCCATTATGTGTTTCTCATACTTTCTCAGAAAAAAATCTACACTGGCATGTTTGTGCGTATATCAAGATGCAACATTTTGCAGACTGTTCCCGTGTTCTAAAATGCAAACCTGAGTCCCATTGTTTAATCAACATGACTGTCAAAATGTAATAACTTCCACTTATTTAGTTTATATGTTTGTCAATGATGTTTAATAACACATAAAGGATGCTCTTCAAATAGTAGCTCAACAGTCACATTTTTAAACTGTGAAAGTGTACCAAAGGCCCTCTCTGCAGTCAGTATGACAGGGTATTTTCACCATGCATCAAGTATTTGCTATGTGGGAATCATCAGCACCAGATGGTGTGGAAAATAAAGACATTTCCCAGGTTTGTTTATTAAACAAAAAAAAAAAAAACAAAACAAAACAAAACAAAAAAAAAAAAAAAGAAGAAAAGAATAAAGGCACTAAGCATTTATTCCATAGATGTTCTAAAACCCAATATTATTACTGGTGCTACAAATGCTTTCTGAATCACAAGAGACAGGAATAACTGCGCTTCATTATGGTCATGTGGGTTAAGGCTAGCTATTGAGAACACACTAATCATCACACTTCAGCCATATCACTTTATGACAATAAAAGCAAACAAATGAGATGCACAGCCCAGCATGCCTGAGGTAGGGTTAACTCAATACATTCACTTGTCCTTCAGCTGTGAAACTAGCAGTATAATCTTGCAACTGATCCCATATAATCATCTTGTCAAAGATATATTTTAGTAGTCAAAATGAATTCACTCATGCTAGGTCAATTCCCATTACCATGGTAAATCTGGCGTGTTTGGAAGAAGAGATGGTAGTATTCTACCAACAAGCTTAGGTTGTTGCTATCCTTGTGCTTTTTTCCTCCCCTCCCTGCTGCCCACCCCCTCACACCCCCCTTTTTTTTTTTTTCTAATAACCACGGTCATGTAGTGATTGGATAAACAAGCTGACAAGTTGCTAGCTTGATCATTGCTGTGGACACTCACAACCTGGAAAGGCAGTGCCCTCATTTGGATGAGCTGAATTGAAGACTAAACAGAAGAGCTATGAATCTTCTACTAAATAACCTACCTTGCCTTATTGAACTCATTCAGCCAGAGAAAACCTTATTTTCTGTCCACTCAAACAGTAACTCTCAGAAAGACAGTGAAATTAAGTACTGTGAAAAGCCAGTAACCTTTCGGTTACCCCAGTTACCCCAAGAAAGCAAGCTGCACATATTCACTGTATCCTTCATAGACTGTGCTAGAGTAATTAATTAGCATGCATATAAAATGTCAAAGGAGAATGAGAGATTTTCAAAATGCATAAAGAAAACAATTCTTCTGAAGGAATCATTATATCTCAATTCCTCTCAAGCAAGGAACATGCCTTTTCATTTTCCTTGAGTGAAAAAATTCAGCAGCAACAGAAAAATACATACAGTTCCTGAAGAATGATTGCCAATTGCATTCAACCGCTGACATGATAAAGAGGCAGCTGGTAGAATATGGTTAATAAAGAAACCCAAAATAAGCATCTAGCAACTAATGCAAGAAAAAGAATGTCTCTGCTGTGATACAGTGACACAAAGCAGGTAGAGTACTGAAATGACAGAGAGCCCTTCTTCACCCACAGAAGTGCATTGGGTGATCCCTGGTTAAGTCAACCAGGGTCAATGCTGGCACCAGGGCACATTATAAACCTCATGCAAGTCAGCAAAACCAAGACAAGTTGCAGGCTGAGATGCACTGACTCTCTTGACAAGAGGGCTGGCTCAGCCTCAGCTTGTCAGAAAAGGTGCCCAGTGTGTGCTCACTGCTGTGCTGACTGACAGTGGTCTCTTTTTCTGATCAGTACGGCAACCCACCTTCATCAACTACAACTCAGCTGCTTTTTCTGTATGAGTTGCAAATCTGGACTTAGCTTATGGCTGCAGTCAAAGAGGTCAGTTACAAAGAAGAAGGTGGCTGAGATGCAGGAAAAACCATGTCACTGCTGTTTCTCTGAAACACATGATGTCATACCATGCTTCACTTCACACACTATTACATTGATAAAATCAGAAAAATACCTGCCATATAATTGTGTTGAAAGTGTCAGCTGAATATAGACATATACTGTAATTATTTAGGTCATGTGAGCAGATAGAGGCTTGCACTAATAAGTCTTAGGATTCCACTAAAGAAAAAGAAGATTTCAAGTTTACCAAGCTGTTTGATATTTATTAGCATTAGGAGGAAAGATTAAAAAAAAAAAAAAAAAGTTATTTTACTGAAAATGCATTTACACTTACACTGCTGAAGAGGAATAGAGCACCCTATAAGTACCTTATTGCAGAAGGAATTATACTGCGATTCTGCAGGAGAGTTGCACATTTGCAAGAATTTCACTTTTCTGCAGCAGTCAGTAGATTTTTATTAGAAGTCAAAATTTTGGTTTCATTCTTTTTCCAGCATTTATAGGGAGTATGCTTGCAAAGGGACCACATCATGGATAAATGGGTTCTCTAATGGTCTTGTAAAAAAATATAGCAAGCAATACTCAGAGACTCTCTGGGAAGCAAGCTGCTTCATAGCTGTGCTGTTTACTGTGCTGTGTGACAGAGCCGTTCTGTCTGTCAGGGTATTTCTAATGCCCATGTGGAACGTTAAGGCTTCAAGCTGAGCATAATAGGAGAAACAGCAGAAAGATACCACTATAACACTGAAAGGGAAAAAAGATCTCACTACTCTGGCAATTAGCATTCTCATATGGTAAGAGAAAGCATATACAATGCAAATGCAAGTGAAAGATATACTTACACAGGTAGTTTTGCAATTATAAAATCTACCTATGAGACTGCATATGCAATGTCTGTATAAATTACACGGCCGTTTAGACACATGTATACAGCTGTTCATGAGCTCAAGTACATCATTCTTCTTAAAACACTCTACACCATATCCAGAATTGCTATTCCAGAAATGAGTGTTCTACAGAGAAACGTTAATTGAAAAGAGGTTTCAAAGTGTACATGAGCTCCTTAATGCAGAGTATTTCATCTTCTACTTATCCATATGTAGCAAGCAAGTTGTTTTTTTAGGGTGGCAACATGATATGGCAAAAGTAATTTGAAACAAAGTGTAAAGCACTAGTCAACTGTGAAATCTCCCATCATACACTGAATTGAACAGCAATGGGATATTGGCTTCATTGTAGTTACAACCCCAACAAGGTTAAACATTTATTCTACCCACTGATTTAAATAAAAATGCCCTGTTGTTCTCAACTAAAGCAATGTGTAAGGGGATCAATCCTACTTTCCTGAAGTCCCTTGCTAATGCTGCAAGAGATAGAAAACAAACAAACCTCCCCGCACCCCAACACTCTGAATTCCACTTGAAACTTGTAGTTTTTCTAAAAAAAATGTGGTCCAATGAAGTGATGCTTATCCTTTACTAACACTATCCCAGGCCCTCCTTAACACACAGCGCCTCTAAGCTCTGAGGGAAGCCTAAGCATCCAGAGATCTGCTGTTCAGCAATAGGAATAAAGTAACAATCCTGGACCTCATAAAGCCTGGTTCCCTATGGAAATGCATTTTGCAATTGATTGCAAGCTCTAATTGAAGGCTCGCCTGAAGTTGAGATATTCTCAACGTGCCTCTCCTTGCTGAGTCCCTGATGCCTATCAATGCATCTGCCACTACAGCCTGGCCAGGGGGAGAAATAGCTATGAGAGGCTCGCTCTTCTTACTGACAAGATCTTTGTGCAGACAGCGGGAGCCAGGAAAGCATACTGAAGTGCAGCAGGTTGGGGTGGAGGAAGAGGAGGAGAGGGAAGGAGCACAGGACCTCTTGCTGCAAGATAAGGTGCAGGGTTTTGGGGAGAAGGGCTGAAACTGGCAGAGACAGTATGAGGGCTGTTGGCTTTGCTGGAGCTTTCAGTATTTTGACTAGAATAGGCAGCACATTGTGACAGGAGTTACAAGTACAAGGACTTGGGGATACACATGTATATAAGGGACGTGAGGGAAGACAAGCTACCACAGCAAAATGAAGGGAGATGATGGTATAAAAAGTCTGAGAAACTTCAGAGGAATAAAACATACATAGACAATGGACAAAAATACAAAGTCACATTAAAAAACCAGACAGCATTGCCAGCCCAGCTCTATCCTTTGAATCACTTCCACCACATTCAATTGCTCTGACAGATGCAACCCAAAGACCTAGCTGGATTATCTAAAACCAACAGAGTACTTGGTGAAGGCCGTACACGTACAAGAACAAACAAAACAATCTGACATTATTTCTACTGAAGCGCAGTTCTTATCTCCTCTCTAAGGGAAATCAAAGATTTCCTAAGAGCACATAAAGAAAATCAGCTGAAACAACATATACTTACTCCTTGTGGGGAAAAAAAAAAAAAAACAAACAAACCAAGGAGGGGGGGAATAAAGATATTCTTTTCTCTTTTTCCCCAAAAGACATATATGGAAAAAAGTTATAGGGCAGGTTGGGTGAAAAAGCAAGATACTGTGTGAGGCATGTTTAATCTAGTTGATTCTTTTTAACAAATACATTATTGATTCTTAGTTTGTGTATATTATTCACTGTGGATTTTTTTTCCATTCTTGCCTCAGGCAGTGATAAACCATACTAAAGGGTCACACAGACCAGCAGCTATTGTATTCAGGAAACCTACAACAGCTCGAAACTGAAATATTTCCAGATAATCTGGAGTTCAAAAATGCCAATACATTTTGGAGGATCAGAAAGGGGAGAGCATTTTATATTTGATGCTTAACAGCTTCTGTTCTTCGCTGTACAGTAGGGCACTTCATACTACTTCAACACCCGCTATGTGAATACTGCTAGAACAAGTGCTTGTGCAGGATGTTTGACTTGACACAACATTGCACTATCTCAACATTTTATGCATTAATTTTTTAAGAGGAAGCATTTTTTCCTCATTGCCTAGATGCTGCTTCATTTCTGTAGTAGTCATTTGCCTGGCAAGAGGTGAGCTCCATCTGAAAACACTTATCCTTCTTTTTGTCTGGCAAGGGTCACAGTGCACCTTATTTGATTTTATGCTACTGTGTATATCAGCAACCAGAAATCTACTCTAGATACTTAACTTCATTCCAGGCTGTATTGCAGCAACTTTGTGAACAAAAATTACATGGAAGCCACCAGCAGCTATTCAAACTTCCTCCCAACGCTGAACTGAAAACTCTTTTTGCTTGTTGTGTTACCTGAGATCACAGCAATATACACAAAAGGAGGAACGTGATTAGAAAGGGTTTTAGGGATTGGATTAATGGGAGAACTGGTTTAAAGCAAGGGTAAGAAGAACTTGAAATTTAAAACTCTGATTACAGCAAACCCGACTGGTTACAACTGTGCATCTCATACTTCCAATGCTCTTAGCAAGTCCCCATTTCCTAAAGAGTACAGAAAAATGATTAATGGGTAAAATACAAAAATATCATAATCTCTGAGAAAACACTGACTCTTCTTCTACCTTCTTTCTGTTTTTAAGGATTCATTCACTCACATGCTAATTATATATACCTGAGTTAGAACCCCCTTATTGCAACACTTCTCTTTACTGACAATCAGCCCCTAGTATCAGTTGCCTTTTAAACCCAACAACAGTAGCTGACCAACAAAATATCCCAGATCTCATCAGGTTCTTCAGTGTGCCAAAAGATCACAGCATTAATTGTCAAACAAGTATTTTTTAAAAATATGATTTCTGCTAATATCTCTAATTTGCATTTCACTCACAATTATGCATTTACTGAGTCTTGTATACTTCAATCAAAAAGGAAATTAAATAACTAGTTAATGGCACTTCCAATCCCACAAATTCAAATCCAATTTAGTCTTGATATGAACTTTAGGTCTTATTAACACTTGTTTTAAATAGCATTTTCAGCATGTATTCTGACAAGTTGTCAGCGTGGCTTTTTTTTTTTTTTAATCATTATACAAGCAAATGTGTTCCGCTTTAGCAAGTAATGCAAATTCCTAATGTTTAGAAAGGTGTAACAAACATCAACATTTCTAGTTAGACCAACATTGGTAAAACTGGCTTTAAAAGAAAATTATTTCATTTTGCAAGATGCCATTCTTCAGGGGGAAAAAACCCCAACAAACATGTTTTCCGTGTCATTTTGAACAATATTCAAATTGATATCGGAGAAAGAGAAATGCCAATGCAAATGACAATTACTGTAGTCAGAAGCAATGCCCATATTTGAAAAGAAGGAGCTTATGCTATGGTTGGTTAGATCAAGCAGTGAAGGATATGGAAGACTAAGAATTTTTTTTGTCCAACAACTGAGTACAAATAAGAAGCTGATCTGGACAATTTAAATGGAAATTTCTTACCACCTGTCAGACAAGGGAGATTTAAAGCCCTCCACTTAAAAAACCAGGCATCTCCAACCTGAGTCTTTAAGTGAAAATTGACCTCCCACCTCAATTTCCTTGTAAATGTAGACATGTGGCAGCAAAAGGGTGGTTTATTCCAGCACTTTATTAAATTTAGCTTGTGTGTACGCTCAGCATGAGATGACCCACACTATGCCTGGGGAAAACGACACTTTCGAGGCAGATCTCCACATGCCACGCCGCAGCCAAACACAACTAATCCTCGGAAACACGACATCCCAGGTAGATTAGCAGCAGGTGTACAGAAAAGCATTTAAACTTATTGGACAAAGAAACCTCATTGATTATAAAGCAGTGAAAGAAAATAGGGAAAATAAAAGATCTTTAATTAGCGGAAACGTAAAAATAAGGTGGGTCAGTTCGAAAGAACTTTTTACATAATCAAAACCAAACATTAAGTGTTAGAGTCGAGCTTATGGAGCAGCTTTAGCTAATGTGATTTCCATTAATTTTATCAAAGGGTCCTCTCTATACATACAATTACATTTGAGATAGCTTGCAATAACACGGCAGCTGCACGTCTCCAGATTGTGAAAAATACCACTGCAAAATTGAGTCAGGTCAGGATTATTTCAGTGAATTATTGATATGCAGTCACCACCCTCCCTCCACAGCTCAGTCTTCCCCACATGTCTGGGGACAGAAACCAGTAAAAAAAACCCCAAAACTGCATGGAGGAGGGAAAATTATCACTGTATGGGACAAAATCTAGATTGGCTAGGGCAGTTAAGGTAGATTTATAGAGGATTTACCTCAGCTCTCCTCATCGGACTTTCCCCTGGAGGGGGAAAAGAGCCTCTCCTAGCTCTATGGCTTAAAACTGAAAAAGGGATTTCAAAAACTCGCCTCCTCCCACTGCAGCAATCGCAGACCAGACGGCAAAGAACGTGTCTAAATTAAAACTTTGTAATATTTCCTGGTCTCTGGCTAAGATTTTGCTCTTGTATTGTGTGCAGGCGTCAAGGCACTGGCAGCAGGGGGGCTGCGGGGCCACCGTGAGGAGAGGCCGGGGCTGCCCCGTGCCAGGTGCAGCCAGTTCCAGCCGGTTCTGGCTGGCTCCAGCAGCCCTGCCGCAGGGCACAGCCCAGACCCTCCGCAATGCCCGTGGTGCCTTGGGGTAAGCTGGTTTTAGACAGGGAAAAACAGGGCTCGGGAGTGAGGAGACAAAAAAAAAGAAAATGTGAGAAACAGGCCGCAAGCTCCTCCTGCAGGAGGGGGCAGGGGATTTGGGGGTGAGGGGGTGACATTGAGCCTGGGAAAGAGGGGGTGCAAGGAAGGCCTTTGTCTCTCACTATCCAAACCTATTTTAACTGGCAATAAATTAATTTTCCCCAAGTCAAGTTTGTTTTGCCCATTATGGAATTTGGCAGGCGATCTCCCTGTCTTTATCTCGATCCACAAGCTTTTTCATCTTATTTCCACCCTCCATGCTGCTGAGGAGGAGTAGTAAGAGTGGCTGAGTGGTCTGGCAGCCAAGATCAAGCCACCACACTACTACAGATTTCTCTGTCATAAAATATTCTAACTATTCTACTTTTCTTTCACTGAAACACACAATTTGAAAGCCTGCAAAATGAAGTCACAATAACATGCAGAAAAAATATAAAAAAGGCAGGGAATGGAAAATTAAGGCATGAGTGTTCTTATGCTGTTGAAACCAGCATAAGAGTTTGTTTGAAAACAATCAAAGAAGTATTTTGGGGGGGAGCGGGGGAGAAGCAATTCTAGCTAGATTTTTCTAGTTAGATTTACAAAACTAACAGACTGTCATTCTACAAGAAACAAGGTTGATTTTTATAAATCAACTGCTAAAGAAAGGACCTCCACAACAAAGCAAGAAAACTCACAGTACTAATGAGTCAAAACCAATGAGATCAATATCTATGCCTGTTTGAATTATACATATTTATATATGAGCTTTGCAAAATAATCTCTTGCAGCTTGATGCTTATGCAAATAAAAGCTACTGAACTTACAGTAACTACCTGGAGACAGGAAACGAATAATGGACTGAAAGTTTGTAGGGCTATGCCACAAAGTCTGAACATTACTACTTTAAATTATTTCAAAAACCAAATAAAGGTGCAGTCGCTACCTAAAATAGTTAAGAATAAATAAAAATAAATTATACTAACACTGTAATAGATACTAATCAAGCCATGTTAAAACCATCCAGCACTCAGTATTTAACTTAAAAGTATTCTAGGAACAGAGGAAAAAAAAGTGGTGGATATCTGAATGAAAGAAGGATCTCCAAAATTTAGAAGGGTCAAAGAAGGAGGATTTGTATTCCTTGGCAAAAAGGACATTACAATTAAACCTTTAAGACACAAATGAATTTGAACAGAAAGACTAACTGCTTCAAGTTATCTGAATCCACGCAAACACCAAAAGAAGGGAAATTAACTCGAATTAAGAAAACCCCCCTCCAATAGAAATTTGGGAAAAAAATTTCTATACAGATTGAAAGAGCAGGAAGGAGAAAAAAAAATGCTAAGGATAGCAGTCAGACTAGCTTTTGCAAACAGTTTCAAAACTCCTTAGAACACTATTTGAAGAAAGAGCTAGCATGCAATAATAGTGCTAAGTCAAAGGAGGAAACAATGAATGTGTGAGCTTCTGGGACATTTCTTGTGCTGAAATTTTAATATGGATCTTGTATCCTATCAGTTCCCATCAGATTCTACATATACCTTTCTCATTGTTCTGTGTATGTAAGACTAGGATAATACCACCAGCTACACACTGAAAATAACTGATGATTCCAAAGGGTTGAAGTACTTTTGAAAATTCAGTAAACAAATTAAAAAAGCCCCCCCCCCTAATTTTAACAAAGCAAATTGAGAGTGTGGAAAAACATCACCTTCTAAATCCAGTTTTAACAAATGAAGATGCTACTGCCGCAAGCAGCTCATCTCTGTCCCCCAGGAGTTAACTCCACACTCAGACCTGCTGGCTGAAACGTTTGTGTGAACATCCTTTGTTTTCATCCGAATCTAGTGGGATGGGTTGGCTTCAACAGCTTCAACCTGGGTTTTTTTCCCAGCCACGCTCCCTGGGATTGAAATATATCAGCAAGCAGGCAGACTGACAGACCTGGGGAGGCCGTGACTCCTGGACACGGGGTGGCTGAGGGAATCTGCAGGGTGAACACTCTCACAGCAGGTGGAACTGGAGTAGCCAAATAGTGTTTAGATAGGATTGTCTGGGTGTTTTGTTGGTGGTAGTTTTTGGTTTTGTTTTTTAAAAGAAAAGTATCTTTTAAATAACTGCATCAAATGTGTACTAATGTGATGATACTGTCTTAAGCGCTGAAACTTATAGACAGATAATTAAGGATTGGATTGAAGCACATGATTACCTCCTACTGTTTACTTAGTGGATATTTAGATTTGTTGTGAAGGAAGAGGAAGAGTTTCATCATCAGTTCTGACATTTTAGGGGAAGAGAGGAGCCTTAAAATTTAGAGATCCACAGACATTAATGTATTTAGTAGGCAGTGACAAAAACAAGCAATAAATACAGAGTAACCTAAATAGCAGGGATCATACATTAAAAGTTAGAAAATTAAGGCTACACATGAAATTCAGGCAGAACCATTTTGTTTAGTAAGTAGAAAACCGGTGAAATATGTTGACAGCAAGAGTCATAAAAACAAATAATAAAAATAAGTAGATTAGAAAAATTGTGGAGGTAAGAGAAAACTTAAGACATCAAGAATGATAAAATGTGGAGCCAAGGCTGAAATATATTCAGTGCAAATATCAAGGTGACCTCTTCCTAGCCAGAAGCTTTGATTCCGTGAAACTTCAATAATTTTGAAAATTGGTCTATTAAGTAAACATAATTCGTTATCCAATGTAATTTTTTTGAAGTAGATAATTTCTTGAAATCATATGTAATTTAAACATAATATATGTTTATGAACTACAAGTCTATGTTTTATTGGCATAAGTGCTGATGAAGAAACATTTCTATCTTTTCCTTTTCAGAAAATGTTCAGCTTAGTTAAGGTCAGCATAAATGCCATGTAATCAACATCAGAAACTCAGAAGAAGGTCAACCACTAGGAAAAGAAATCTTGAAAACATGAAACAAGCTAAGAAAGGATTTGGAAGTTAATTCTTTACCATAAAATGCATGAAATTCCACAGCTAGAACATCACTGACTGCCCTGGGTGAGACAATTTTGAATATGCTGGCACTAAAGAAATTCAATAGTAGAGCAGTTAAGTATTTCCATGTCACTTGTGCACAATTTTGAAAAACATCAGCTGAAAATATACACAGGGAGTTGATAAAACCTTGTGTATGCACATAAATTAAACAGCTAGAGATTCTCGTACATTCAAGTTTATCAGTTGTACATTCTCCACTTCTTAGTTGCCAAGCATGGTAAATACAATCACTGCTTCTGGTTATCTATATTCAATAAAATGGTGACAAATCATTAATCAGGCCACACAATAACGAGACTGGTATAATGTTCCACAGCCTGAAATCCTCATTAGGAATGACATGGAAGCATTGCCAAAATGCACCCTCATTACCTGCATCATGGCTGACAGCTTTAATTAGAAGGAAGCTTTGAATCTCACATCTTCCTTTGTGAAGAACCTACTATATATAAGTAAACTACTGCTTTACTGAAAACTAATAAATTATAATTTATGAAGTCAAAAAGATTCCTAGAGCACTGACCAGCATGGTCAGCATATAAGTAGCATCACTGTTTTCTTCTATATTGTATTTAGTGCTGTGGAAAAGGCAGCAACTTTTCCTTTCTTTCTCACTTTGGGAACTAGGCTTTATTTTTCTAAAAGGGACAAAAATAATCTTCTCTTAATTAAGCAATGCCTGTTTAGCAACCAAATTGTTCTTTTCTCTCATCCCTAAAGCCCGAAAAAAAACCCAGAAGACTTCAATCAGATAGCAAATACAGCTCAAAATGTCATTGGACTTACAGCAGTAATGTTCCTAATGGCACTCACCTAAAAAAAGTGTTCTGGACTCATAATGGTCTGCTATATTGTGTTTACTAGCTACAACAAAAAGAATGGTTAAAAACCTATCAGTGGCATAATGTTTAGCACCTATTATGGACACAAGTATAACTACCTTATGGTAATTAAAGGCATAAGAAAATGATTGATGTTCTGAAGCCATAAAAATGCATCAGTTGAAAAGCTATTATGATTGCACTGTCTACAGCTCACAGCCTACACTGGGCAATTTAGGCTGATATGCGTTCTGCATAAAACTGATACTCATTTTTTCCAACACCGGATAATGAACTGGTACATAAAGCTTAAACTACGCACCACACGCTGGTCACTGCTGGAACAGTTGATTTACTCTTATCCTAAGGATGCAACTTTTTTTTAAGATTAGGTTCTAGATCTTCCTATTCTGTATTTTCCTCATCAGAATGTCAAACAGTTCACGCTGTCATCTTCTCCATTTTAGAAATACGCTTTTCATCATAAAAACTGAGAAACAGGGAAATGGATACAGAAAACACGCTACCTGGCTGCCAGCTGGAACAACGTGCTGACATTTATACTGGCTCTTATTTAGCTCAGGGATGTCTGAAACAGGCCCTCCTCATGCAGGATCAGCATAACATTATTCACATTGAACAGTACCTTCCTCAACAAGTGACCTGTAAGTGCTACTCAATTTGACTAAGCAAACCAGAATTTGGTTTTTGACAGAACATGTCACAATGTGTGACAAAAGATGGTATTTTCCATATGGGATATTTCCAGCTCCTTGAAAGTGAAGGTTTAATGTTCTTATTCCAGAGAGAAATGAAAATAGAAGGGGACAGAAAGTCTTCCACTGCCACAGCATCACATACAGTAAATTATTACCCTATAAATAGTATTATACATTATTTCTCTTAAAGGGTTCTTTCAAACATCACAGAGAGAAGGGAAAGGGAAAAAAAAAGTGATATGCTGCATTGTCCAAAACTAAATTGGAAAATGATAGATACAGTTTATCATCTAGTAATATATAGGAAAGCAAGCACTCTACTCTCTCGTAAGTAATATATTGAAAGGAATAAAGAGAGAGACACACACAAATCGTTTACAGATCAGACTTTAAAGTAATGTTCTTTACAAGGGGCTAGATATTCTTTCAAGAAAAAGTAAGATAGTAAAGTCTTCTCTGCCCAAAATGAACATTATAAGAAAGGTATGATAGATTGGACCAGATTTCTCCTCTGCTGAAGTCAATGAAGTTACAGTCAAAGTGAATAGGGTCAATTACAAAAAGCTACATTTATTCCTCCAAATGCAATGGAATATTTCACAGCTAGTGCAAACCACTACAGCTTCTTTGAAGCCAAAGTACATTGACTTACTCCAGCGTGAATTTAGCTCTGTTTCCATTTTAGTTACGACATGAAAGCCTAAAATCATAGCAGTAGATAGTATAAAGAACATTATTACGAGTAGGTCAGTTAAAATTGGGTCTAATATTCCAAATATAACCCTAGAAGCCACACATGTGCTGCACCATTCCAAGAAGTATGTAAGAAGAAAGCTAAGACATCCACCAAAAGATCTGAAGTTTTTTTCATAGCTGACAGAGTAAATCTAGTTCTTCAGGCTGACGTTTTTTCCTTTCCATCTGGAACCAACATAGGTCCTATTCCCTGGGACAACTTCAGAGACTAGCTATCATCACTCAGACCTGCTAGCACTAATCGTTGCTGTGACAGGCTTCTTGTGCAGTAGCCATAACGTGTCCACCCAAACCAAGGAGCCATTTTGGTGTCTGTGGGATCAGACACAAAATCACTCTTCACAACAATAATTTAGGTTGTGCTCTCTCCAGGGATCTTGTAAGCCACTGCACAGTGACTCTTCCTCCTCAGGACTAATCCAGGTGATCTTGGTCCCACAGCAGTGATCAATGAGGTGCAGGTGGCACTCAATAACCTTTATCACACCCACCAAATCCTAGCACCAAGAGTGAACAGTTTGTTTATGGGTGGTGCTGATGACAGGCACACCAACAAGTCCCCTCATTCAGTCTAACAAGGTGAATTGAAAGATTAAGTCTGTCGTGCTGGCATGAGGCCTCATTTTTCTTCTGTGCTACATAGGTCACCCCCTTCCCGCAGCCTGTTTTTGATTGTGATTAATTTGTCATGGCTGGCTATAGCATGGAAATGAAGAAATGGATTGCCAATTACAGTTAGTCTTCTCACAGAATACCCCTCGAAATGGTGCTATTCTGCAGTAGTGACAGCTCAGAAATAAACTGAATTCAGCTCTATTGAGCAGAAACATGACCCAATGTGCATTTTAAAGCAGAAGGTGACTCCCCCCCTCCCCCAACCAGCTCTTCAGTAAATGGTTGACTTCTAGCCTGCCTGCCTGGCAGGTACACAAAAAGACCATCCACATTTATTTTTGTAGTCCCCTTGTTAAGAGGTACTGAACTTCTGACTTAACACTCTTCAACAAGGTGCACATTTGTTCCTCAATACCTCAGCCTGAGTAAGCCTGAAGGGGAATTTAATATGCATACTATTACTGCTAAGTAAACAAAACCAGCAATGATTCTGCTCTGTACAGAAGCTCTTAAAAGCATTTAAACTTCCTCCTGAACAGTATTCACAGAAAGGTAAATTTTGACTCTTGCTGCGTTTCCTCTGCAGTAAACCTTACATGTCCTCACAAGCTGTTTAATATTTCGTTGATATAGCCAACTAGCTTAAATTGAATAATCAGATTCTGATAGATTAATGAAATAGGAAACAATTCCACAACAACCTGATTTTTATTAATAATTATTAGTATGGAATTTGAGAAATAATACCGCAGTCCCAGCAATGCATGCATGCAATTAATTTTATGCACTGATACAATCACCACCAAATTACTCAAGTTGCATAAATTCAAAGCCTGTGTACAAATCTAACTATTACCTTAGAAATTCAGCTAAAAAAAAAAAAAAAAAAATTCCCTTTTCCCTCAAGAAAATTCAGACCACTGTAATAGATGCTTCCTTCCATTGTTGTAATTCACTGTATTTTATACTATTGTCTCGGGTATCACATCTTCAGACAGAAGAAAGGTGAATGTGTTTCCAACAGTCAGCAGCACACAATGGCTTTAAACACCTTCTGAAGACAAAAGGGCACAACTCCCTTCCAGGCCCAAGATGGCCTTCCATTAACACAACCACACCCAGATCTGTGGTATGCAGAACTGCAGAATACCTCTTATAAAGAGGATCCTGGCTTAGAAACAGGATTAGTCATTCATTACACTGAATCATCTGACTTTGCTATTCTTCTTCTGCCTCAGCAGCAGTTGCCCTTTCCAATGATATATGGTAGCATTCCTATCTGACAAAGATGCAGAAAAAAAGGACAACACAGTGAACAACCCTTGGAGGCAGAGACACCTTTAAATTGTCTTTCAGGTACTTCGATGAGACTCAGAATAGCAAGTCTATTCTGTTGATCTTTTCTTTCATTTCAGGAGAAAGAGAAAGTATTTGCCCTAACAGCAATACATTTTTTCACCTTTCACAGGCCACCTAGAAGCCCCAATATTCTCACATACACTTCTTCCACACTTCTTGGAGCAACCTTCAGACACCAAACATAGGAATGAGAGATGATCTTGGTAACATAGAGTAAATTTATATATGTGGTGACTTTATGTATTTGTACTGGAGTAGTATTTAGGGTCTCCAACACTGACTAGGCCCATTACAATAGGTATCATATAAATACACAATAAGAGACAATGTCTGCTATGAAGAACAAAATATAAGCTAAAAAAGGGGCAGCTCCACAATATTCTGTGGCCAGGCCTATCACTGTGCACTAAAAATAAGGAAAGAATAAGAGGAGCTGTTTTCCTAAGGCATTTACTATCTAATGCAGTCACAGAAGTTCAAAAAGATACAGTTAATACCTTTGCGGTAAAACTAATTGACATACGTCACACCATCAATATTATTCCTAGTCAACTTTGGTGTCTCAGTCCTTTTAAAAGCTATGTAAGGACACACAAGCACAGACTAGTATGACTATTCTGTTCTCATAGAATAAGTTTTAAGCTGTGAGTGGGATTCAATATTAACTAAATACACTTAACAGTTTTCATTTGTAAATGTCAGATAAAACAATTGTACAGTATTAAAATGATTGTGGGTGATGATCTAGGACTAAAAATCTTACCCTAGGCACTTTTTAGATCTTTTTCTAGCTGCTAAAGTATAGAAAATGTGTGTTGTGTAACTAAGATTACATACAAGACTAGTTATGCCACAGTGCAGGGGTAAATGAAATCACTGCTAATACAACACACATCAGCTCTAGTGTAAGTTTTTCAAACCCAGGAGCAGTTTTACAGCTGTCAGGATGATACCTATTCTTCTTTAACTAGATTAATTTTATATTAAGTTCCTCCTTTCAAGGAAGCTCAGTTGCATCGTGAAATTTGACTGAAACCATTAAACTAGCTGTCTGTCTTTTTACAATGTGTTTAAAACTCAGAGGTAACACACTTCATATACAACATTTTTTGTAGAAATGGGGAAGGCATGAAAAAGATGTTCTTATAGTTACTAAGTTGTCACACTGTATTTAATTGCGAATATGGTTAAAAGACACCCACAACACCACAATGTTCTCCTGTTGCAAAGAAAACCTGCTTTGCTATAGCACCTGATGAGATCTCACCAAGGAATCTGAGGTAACGGTGTGATTCTGTGATATGAATCTCACTTGTCAATGAAGAAAACATGTAAGAAGCTTGGAATCACAGAAAAACCCAGGTTGGAAGGGCTATGGCACCTCTGGAGGTCATCTGGTCCAACCTTCTGCTCAAAGCAGGAACAATTTCAAAATTGGATAAGGATACTCAGCGGCTCAGAGAACCCTAAGAGAGCACATCTTTGTCTTTGCTTCTGAATTTTTACTTCTCAAGGTGAAATATAAATGCAGAGAAGCAGTCATGAATAGCAATATACACACTGGATTTAATTGAGTGGTTGGTTGATTTAATTATCTGAATAGGTATCCAAATGATTAGACTAGTTGCTAGTAGCCTCTTAACTCTTTGAGACAGTAATTTTTATGTTATCTTGGGCCGGTTCACTCCTTTATATACATTTAAAGTTAAATAAAGTGAAACTGCATAATTTTGAACTTGGGCATCCTTCTGCTGCTCTCTTCTTCCATGATGCTGTGGTACGTTCCACACTCATTAGAGCCAATGCAAAGAATGGAATTAATTAACTTATTGGGCTCCAAGTTTAGTTTTAGAGACATGCTCTTTTCTGGGGGAAGGGGCAAGATTACATCAAAGAAAAATCTTGGATAGTGATAATTGGGCCTGTTACCAAGAAGTATTTTATACTTCATGTATCATGTTAATTTAATGTCTCCAGGACAAGGTCCATATATCTTTGTTTTCTTGCTTAAATTCATTTCTTAACAAATTAGCTTCAAAAACCTTTAGCTTTTCCTGATTGTAAAGCCACAGAACAAACACATAAGATTATCTTGTTGACATCAGTCTGGAAAATTTAGAAAAGGGAATTAAGTGATACTGTGGGCATATAACAATACAGAATTTTAACTTTCATCATGGTACTTGAGACATTCTTAATTCTTTGAATGGAAAACCACAAATACCAAAACAAACATTATATCTGACCAGCTGAAGCCCTGTTTGTGATATCAGCAATATGTTTTCTGAATACCAGAGATCTTTTCCAACTCTTATGCTTGCAGAATAGTTTGCCTAGAAAAAAAAAAATACAAAAAGTGAAAGGGAATGGGGGAAAAGCACCCAAAGCGCAATGTGGTTTTGATGCCTTTGAAAATGTTACTGGCTTTTCTTCAACAGTCTGCAGGTATCTGCATAGGTCATTGCAAAAGCAACTAGACATGAGCCATGCTAGGAGCTTCAAGATGTAAGCCACTATAAAATCAGAGGAAGAGAGCACACAAACAATTGTTTCTTGCAGAGTAGAGCCAAGACTGAAGTTAAAGAGTGTGCGCAGAAGTTGCAGGATTGATGGGGGCAATTAATATACACAAATATAAACTCAGAGCAGTGAGCCTAACTAAGGAGCCAGGCTTTCCAGACTTTACAAAGCCTTAAGTTCTTCGTGCTTCTGCCAATTTTAAAAGAAAAAAGTAACTACATAGACTCTGGATGTCTTCCTACAATGAAAAGCGAAAAGACAAAAAAGCAAGGCCATGAGGCAACTGAGTATTCAGTGTTCAACAGTCTAAGCTTTCAAAGGGAAATTTTCAAGGACAATCACTAAACGCCATTTTAATGAAGGACAGGATTTATCCTCTAGTATTCAGCGGAAATGCTGTAAGCTGGACCAGTCAGCAAGAACTTCAGAATAGATAAAATTCTAGATAGTCTAACTACAATATCCATAAAATGCCAATTTCCACTGAAAAAGAGAGCTTATTAAGTCTCTTGTCTGGAATCAAGTTTGAGCTTCTCCTTGCTAAATATATCATATGAATGTTAATTTTAGACTGTTGAGAGCTCATCGATTTACACTTTCCAGTAATAATTTTTTTAGTATTTAAAATATGGGAAGAGACCAATTAGTATCACGGACACTACACTGTCTGAAATAAGAACACTGTTAAATAATGCATGCAACAAATTTTTATACAAGTAGTAATTAGATTTCTAGGATTACTTGAATATTATAATAGTCATTTCATAGCTCTTACTATTATTAATTTTAATAATAATCTCAGTTAACTGGAGATCAGTCCCAAAAGAAGCATCAAAAAATGAGTTCTCATATATCTTCATTTTCACTAAAATGTTACATTACATGAATTATGGAGTAAATAACAAAATGCAAGTAACTTCCTAATGAGTTACCAAAAAATGACTGTTAAAACCACATAATAGTGTCAAAAAAGTTCATGCAGTCTGAGTTGAGGGATGAGGAGCTGCTGGTCAGGTTAAAAAATTGGCTTAGTTAAGAGACAATCTTCTTAACGGGAACTTTCCTTATGTGAACCTACTGGACTTTCTCGCCCCCCGCCCCATCACGGAGAATTTATATATAAGATAATATCCATTTTCCTAGGTCACCATAATTGACGTCACAATATTCAAATGCTGATGATCACGTACAGCATTAGGCCACTGTGATGGTTACAAGGACTCAAAGCACCAGACTGCACATAAAGACAAGACTGCTTCATGGTTACTTATTATACATTTGTGTATAGTGGCTCTGAAAAATTTGCAGCTAACTTCTTCCTTGGAAAGATGACAGCACAACCCTTATTAGAATTGCTCATTAAAGAAATACATATCTTAGAAATGAAATGCCAACAGAAAAAAAGAAGAAACAGATGGGAAAGATGGAAATAGATTGCCTCAACCTTTAGCCCCATGTCAGGAATTTATTCTGCTTTTGAAAACATTTGGTTTAGTCTTCTGACTCAGATTTTCAGAGGGCTTTTATAATCCTTCAGTAGCGCACCTGTCAGTTAATCCCTTGTTATAATCTATCTTGGATCACCTCACAGGGAGAAAAGCTGATGGATATGGTCCCAGCCCTCTGTGGATTGGCAGGATGAATCGTTCTTTGGATACTGAGGAGGACGCACTGGAGGTCAAAACAGCTGTGACACGAGCTGGCACTAGACCAAGGGACCTCTCTCCCCAGATAAACACAGCAGAGCAGAGGATCTGTGATACCTCCCTGCATCCTGCCTTGAGAACATATTATATGCTTCTATTTCCTATACACACTGCATACTTTTCTCTTTTTTTTTTCTTTCCTTGCTTTCTAAGTTTGCTTTTCAGACTCTTCTTTAGCAACACATAATAAATTTAACCTTGCAATGGTTTGCCATGACCAAGCCAAAAGCTACAAGTAAGCATAAGTGGCCTGATTATAAAAGAAACAAGTCTTACTCCAATGTAATAAAGGTGTTTAAAATGTGGTGAAACTGTGCGTTTCCACTGCCTAAATCACTGCAGACATTCTGCACCTTCATGGTTTTTGGTCTTTTTCTTTCCCTTTCTATCTCTGTGTCTTTAAAAGAAGTGCAAATATACATTCACAACAAAATCTAAGAGCTGCCATTATCTTTTTTCTCAGAAAGGACAGATGATATCATTTATAGTGAAAGTCAAGCTAAGGTAAAATATACAACTATACTGATGTAGAGACAAAAAGAAATACCAACGGGAGATATCTCTTAAAGTTTTATCTATTCCCCCCCTTTCCTTTTTTTTTTTCCTCCCTTAAGTTTAAAATAACATTTAAATACTTGCTTATGTTGCCAGAGAGCAGCTTACGTTGCCAACATAAGTATCTAGGAACAGAAGCCAAACCTTGTATTACTGTGAAATAACAGTAAGAAGGTCACAAATAGGTGTGCATAGACTGTAACATCTTCAACTCCTTCCATATGTAGTCCTCCCCATAATTATCTCTCAACAGAGTATTGTGACAAACATGAAAATTCCTGTCTTCTCATATCCATCTGCAGAGCCTTGTTTTAAATTTGCAGCTCGTAAGGTTTGTAGCACCATATCAGACATCCTTGTTCACTTTGCAGGCTGCAAACACCAGAATTTGTAGATAGTTTCTTAAAGACATGATAATGAGGTGCTCTTCCATAAAATCTACTGAAGAAAGTTGCTTTTTTTTTTTCTACTTCTGGCAGTACCTCAGACATAACAAGATGGTAATTATGGGGAAAGTGGATGTGTAAACGGTGATTCACCATGTATAAGGTGAAAATCTGACACACTACAGCCTAAAATAACACTTTTTACCCTCTAGACTACAGATTTGTCTGTAGGTTTATTTTTATCACTTTTTAATTTTATTTTTTTTTAAACAGATAGTAAAATTGCTTTGAAAAAGGCAAGAGAGACAAAATGTAAGAAAAACCCTAAAAATCTAGCTGGCCTACAGAAAAGCTGTGATAAGGTTAAGATTGCACTCTTGCTCATGTTTGAGTATTATTGAACAGCTACTGAGGATCTGTTGCTTGATAGTCCAGGACCTCCCTAATGATATGGGTGTGACACACGTCCTCTGTACTCCTCCTGAAGCAGTTTTGTTTATGGAAACTTCAAGCTCTTGATATCAAGGAAAATATTTATTGCAACAGAAGAGAGTAACCCAGGAATCCATGGGGATATGAGTCTTTACAACCTTTGCTTTATTAGAGTGATCATCAGTTTATAAGCATATTAGAGGTGACAGGGGTCTCTTCGGAAAAGATAGCACCTCCTTTTTTCTTTTCCAAAGTGCCTGTGGGTAGACCCTTACTTGTTTTGCAGTCCTTACAAACATTCAGCATTGGTTGCTTTCTACTTCATTTTTTAAAGATTTAATCCCTCATTTGAAGCTATCAGACTTCTAAAACAAAGATCCCTCATGAGTGCATTTGTTGCCAGCACTCTTTAAATAGGAGCACATTAAAATCAAAGTTTTGACTCCTGGCACAGTGCCTTAATGGCAAGTGGCCTTCTCTGGACTTTAACTTGTTCAAGCTGGAGCATCCACCGTGCTATGGGTGGAAATGGAACATCAGGAAAGTGTTTGCGGAGGAAAGGCAGACCTTTCTTCTATCCAACACCCTTCTCATGAAAAGCAATCTGCCCTTCGCCAAAACCTCAGAAAAAGGCTTGCTTGCTTCTTTCTTTCCAGTTTCCTTTTTACAGGAGAAAAGGAGTGCTCTGCAGTGATGCACACAAGAAAGGATTGCTCTCCAGAGGAGCGTGACTACTCTCTCCTAATAATAGTAGAAAAGGCAAGCAATCTAAGCATTTACAAGAATTTGGAGCAGAATGTAATCCAGATTCTTAAATTGGATACACTCAGTTGATCTCTTGCAAATTTGTCCAGTTCCATTTGGTGGTGAAACTCAATTCTCAGCCAAGGGTTTCTGAAGGGACAGCGTTTTTTCGTATGGATCTGAAGTGAGAAATCAAGGCCGTATGTTCCTTCAATAACATTTTATTGGGATAGCCCAGCGTTAACTGCACGATACATAAAGCAATACTAATCAGCTAGGCCACCAGGAATGAAGTTGATCCACTTGCTTGTCTAGACGCTGACTTTATCTAAAGGAATGTGCATGTATAGAGGGGACCAACCCAACAAAACCAGAAAGATGAAAGCATAGCTTTGCAGGTTTTTGGTGTACTTTACACCTCAAACACATCACACAGCATAATTTTAGTGCTGCAACTGCTATCAAACATTCTTGAAAATATTGACACCTGAAGCAGAGTTGCCTGTTTAATTACTACTCTCAGGCAGTAGGTCTGAGAGTCTGGAAAGAAGGCAAGTATTTTTTTCATTGAGGAATAGAAAGTATTTATTAAAATGTAAACAGTAAAATCAATGTGAGATTTTTTTGTTTGTTTTGGGAATACAAAGCAGCATCAGAAAAACAGAGTATTTCAGCAGAAATGTGTCTTAATTCATTTCCAAAGCAAACAATTACTGAAAAAGCATCTGCCACACTATATAATGTTTCAGTAATGCCACAGCTTTCCAGTTAAAATCAATGCTTACTTGAAGAAAAGCATCCGTTACCTCAGGAAAAGAAAACCCAAGATTCCTACCAGAGATCCTTTCCAACTTTCTTTACTGACTTCAGGGAACCATATTCCTCACCTGCTGAGACCTTTTCCATTACCTAGGCCAATTCTAAAATAAAATGAACTATTATTTGTACATTCCACTTACTAGTAATTACTAGTAATTTCCACATATTTACACCATGTCTTGCCTGGTTTTGTAAACTAATAACAAAAATGTGTCTATGTTAGAGATCAATATATAAGCCAAAGAGTCAAGAACTGAAATGCAGAGCTCCCCTGAAAATTCAAGAGGGGGACCTGAACTGAGGACCAAGGCAGAGCTTTATCTGAAACCAGATTCACATTCAGTGACTTCTAGCGTTTGTGGAAATGGCATCTGCACGTTCTGCAATAATGAAAGTGCAGTTCAAGTAGAAAAGGATACAGCACCCACAGTAATTTATATTCTACCTTCTGAAGCCTAATTCAGATATACAATCATCAAACAATCAATTTTAAATAAAAGGTCTTTGAAAAAGAAGAAAAACCCCTAAATATTCCTGTCACTTCCCTCTACCCCCCCGCATCTGCAGTATCTGATTAGTCAAAACTCAAATTATTTTATCTAAAAATTACTATATGTTATTTTCAGACAGCAGCAGCTATTGTCATACTATAGTGTTACACGATGACTGCATTTTTTTAAATTTATTGCTGCTTAGCATGTTTCTTTAAAACCTTTCAACTGTACTAGTAATCCAACCTATCATTTGTATGCTTTTATTGAAGCTTAATGAAAGAAAAATCAGCCTACGTTATTTTTAAATGAAAAATTATTTTTGTCCCCTTGTAATTTGCATGTCCTCTCAAATTTCTCCATATTTTTTTCTAAATATTGAACAGCTTGTCTTTTTCCTCCTTCAAATATCATGCCCACTTCTTCCACAATGTCAACCAAAAAAGCAGCTGACTATTAGTGATGAATTGCCTTAAGATGGTAACAAAGCAAGTGACAAACTTTTATAATAACCCTTTCTCTCCAGTTCTTCAGGCAGTATTAATCTGCATGTAAATTAATAAACTAAAAATGTGGAAGCGCCACTCAAGGGAGCTAAGACAACTTCATGTTATTCTAGTAAGCTTGCTTGAGGAAAACATACTTTTTGCCCAGTCTTGGACATTGGGGAGCCTTGCTTGCTTGCCTTCTGGATGGAAAATTTTGCAAAAACCCTATTTTTCCCTGTTGAAGCCACAGCAGTGTGTTTAAGAGTTACTGGAGCTGCAGAAGTGTAATCACAGTTGTGGGTCTCAGCTCACAGGCTAAGGGTTGTACTAAGGGCTGCACAAAAGTATCCCACTTAGCAGCACACTAGTATCTAGTCACAGTCAAAGGCTTTGGGTCTCTTGTTAGTTAACACAGGATAAGTAGATTCACAAGCCAAAATGACTGACGAGACATCTGATAGGAAATATCACTGTTTAAAATAGTAATAATAGGAAAAACTGAGTAAGCAGTAAGCGACATCTAAGGTCTTACTTACCATAAATTCCTGTTGAAATACAGGGAAATGCCTGTAAAACAAATGAAAGAAAAAAAAAAAATCAGTGGGATTTCTGTTTGCTGAACTTTTTATCAAAACCAAGAGTATTTTTAAATGCCTGTTTTTCAACACTCAGAGATTATATGTTGTAGCCTTCATTCTTACAGCAGTCAATTCACAGGCATTTTCATATTATATGAAACATATTCCATATGTTTTCCTTGCTGCCATGTTAATAAAGCTGCATTCTTTTTCTCATCTTGAGCTATGAGCAACATTTGAACCCGGAATCATTATTAAAACTGCCTTTTGAGCTAAAAATTAATGCCATGAGCTAAAAATTAATGCCATAAGCTAGTATGGTAGGGCAAAAAAAGACATATTCTCTAGGTAGGGTTAGACAATGTTTCTTCAGTAGTAAAATAAGCTTGGCCAGCTTAAACCCTGCTCTCCATGGCCTCTTTGCCATGCCTTCGTTCATTATAACCTCCTCCTTTGTTTCAGAGCCTTTCATTTTTAACCTCAGTTCTTTCAGACATGTGGTTTATGGTGTGACCCAACACAGCTGTACTGGTACAAGTCAAAGGCTTGCAAACTGGTGCAGGGAGAGGAACTAGAAGATGCTGGGTGAAAAGAAAGAGTACATTTTGGGGTCAGCTCGGACACCAAAGAAAATGCATCATGCAACAAGAGATGGTTATAGACACTGTGCCAGCAGGAACAACAATTTACGTTTCTCCTAGCTGTACGTGTTGTCTACAGATTTGCATTTCTGTGAGCCAGAGTCAGTTTTCCACCAAAAGAAACAAAAGCTGTACTGCCCACAAGGTTTCACAAGAGAGACAATTTTCTTTGTGTGCAGTTGATATGTGGTATCACCTTTGCCTCTAGCCTCTGGACTGACAGAAAACACAGCTCAAAGGTACAAGAGCACCTGGGACCAAAGTCTCAAATATCCACCCTCAGGCTCCCTCCAGATCCCCTGGCAATGAGTCATCATACAAAAGAAAGGAATTCTTCTTTACTTAATCACACAGGAAAACATTATTCAAAGCTAATGCTTGCTTTATATTTAACCAGGGAATTAATTAGGGAATGGCAATTAAGAAAGGAGAGGTCTAATGGAAAGAATACATCCTCCCCTCCCCTCTGAAAATACTTAAGTAAAATAAAGTGGGGGAGAAATATAGTGTAATTCCTTCTCACAACCACGACAACTTACATCCTGAAAAATACTTAGCTTTGTAGTTTGTACCCAATAAATAGCAACAAATCAGCTCTTTAAGGAAATGAGGAATCGGGGGGGGGGGGGAAGCCCCACACATGGTTACAGAGCTCAGGCTGAGGTGGCAACAGAGGCTCCATCAATAAGAGAGAGGCATAAAGGATGATTTTGTCCAGTTTAGCAACAGATTTTAAAATTTACAACTATTGAAGTTTCACATGTTAAGAGATAATTTCTCCGAACAAGTGTTTTGTTTTCCATTCTTTTCCACAACTTGAGTAACAGCACATGATTTAGATGCTCTTACTGGCCACAGGGAACGAGTAACAGAGTATTCAGGGTTCCTTCTCTTACTGGCCCCACAACTCTGGGCAAGGGGAAACAGTCCTGTAGCACCTCTGAAATCCCGTCAATCCTGCAGCTCCTTGGGGAACACCACACATGGTACCTACAGGAAGCAGCACCACCACTGATGACTTCAGATCCCCACGCATGTGGCAAAGCCACCCACCTCAGGGAGCACGAGCTGGGGCAGCTCTGCAGCCCCTGGGCAGTGAAAGAGCACCATGCGCCAGCTCCCTCCATGTTTCTGCAGATTTATCATCTGTGCAAAGCAAAGGGTATATGGCTGATGTGGTGTCCAAGCAAGATGCATCTACTTAAAGCCCTGATGGTGATCTTGAGGTATTTACAAGACCGGTCAATGCACTATGGGACAGGCTCAGCACACACTGCCAAGATCTCGCACCGCAGCTGTATTTATTTGGGCCCCTGGACCCGAGTTCCTGAAGGGAATGGGCTCCAGGGGACTGGGCTTCCTTTTCAGCTTTGCTTGGAGAAGACTAGACAACTGCATTTTCAGCATTGCATGGCAGACGCTTGTCGCATTTGTTCATCTCCATTCACAGAATACGCTGCTCTGAGGCTGTTTAGCAAGCTTTAGCTAGCAATTTGTGTGTTGCGCGTGTTTCTTAATACCTACTTTAAAATTACTGTGTAGACACGTCATAATCATTACCTTGCTTTCAGTTTCTGTCATGCAGCTGAAACACATCTGAATGGAGCTACAAGAGTGTATAAAATCTCATCAAGCTCCTTCCGAATACCAGGCTGTGCCATAACTTAGATGAGCTCTGCCCTCTCCCTCATTCAGAGATGATCACAGCATATAACCAGCAGATGTAATTTCATAAAATGTGACAGTGCTTTTATTCATTCAAGGAAGGCCCGTGCCCAAGATCACATATCAACTGTGTTTCCTCTTGGCTCCTAGGGAGACAATTTAGTCTAGATGCCAGGTTGAAATTACTGGCAGAGCAGTAATGGGGAACTCACAGCATGGATATCAACATACTACAATACTTGGCTTATGGACAAAAGATGTTAAGGTTTCTAACCTTTTCTGTGCATAATAATATCTTAATTATATATTTGATTTCAATAAAAAATTCAGTTTCACAGTAGGAAACATTCATTCCTACTTCCACAATAAAACGTTTCTCATCTTAATTTGTTGCCGGTAACTGCTATTTATTGACTAACTAACCTTTAATTCCTTTGCTACTGAAATAGCGTGTTTGCTTTACTTCGGGGGTAATAAGAAATGCTACCCTGACAGCACCCAAAAAGGATTACAACTCTGGAGTGAAACACAAGTAAGAACGGTGAAAGCTTCCTACTACTATGCTGCTGCCATCATCTAAAGAAAGAGGCCAAATTAAATCAGCTGTGTGAATACTGTAAGACTGAAATTGATTTAATTCCTGTAGGAGAGGATGTGGGTGCTCAGGCTCTGGTACTTTTTAATCTAATGTTTCTTTACTAAGGCTACAGCAGCAGTGCTAATTAGGATGAAATGTAATGGAGTTTCATGATGAAAATTTACAATAGTCACCATGTGGAGGCCAAGTTGGACTCTAAGACATTTCAATAAGAGGGACCTGGGTATTTAAATACTTAAGGGCTTCTCTACAACAAGGGCTTCTAGTTCACACTGAGCTGCAATGTATTAACTGTTGTACATTAGATGAATACAATTGCTATGTCTACATGACCACATGCCTCCTACTGCCATCCTAATAATTGCCTCCACAGAGCAAGGACTTTCTTCAAATTAAGTGCTTGCCATTCTGCACCAGTATCCCAGTGTGATTTCTGCCATGACCAAGCCACATATAAGGTAAGCACTTTTCTTCCAGCACATAACACAGCAGACAAAAATAATATCAAACACAAATTGAGCTTTCTCTGATTTTACTGTATCACCTCATGAAGCGGACTGACTTATACTCATGTTTGAGAGCCATTCCTTCATGCAACTTGCATGAAGAACTCATGAACTTTTAAAAAAGTTGTCATTTTTACTAAAATTGCAAGTAGAAATATTTTTTATCTAATTGTTCAACAAAGTCAAAAATTCGTAACTGGGTTGAAGATAGTTAGATGTGTTACACACAAAACCAACAGAAGCTTCTCCAGCAAGTTCAAAGTAACAAACATTCCCTCCCCCAAAAACTGGCCATGTACTTTATACTTTGACTTTTTTCTTGGTCACTCTCCTTGCTAGCTAGGGCCTGTGCCACCAGTGCAGGAAAGCTTGCAACTGAACAAACCTAAGGATGTTAAAAAAGACTACCATTCTCAGCATCTTGGTCTGGAGGAGCTGAGGAGCAGTACAGGAGCCTCCATGCAGCAAACATGCTCCATATAGCCCCAGCGCTCTGGGACCTGTGATAGAGGTGTTGTGCTAAAGGAGGAGCAGATAACTGACACTGGGAAAAGATTTATTCAACAAGCAGCTTGCTCCTTTGTGATCTCCAGAAGTTGCCTCTTCATCTCCCTGTTCTTTTCCGTAATCTGAGGTAGCAGCCAGCCTTTGCTCGATGAAGATGATGCCCTCCTCTATCAGCTCAAGCTGGGCTACTTCCCTTCCCCATCATCTTCCTCCAGAGCCTGCGAAGCCTCACACGGTCCTGAGCTGCCTGCCTTTATCCCCTTGACATTGCTAGGGGTTAGCCGTCCACAGCCTCTCTTTCTGACCTTCTCTCTTTTATTTGCTAGCAAGCGGGAAGTTGCCTT
Organism: Aquila chrysaetos chrysaetos; assembly: GCF_900496995.4. Taxonomy (NCBI): domain Eukaryota; kingdom Metazoa; phylum Chordata; class Aves; order Accipitriformes; family Accipitridae; genus Aquila; species Aquila chrysaetos. The sequence continues at coordinate 30,115,706 of NC_044011.1, forward strand.
GGGTCTTGGTTTTGAGCACTGCACCAGTGCAACTGTATTTTCCATAGCGGCCAAGAAAATGATGTGCAGTTAATTCTCTTTGCCTGTTTTTTTTATGGACCAAAAATAATTAACTTGCCTTCCACTTTGAAAGGCTATCCCTACAGCACCTTAGCAGCATTAAGAAATTGCAGAAGCACTAACACCCAGACCAAAGAAAGACCCAAAGCTCCAAAAACCTATGTGCCAAAACAGTCTCCATGTCAGATAATCAGAAACTTGAGTCCTTGCTTCAACAGGAGAATGCCCCACTCCTGCCACTCAGAGGACCTGACCCAAAACTCAGTCAAACTGAGCTCTCAATAGCACCTCTGTTTATTACTTTTAAAGTTGGACTTGAGTTTTTTGTTTTTCAGCTTCCTTCATTTATATCAAAATATTACAGTAAGATCAGTTCCTCTGTGCAGTAGGCATTCTTGTCTTAAAAGTAGTACCATGAGCACCTTTGCTAGATTGTCTTACAGTTGGTGATTGCCTCATGAACTGAAGCGGCAGGTGAGTGGGCAGAGAGAAAATTGCTTGTTTAAGAACAGCCCTGACAACACTGCTCTGCTGTGATTCAAGAGGGTGAATGCCAGAGGGACTCTGCAGAGGTAAAGCAGAGGGTTACAAGGTGAAACTGCCTATGCTAGAACGAGATCTGCTGCATAGAGTATAATACGGGACTTTTCACACCTTAAGTTTCCATGTGTGTTTTCAAAAAGTTCACTGTAATGTAAATATATATTTGTAATAACTTTGTAGAACATCACAGATTAATAATGGTTTCATTGGCACTTTACTGCCTCTGACTTGTCATGTCCACTTTAAAATAAATAAATAAATAAATAAATATTTACTGCCTAAAGCCTATGCTTTCTGCCAGAAAAAAAACCCACCACGTTCAGACAGCATACTGTGAATATTTTTTAACATGCAACACCAAAAAGCTGTGGCATGTACATCATGGCATTATGAAGTGCTGTTATCAAGACTGCAGCACAGGGCTATGAAAGCTAAGTATCAGCTCAACCACAAAGTAAACTAATTTAAATGGTATAAATTGTTTGAATAATGAATAATTTATTTTCATGACAAGATTTTACGACTTGAATCTAGTGGGTGGTGAAGAGGCGTGGTGGGGAATATAGTGGTGTATGTGTATCATTTGGAGCACATGGTCGAGGTGCTACAATGGCAAGGAATGTACAGGACCTTAGCCAGGAAATGGGAAGATGGGAGAGAGCTCGGTGTGGTTCGACATAAGGTGTTTTTCATTCCCCTTGTTTGGCTGGTGATGTGCATTTTGTAGTCCTTACCCCCCCCTAGGTATTTTGAGATGAATTACAGTTGTCAAGCTGGAATATGGAAAAGCAGAGAAGGTATGGTCCTGGATGAACTTGAAGAAAACCTTTCAGTTTTTTGGTGGTAGAAAATGACATTTAACCATCAGTTGCACATGCTCCAGACCCATTGTAATCATTATTTTCCATGTACAAGAAGAAGGATTCAAAACTGGAAACCCTTCAAGCTCATGCATGCCCATCTTGGCAGCATCCACCTGGGCAGCTGGTACACACAAACGTAACATCAGGTGTGCGCAACAGTACCACTCGCCAAGCATTTCAGTGCGGCATTAACATCAGTAGTCCCATACCTGCTTTAAATTAAATCATCTCCGTTGTGTGGACACTGACTTGTGGTATGCAACCGCAAATAGCACCATCTATGCCCACAGTTCAACAGGAGAATAATCTGTAGAGCTCAGGGACAGTGAGAGGGATGTAAGCGCACTAACGAGCCATTCCTAAGTCTAGCATCAAACAGTGCAAGTTAGCACCAGGAGAACCAGCAAATTACTGTTCCTTTCCCCTTGCCATGACTGTTAAGAGTCTGCCCTAACTTAATTTCCGTGAGCCTAAACAATCTGAAAGCAGTTGTAGCACTGTTTTTCAGTGCTCATTAACTAACTTCAGTATCAGCTACACTGATATTCCTGTTGATCAGCTGAAGCTCCTAAAAAAATTGGGTGCCTTAGATGCTTTTCAAAATAACATGTTCTATAAAATCACCTAACTCCAAAAAGCACAATAAACCTACAAACTTTTCAAAATATGCTTAGATGCTTTTCAAAATAACATGTTCTATAAAATCACCTAACTCCAAAAAGCACAATAAACCTACAAACTTCAGGGCCTACTGTACCTCTTAATCCGCACAAAAAACATTCACACGGTAAATATGTACATACATGTTTAAGATATCAGTAACATCAGCCATTCAGAGTCAAGTTTCGCTACTTTTACTAGATCAAACTCATAAACCAAACCATTTCATAAACCACTAACTATAATACTATCCTGTTACCTTTTAAAAATCCCTATACTACTATTTGGAAGAAAAAAAAAAACCCAAATTTATGTTATTTCCCAGTCAATCTCCTGCCATAAATTCTGTATTTGTCATCATTCTGAACTGTAATTTAATGAACAACAAATTTTGCAAGTAGCTATCATTCAAGGAAAACTTATTAATAGAAAACTCTAATGCAATTCTCTATACTGAAAATGAAGGGAAAAAATTAAATGGAAGAATTGAATAGGAGAATGGTTAAACTCAGTTTTCATTACGGACCATATTAGCATGTTTATTAATCTGTCTTTAAAGAATACAAAAGTAATTATTGCCTCAAAAGTGAGTCTCCTGAATACGGCACATCACACACAAACCTTTAGGCATTCACACACTGGCAGGTTCATGAGCTACAACATCCAGCTGTTCAGCACAGTCAGAAACACCAGGCATGCAAGTGCCAAAAAAAGTTGGGGGGAATTTTCTGGTAGCCTCCAGCTATTTTACATGCCTAAAAGTTTACATGCCAACTACATGAAGGTTCTCAAAGGATGCTGATAGCTGACAAAATGCTGGTCAAGCAACTACAGTTGAAGCTCAGATTCCAAACCAACATGAAACATCCTTTCTGTATTGTGGCTCAAGACTTTTCTACGCATCTTCATTTACCAAAATGTAAGTTAATATTGCATAATCGAAGGACAACGGGTTTAGAAAATGACACACAGCAGTAATTAAGTTTAAAATAAAAATCTAACGGCTGGATGGCAAATGATTATTGAGAGAGGACCTGTCGCAAAGCTACTGAAAGCTGATTGAAGGACTCCTATTTAGTAAAAATTATTTGCAACAAGTGCATAGACAACTTTACCATAACTCAGAAAACACAGAAATCCCAAACAAATGTGTGTCAGTTTTTCAGAGGATTTCCACAAATTTCCCCTGCTTGTCACACTTAAAGACTGCTCCAGATAAATATTTACCACAAAGACTGGAGTTTTTCTTTAAGTCTGTTTATTTATACAGAAGGGCAGTTACTGAAAGAGGCCACCTGAGAGGTTAAAAGGACCAAAAGAACAACCTTAATATTTCCTGTTAACCAAACTAAATAGATCAAGGGGCTGCAGGGGAGGGTCTTCCTCTGATGACCTGTTTGCCACAAAAGCAGCAACGTTCTCATTGTCAAATTGCATGTCTCATCTCACACAATGAGTGACAATTTTGTTTAATTTTTACTGAAATAATTAAAAACTTCAACCAAAGAACATTCATTCAACAATGAGAATGAGGGGAAAAAAAAAATACCGAGGAATCTCTACCAAGATTACAAATCATTTTTAGCAGCTGTGTATTCTAACTTTATATGAATTTAAAATAGATTTTTGAAGACATTGAAACCAGCTGCTACAATGAACTATCCAAGATAGTATTGTAGTATGGAATTAACTTAGAAAGATTCACTACTTGAGGAATTCTCACCAAATTTTTATTTTAAAGTTTTCAAATTTATTATCTTTCAGTAATTAAAAGTAATAGCTCAATTAACTGCCTGGATAAAGACCTGGACTGAAAGTTGGTCAAACAATTTATTTGATTTCCTCAAGTACAAACTCAGTTGTGGGGTGGGGATTGTCTGTTTTTTTTCTAAACTATTTGCACATTTGTAGTTAGAATGAAAAGTCTGTAGCGGAACTACAGACTAGCAGTTTGGTACACATTTTTAAAAATCAGAAGCCATTTACATTTAGAAATCCTCAGAAATGAAATTGTACGTTTCAGGCAACTGCAGAATAGCTGAGGTTGGAAAGCACCTCTAGAGATTGCCTAGTCTAACCCACCCAACTCAAAGCAGGGCCACCTAAAGCCGGTCACCCAGGACCATGGCCAGTCAGGTTGGAATATCTCCAAGGATGGAGACTCCACAACCTCTGTGGGCAACCTGTTCTGCTGTTTGACCAACCTCAGAGTAAATAAGTGATTTCTTATGTTTACATGGGATTTCCTGTATTTCAGTTTGTACCCATTGCCGCTTGTCCATTCAATGGGCACCACTGGGAAGAGGTGTTCATTTTTACTCCCGCCATCAGGCATTAATACATGTTGATAACATCTTGCCGCTAAGCCTTCTCTTCTCCAGGCTGAACAGTCTCTCAGCACTTCTTTCTGTGAAATACAGTCCAAGCCCTTCACCATCTTCGTGAACCTTCGCTGGACTTGCTCCAGTGTGTCCATGTCTGTCTTGTACTGGGGAGCACAAAGCTGAATAGAGGGGAAGGATCACCTCCCTTGACATCGTGGCAACAGTCTTCCTAATGCAGCCCAGGAGGCTGGCGGCTTTCTTTGCCTCCAGGATGCGTTGCTGGCTCGTGGTCAGCTTGTTGCCCACTGGGACCTCCAGAGCTACCTCTGCAAAGCTGTTTTCCATCTTGTCGCCCCTCAGCACGTACTAGTGCCTGGGGCTATTCCTTGCCAGGGGCAGGACTTTGCATTTCCCTCTGCTGGACTTCATGTGGTCCCCTCTGCCCCATTCTCCCGCCCGTCGGGGCGCCTCTGAAAGGCGGCACAACCATCTGCTGTATCAGCTGCTTCTCCCAGCTTTGTATTGTCTGAAAACTCCCTGGGGTGCTTTCAGCCCTATCATCTAAGTCAATAAGAAAGATCTTTAATACTATTGGCCCCACTATCGTCCCCTGGGGTACACTACTAGTGACTGGCCTCCAGCTGGACCTTGTGCCACTGACCACAACCCTTTAATCCCAGCAGCGCAGCCAGTTTTCGGTCCACCTCTCACATAGCAAAAAATATAGACAGAAACATAATAATTGGGTTTATAAGACGGCATCTGCGTAGTATGTTCAGAAGCCACTGCAGTTCAAACACCAATTAAAGGAGCAAAAGCACAGACGATGATGAGGAAAGACTAAAACATCAAATGAGAACTTAGAACAGACTTAATTTTTAAAAAATTTTTTTTTCTTTCTATACCAACCCATGCCAAAACAGGCTTGAAATGAATGACAAACTGATTTTAAACCACATCTGTAATGTGTTTTTTAGCCCAGCAGAGAACAGTTATGAGTTTCCTTCATGCTGAAGAGCAAGAATTAAAAATCCCCTTGCCTTTTTCAAAAAGAGAAAGGGACATTTACCTACACATCCCATATTGCATCAGCTTCTCGGTACTGCAGAGCATGGAGCAGTTGCTAGGTTTGCCTCTAGAGTCCCTGAACTATCAGTGTCTAATTATTTTGTCAAGAAGAGCTTGAATATGCAACTTCTTTCAAAAGAACAACACAGATACCGCCCTTGTTACTTTTTTAGATGAAGGATATCAACTATTTTCAGAAGACTAATACTGTTCACGCATACTCACTTCAAAAACACCTGTTATCTTAAGGGATTCCATTTCTTTAGCCAGAGAGGCCATCTTCACAGCAGTGTTTGGGCATTTCACCCCCACTGGCATATTTCTGCTCACAAGATCCTGCAGGATCCACTGACCTTATCTTACGTGTGTATTGCTAAGAGGAAAGCTAGGATCCAGCTTCATCTCAGTGAAGCCATTTCAAGGCTGGACTTCTGGTCTAAGGTTCGCTCTACACTTAATAAAGAGGGTAATTCAGCTGTTTCAGGTGAAGTGAATGGCTGTCATGGGGCACCACTGACTACAGAGTGAAGCTAGATACCTAAGCTAAATTTAGGTGAAACCAATCTCTCCCTGAGCACAGGAAATCATACGTGTTTGCCAGAAATAATATTCAGGAACTCTCTTTCTCTTGAGTCCTAACCATAGGAATATTCTTTCCATTGATTCAATACAAAATTACTTCTAATGAAAAATGATGGGCCAGACTTCTCCAGCTTCATGAGATCATCCCTGTATGGTAGTCAGCCTCATGGATGTGATGGCAAAGGAGAACTTAAAACAGTCCAGGAAAAGGTCTGTCTGGCACAATCCTGCCTCAGACAGAAATACTCACACGCCAGCACTGAGCAGGCAGCTCCAGGCCAGTGAATAGACTCTGCTTCTCAAAAGGGTTAATTAAGAACTACACAGCATCTTTGGTCTTGTGCATTGGTCTCATTTCCAGGAGCACAGCTGTGAAAATCAGATCTGCTGGCCCCAGCATAGGCTCCTGGTAGTCCAGGGTGATTTCCACCCCAGGGGATGCAAAGGCTGAGATACACATTGTGCTCAGAAGACAACAGACTTTGCAAGCCTGGCCTGAGCCTATGCAGGCTGGTAGGAGGACGTACCTAATGCAGCATTAGTACTTCCAGCATACAGGTTGTTATACTTACTAATACATACTTAACGAGCTCAAACTTAGCGTGTAGGGCCCCGATCCAAATCAATATTGTGTCACATCCACAGATCAATACTAGCTTTACATTTATAATATTTTCAAATGAAAGAAAAAGGAATAAGAACACACAAGATTATATTAATATAAAAACATTTGAAAGAGATTCAGCAACAGAAGTATTTACTGACTGCGGTGACAATAACTGTTTCATCCTTAACACTAGGTTAGCCTGTCCTTACTGCTTCATCTAAACCAACATACCCAAGAAAATAGCACTGCACCTTTACTGTGGTCTGATTCAGATCTGAGCCAACCTTGCAAGAAAAAGCCATTAAATGACATTAATGCAGTACTGAGATCATTCTCTGACAACCAAGAATAATGAGGTAAATTAAGGGCAGATGGATATTGAGGCTTTCCTCTAAATGTCCTTAATTTTGTAGGTTTTAGACATACTGTCTCCTGAACCTCTGTGCAATTTTAGTTTTACTATTTGTGATATTTATAGCTCCCATTTATATAAGTAATATGTAATTTTAATGCAGGTCTAATAGTTCCAGCTGCCATTGACACAGACTGTAAAATGAAAAAGGGAGGATACCTTGTTGAATAAGATGCTATTTTATTTCCTTCCTGCCACCTTAGCCACTGCAATACAGTGGGTTAATGTCTTATTTGGATTCCAACCTTGTCAACACATCAAAGATCCTCCCAGGTGAAGAGGAGCAGGGCTATGCAATTGATCTCCCCTAACCTGTAACGTCTGTGTCACTCTGGTCCAGGGTGAGCAACTGAAATGCATGTTTCTTTTTGAGAGAGGCAAGTGAGCTGCTGATTGCCTTGAAGAAGTACATGATGATGAAAGGTATGAGACAGGAGTAGACCTTGGGAAATGTCAAGGGAGATCACAGTCAAAATTGTCTTCTTTATCCAGAATAAATAACAGCAGTTGTGGATTACGCAACTGTAATTCTGTTGAGGAGAGCTGGTAACATAAATCACGTTAAAGATGACTTGAGACTTCTTTTAAAGACCAAGGAGGTTATTTGTATTTTTTAACTTATTTTCTGCTGTTCCCAGGCACCGTCTCTACAGATGTTTCTATAGTTATTGTGAGTCCCCTCAAAGCAGTATTTTTCTCCTCCCTATTTATTCTCTGCTGTCACCCCACTCTAGCTTTTTCCTTTCTGTCCTTCCACCCTACCCCACATGACAGATTGCTGCCATCCGCCCAGTTCTGAATTCGCTGCTTCCATTATCGCTTCCCTTACAGCTGTGGCACATCTGTTTTCAGATCCACTTTACAATTTTTCCTAAGGCCCTGCCTCGCTTTCAGCGTTGCTGGCGCACGTGTGCAAGAGCAGCAGCAGCTACAGGAACCTCGTCACCATCTGTGGCTTGATTCAGAGCCATTGCAGGCAGCAAGAAAACCTCAACTTGAACTGCAATCCAAATCCTATTTCTACCATTTTTCAAACTGCTGTCAAATGACACAAATAAACAAATTAAGCTACACCAGTATTGTCAAAAACGGGTCAACAACTCGGGATGCCTCTTTTCTGGTGCAGTGGGGTTGGTTCAGAAAATGAAAAACAACACACTGCCTAAAAGAAGGTTTTGGAAAAATCAGTGGCAATGTGTTCAATGGGGCACTGGAAAATGAGGAGTCCTGAAGAAAGGCCAATCCAGGTTTGCAGGTTCTGACACGTTTCCTCATTCTGAGTAACTCCAACAGTGTTTCTACCAAGTTGAATGAATCTGCATAATGCTTCACTTGGCATCAGTAAACGTGTCAGGATATGTCTCAATAAAACTTCAATGGCAATGCAAGAAAGGCCATCACACATATTGGAAAAGTAAAAAAAACCTGAAAAAATGTGTATATTTTCTCTAAGTTCTTCCAGCTTTCATTCTGTTACAGACATTTATTCTTTCTCTCGATAGGTGCTGCTGCAAAAATACAAGGTTAACAATTTCAAATGGAAGTGTGACTTTAATTTTGTATGTCCTCCTGTTTAATGTAATGATCCAGACAGATATTTGTATTGGATTCAAGTAACACTTAATGCCTTGTCAAATTCTTCCTATTTTCAAATGTTTTGTATGGAAATAACTAGTACATATACTTTTAAAACAGTAGAAGCGGCAAAACTGGAGAAAAGGCATAAAGATTTCTCTCTTTTTTAAAACACGTATTTCCCAAATGAAGAAAACTGCACAGAGTAATCCAAATGGAACAGAAAAATATAGCTATCGCTTTGATTTCCCTGTCTTTTCTGGTTGAGTTGCCCCCAGATGTCCTTTTCATTTTTTTAAAAAATCCTATCAAGATCCTTGTGCTGTTGCTTTGATTTTTTTTTTTTTTTTTTTTTTGAAGGAAAGACAGACATGAAAAGGTCTAAACCACAGACGCATTATTATTCAAGAAACGTTATAAGGAACAACCACTTGCATTACTAATACTTTATCATTCATGCAAACCATTTAGTGTGAGAGACAAAACCAGCATACATATACATCTAAACAGCTACATATGCCAAAGAGATACCAGTTCTGGAGAACAAATACAGCACACAGGGCCGGGGGGGGCAACAAAAAAAACCCCCACAAAAAAATCCCAAAGCAGTGAGGAAAATTAATGAAATTAAGAACTTGCATCTGTAGATGGTAAAGGTGTAAGAAACTGGTTTTACAATTTCATGTTTTCAAATACTTTGAAGGGAATTAAGAAATAACTGAAAGGTTGTGTACCATGTGCTATAGTAAAGACTGTATAAAAGAAAAAGGGAAATGTTAGTATTAAGGCCCCGGTGGTTCTTTCTGTCTTTTCTCCAAGCTGCCATTGATTTCAGTGAGAGTTCTGCACATGCAGTGACTCCAAAACGGGGCTCTAATTGCTTGTGTTTTCAGACTGATACAAAGGCATTAATACGGAGACATTTCCATTTGTGCTAATGGGATCTGTATGGCCACCGATACTTGTTTTTCTTCCTGAAAAGAAGGAAGACTCCTTCTTCTTTTGAGATCTGCTTCAACAGAACACTTCTGTCTTGCATTAAAATACAGTTACAAAATTCATAACTAAACAGTACTTTAAACCATATTGTTTAATCTACGACTTCTCCTCTGACAAGTGTGAAAACGCGTGCAATATGACAGAAGGTTTGCTATAGTAATTGCATGTTGTGATTGAATGATAGAGTAACAACCACAGAAATAACCGTCTTGCTGAAATTGTCGCAGAAGGTAAGTTGCTCCTGTACAGTTTTAACTTATGCACCATCTGTTTTGCCAGTCCTTTAAATGTTCCTTTAACTAGTTAAGGGATTTTACTGTTGTTCTTATAGGCATTGCCACACTTTCTCTGACCTCTTGCACATTTTACTTTGGAAAGAGTGTCCCTCTGTCCCTTTCTGTCCCTCTCCCCTCAAACCCTACTCTCCCCACCTGGGACTCTCATCTAACACCCACATCTGACAGACCTCCCACCAATGTTTTCTAAATTGTTGCCGCATTAGCTAGCAAAGAGGAGATTTTATATGGGCAAAATGTGTAGGTCCTTTTGAGTATTTTTCCAGTAGATGGAGACACATCCACAAAGTGTTTATTTCTCTAAAAACTAACATTATTAACCATCAGTTCAAGAATAAAGTAATATTCCAAAATTACTATTACAGTCAAGACTTACCCAGTTGTGAGAGAAGAAATATATTTGGGTAATAATCACATTGTAGACTTGAATTAAAATGCTAAATCATTTGCAATATAGCACTAAGTAACACTACATTAAACTTAACAGATGATCAAGACTCTAATTCTATATTAAAAAACCAAACAGCTGAAGTTAAAAAAAAAATTGAAGGAAAAAACCTCTTCAGCTAAAGTGTATGCACTGACCCCTTTAAACATCAGCAAAACCCTAAAATGAAATAACCAATACAATAAAACTGTGTTATTATAGTGTGGCACACGGTGACAGCACATTACATTTAAACAATAAGAACTAAGGTTCCTTCAAATCAAACTTGCAGGTGGACAAAAAAATAGGGGATATCAAATGAAACCAGCATGTTGCAAGTTCAAAACAAACAAAAGGAGATGCTTCTTCACATAAAGCAGAATGGATGCCACAGAAAAGAGAAAAGTTTATGGGAGTTGAAAATCAATATTACAAATTCACCTAAGAAAAAGCCAATGAGGAATTTAAAGCATGAAGATAAAATCTGTGGATCATAAAGTCCCTGAGCGATGAAAAGCCAGGGCTAGGAAAGTGTTCTGACAACTGCCATTATATGCTTGCCCCATCCTTACACTCCTCACTAAGCATCAGCTCTCGGCCAAAGCAATGGCAGGGCACGGAATGAGACAGACATTTGGTCTGACCCAGTGGGGCCCTTCATACAGTCTTCAACAAACTTCTGCATAACTATCGAGAAAATTACGGACAAGCTGGCAAGATGAGGTTTTTTTTTTTTTGTAGGCTAAAATCTGTGAAAATAACAAATTGCATCAGAACAATAATTGCCAAATAGGAAGAGAGCCACTAAAGCAGCAAATAGCAGACATGGATCATTGAGCCAAGCGCTGGCTCAGGCGTACACAGCTCACAGAGCTGTCAGCACGCCACTGACAGGCAAGGAGGATGGCACACGTTGGCCGGACACCAGCTAGTGCTCACCGCACCCTCCCTTCTCCAGAGACATGAGAGTCTTCCCACTCAGCGAATGCCTCCTTGTCCTTTTACCAAGACTTCACAGAGTCAGCAAAGGTCAGAACCAGAAACAGCACCTATATAAGAGGCATGGGACTGTTGCAGTGCCTTTTGCAAGGGGAAGGAATGTCTCCATCACACAGAAGCAGCCCACCAGCCTCCCCTGCCCTGCCCAAGCCACAGGGGTTTGGAGAGCAAGCCTTTCATCCCATCTTCTGCCATGGAACCCTCACCTGGAAAGAAGGTGGCTGGCAGGCATGGGAGCACCTGTGCAACGTGCTCCTGCTTCCCCATGGCATGAGCAAGGAACATGTATCACACTAGTCAGTGCTAATAGTAAAAGGGACTACTGACCCTCCATAGCCTTGCTGGATTTGCCTCCAGCCACAAAGAAGCCTTCTCAATTCCACTGGGAAGATTTTCTCTCTTTGGCCTTCATTGTTTCTTCCCGATGTGCTGCTGTGGGAGGCTTTACGAAAGACTTCATCCCTGCACTGTAAACAGCTCTCCGAATCAGGAAAGTAAAATACTACATCATCTTACATTGTTATAGCCCTCTTGCTTTATGACAAAACAAACATGTGTAAGAGGCATGTTTTAGACTCTCCTTTCATGAACATACTGAATACACTGATGGTCATAATATTTTAAATATTTGACAGATCTTTACTACTTCTGCTATATCCTTTTTTTGTAACTCAGTGTCCCACCTGATAGCAGCGTTCACATCATCCACCCCCCTAAAAACCCAAAAAATCATCCCTGGCCACATGTTAAGAGCTGAGCATTTTATTTGCCTTTCCAGCCAGCACTGTTTTCAAGAAGTTGTCTAAAAACACTTTCAGAAAATTTCTCCCCAAGGAGTTACAACTAATGAAGAACCCATCCGTGTTTTATTCATTTAGATGATTCCATTGTGGATTCTGCAATTTTTATCTAAAGTCTTTGAAGTTTATATAAAACGTCAGTCATTCTGAGTCATCATCAAATTATAGCCCTCTTTACTGCACTGCTGGAAATGCTGTTAAATATATGGAGCAAAACTGGTCCTGACACTGCTCCCCCTAATACTACCGTTAACCTCTTTCATCAAGAGAATGGCTTTTTTATTCTTTGTATTCATTTCTCATCTGCTAATTGATTTTTAATCCATAACTTCTGAAGGCTATCAACTTCTCCATCTCGTGATTTTTTTTTTTTTGTCTATTGTCAATAAACAACACTACTTATTTCTTCAACAATACCTGGCAATGAAAGGGAGGTTATCATTGCAGCACAAGGCTTCCTAGTCTAGTTGGTGCCAGAAATAAAGCAGGAGACTATCTCTGGGGCTGCCAAACAAGACAGTCAAGACTTCCATCCTTAGTTCAGTGAAGGGGGGCACACACTGCCTGGGACAGATAGGTAGGGCTGGGCAAAAATAGCAACACTAAGCGCAAGTGGAAGCAAACAGAAAAGAGGGAGATGAAAACACATAACATTTCAGTCCAGTTTTGACCTGTTCTAATAATAAACCAGAGAAATAGCTTTAACACTACACGTTACTGAGCAGTGGTCCCTGACCTTTGTTAGTCCATACACCGCAAGCAACATCAGCCATTGCCTTCCCTGGCACCTGGACCGCTGTGACGGCAACGCTGACTTCAGCTTGCTCAATCCCGCGCCACAGGATGGAGAGCACTGTTAAAGGTCTTTGGCTTTTCTTCTTAAGAAGAAAAGATTTTATTTTATAAATGTTATGACAGTAAGCACCACTCAGAAAAATAGCGGCACACTGATTAAGGCTGTATCAAAATACTGTGTTTTAAGCTGTACATGGGGTATATTTGGGGTAATTTGGCTGACTACCAACAAAGTACCACAAGTGAGGCACAAAGCTGCCTCATTTCTTTCCTTCAAATTATTATTTAAAACCTTTTCCTTTTACATCAGTGTCTAAAAAAACTTGACAAAACATAACCTGGTGTTACGCTGAGTCTACTTCAAATCATGCCAGCTAACAATACCTCTTCAGTGGGCTCCTGGTCTTTAAGCAGTGCTCTTAAATACACCAGCAATAAAAAAAACATCAGCTGTGACTGATTTGGTCTCTTCAACTGCTGGGGTCAGTAAAGACAATCCATAAATTCTTTATGGACTAAAAAGCAGAACATTAAAATATACAGATTAAGCTAAACCCACTTTAATATAATTCAGGATTTTGGCTGCCACTTCACCCATAATTAACATCAACACTAATATGTTTTACTGTATCAGAACAAGTATAGCCATAAGTCTAGCATTATGGTATGGAACAGAAAGTGGCCAACTCCATAAAGCAACTCAGAAAAAAACCTTATGTGATCTGGCAAATTATAGTCACTTCTATGTCCATCCCTACAGCTGCAATACTCCTTCATGGGGTCCCAAGCCCCCAGAGTGTCTGTGACGTGGCTGTGCCATTGGTCAGGATAGTGAAGGGTTGGTTACAGGACATCTGTAATGGATTGTCATTTATAGAAAAGCCTTGTCTGGGAATTGTAATATGCCCAATTAAGGAAAATTGGGCGATGATGGAGGGGAGAAGGGGAAAGCCCACGAGGATACATATCTTGCTCTAAAAACACGTCAGATCAAAGAGATTCAAAGAGCATTTGGCTGCTATCACATACACCATAAACCTATCCAGTATTTTATTTTAATGCAAAACCTCCAAGAACAAACAAGTAGTGAACCTAATTCATGTAACACTAGCACATCCCTCCTGCAGAATAATTTACCTCTCTACATGTAGCTGTGTGGACAAATAAGAGGAAGAGGGAGGAAAGGGTCCATCCCCAACTCAAAGCTTTTTAGGAAATTCCCAGAAAGCAATATAATTAGTAAGGGAAAGATGACTTGTTTCAAGTTTGACTTGTTTCCTTGTGCAAACTTCACTATGAGCTACATCACATTTCCTTTTTAACTATCATAAATGTTTATACACTCAAAACATCATTAATTATTGTGAAATTCTGCAACTCGGAGTATTTTATAATTTTAAGAACTTGCAAATGACACTGAATGTGCAACAGCCATACCCTTGCTAAGTTATGTTTTGACCATGTCACTCCTGGTGATACACAAATCCAGCTGAACTACTGCATTATGCAAGTGAAGTTGCCGAAATTCTTTATGATCATGGTTATTCCAGAACACTGAACTTCTTAGAGTAAAGAAAAAGATACCAGACACATGTTGGTATACAAAGAATGAGCCTCAAAGTATCCTTGTGCTTAAATGCTTATGGATCGGTCTGCAAAGGTAGTCTTTGCTCTCTTGAAGGTGATGGGAGAAGCTCTTTGGCCTTTTTTGTTGTTTATTTTAACCATTACCTTCAAAGCCAAGCCAGCAGCATGCATGGACTAGCCCAACAATCCCTGCAGCTTTCCAAACATGACAACTGGTCAAATTTACCCAGCATTGCAAACTCTTCTGTGCAGTTATAAAGCACCTCCAAAGACAGGTAAGCGTTTGGTGTGTTACCATTCTCCATTAAAAAATAACGCAAGCACTTACTAAGGTAATTAACAGCTTTTCCTGATTATTTTAACTTAATTCTCAGGAAGTGAATTAAACCCAAAAAGCAATTGCCAAAACCAATAGTTTCACTATGTTTCCTTATTGTCATGAAATAGCTACCCCCAAAAAAAGACAGATTATGTACATTAGTACAGATTTAGTAGCTGGTTGTATACAAAACTGAAATTAATTTTTTTTCTCAGTATCATCTCTAATTTCCAAATCTACTCTAACAATGGAAGACATTTTACTGCCAATGAACAATTCCAGTTACAGCACAACTGCGATGTTTTTCTATTGCAAAATAATTTACCTTACTTCATGAAGGGCAGAAAGGTCCATTCTTTTGTATTTCATGCCAAAAAAAGACAACCATTACCTACTCTTTCTAATTACTTGCAAAAGGAAAGTAGCAAATAAAAAAAATTTTACTCCACAAAAAAGCTGATAGACAATACTTCTCACCACAAACTAGATGCTACACTTTGCCATGAAATCCATATATAATGGTCTAAATCCCAAGTCCACGCTATGAATTATTATGAGAAACATGGCATAAACTGATAATGTTTTGTCATCACTAACTAGAACAAGGCAACTCTTTGCCTTGAAAAACAAAACAAAAAAGCCCCAACAATCTCTGGCACAAGCCAGGAAGGGAAAGTATTCATGTGTGATAAAAGACCTGCTATTGGCAGCATATTTTAGACAGACTGTGATCAGAGTCTAGTGCTGGAAGTCAGTATGGCACTCAGAGGGACCCCCGACCTTTTCCAAAATGGAAAAGGCTGCAGGATCAGCAACACAACAACCGGGGATGCAGAAGGATGGCATTCCCAGCACTCGTCCCTCCTGACATTGAGGCTGCTGTGTTGAAGCCTTAAGTGTTCAAGTTCTGCAATATTGGCTTTTACGCAGTAGAAAGAGTGATCTGCTCAAATAAAAATAATAGGAGTGCACATTCTTCTCTGCAATTGTTCCTGTTGTGGGGATGAAGTCAATCCTGTCACACATGGGACTGTCAATGGCTGCACCTATGTGGTGTATTCAGTTTCTGATACCGCTGAAACATTTTACTTTAGCTGCCTTTTTGTCGATACCATGTTCATTTTGCATATATTGAATATACAGAGATAGCTTCGCCACAGAAAATATGATTTGCAATCTCACCAATAGATTCACTTCTTTCCTGATAGAGAACAATTGAGAAGGAAACAAAGTTGAATGTGGATAACACACACTACGTGAAAATCAGCTTCATGTAAGCATTCTTCTATATTCAACCAAAATTTAAGGACAGCCAACTAATATTTTGTTAAAACACCATGGGATAATAAACACACCAAATTTGTGAGCATTTGGAAACCCTACAGAAAAAGAGCACACAAAAGCCATCGTCCGAAGTACTTCCAGCAGAGATGCCTCAGTGCAGACGTTGCTTATCTTGTTTCAACCCAGATACATAAAAATCTGAACCTGACCCAAGACATAGTCCTTGAATAGGTCATTATCTTTCACGTTTTAACAAAAACATATTCTGGGTACTACCAGAACCACAGCAACAGGCTTAGCTGAACCTACACTATCTAGCAGCAATTTTCCCAGTGAGCTACTGTCTCAAGTAGTCCCTTATTGAAGGGCGGGGGGGGGGGGGGAAGTCAATGTTTCCAACGATTTAAATATTACAAATATGCCACTCAAATGAACCTATCTGCAGCATATCATGATAAGAGATTTTATTGGCCCTGTAAGACCTGCAAGCCCTGGGAAGGCTGCTGCATATTCTTGACTAAGCCAATTTCTCCATCAAGGAACTATTTACATATAAACAGGCTTTGCTGTAAAAGCATGCCATGACATTAAAGATAGAGGGGGAAACAAGTGTTGGCGAGACTGTTTCCAAACACAAATGTATTTAAAGCTCGCAAAGTATTTCCTTCAGCACACAAAACAATTTTTATCCAGCCATCTCTATCTCACATACACTTTCAGAAAGATAAGCTCTCTGAGCTACCAATTAGAACATTTAGTTCCTGGGTACTAATGTGATAATGCTCTGTATATAAAGATAGGTTTTAAAATCATTTTTAAGGCTGCCAATGCAGACATTCAAAAATCACAAAACTCTAGAATTAAGTTTGTTATACAGTTTTTCATTCATATACTCTCCCTTGGATACATTTTTTACAATTTAATGATTAGCGCATTTTATTCTGCTGAGCCCTCCCTTGTTCAGTTCGTAAAAAGCACAATTTAAGTCACCAGCATGAACTAGGTCATTTTAAGCATCTTCTGAAGGGTGTGCCTCAGCTTCCTGGTCCTTCCTGACTCTCCAAAGCATGCATGCCACCACACAACACTCGCTAGTAAGGCTTTGTGAAAGTCTAGATCCATCAGCAGTATAAACATGACTGGGATTCAGATGGACTCATGACTGCATTTCAGCTGAAGGAGCCAGAACACCAGATACAAAGTTTATGTTGGCTTTCAGCTGGCTATACTATAGCAGATGGACTCTAATCCAGCATAAAATTAGTGAGGTGCAGAGAGGTAACACCTAATATGACAAGGTTTTCAAAACTGAGCCAGTGCAATGATTTTATGCCAAAACAGTGTTGTCCAGTGCATGGCTGTGGCAGCCTTACCGCAGCAGCGAGAGCCCCCAAATAGATTTACTGCATCATCAAGCCACAGTTGAAATAGGAGCAAATTGACTTCCTAGTGTGGGGTATTCACATGTGAAAAAAATCAGTATCAGAATTAGAGATACAGCTGCCTGACTCATCTCTTTATTTTTTTTACTAGAGATTTGTTACAGCTGGGAAGAAATCTGTGCATTTCTTTTGATCACTGACAAGCTCCCCTTACATGCAGCCTTTTAGAGCTAGATCAGAAGAACAAAATTTTGGAAAGAGCACGCACCTGTCCCTCAGTTTGGCTGACCTAGGAGGCAACCCTGCAGTGTATCACACGACTGTACTGCTCGATCTGCGGTCCAGCCAACTCCTCTGCTCCCAGCAGTGATGAAATGGAATCTGTGCTCATGTACTGACAGCGGCGACACAGAGGAAACACACTTCTTGCCGAGCCCCAGGTTTTGATTCCAGACTCACAGTCTGAGCACTGGCCCAACACTACCTGGCTCATGAAACCTGGCTGTATCACACAGTCAGAGATGCTCACGCTGCAGGCAGCCTTCAAGTAACAGCAACACTGCTCAGGCTCTCAGCTCTGCTCACTCAGCTTACCTTATACAGCTGCTTCCTAACAACAGCCAGTTTTCCCATTTTCTGCTATTGAAATAAATTATTTCTTTACAATTCTGAAATGTTTACTTCAAAACTATTTTCAAAAGAATATGATTTTCAGAGCAAAAGTGAATTCATGAGACACATAAATAGCTAAGAAAAAAGCACAAGAAACAAGTCACTCTGCTGAACTTCTCCTAAAAGCAATAGTTTTTCTCTAGCAGTTTGACAAGAATTTCAGCTCCATACACACACGTGCTTCACCCACATTACCTCCTCAAGGTTTTGCTTCTCTACTGGTGTGAAATCCCACTTCCAGATGCTCAGTTCCCATTGCTTGTCAAGCAGCAGCTTGTGTAGTATGGGCTGGAATTCTGGTACTTCTGGTGATTTTAAACACCAGTAAACTAGTTTATCAGACACGTCTTCCACAGTGTCTGCAAAGCTTTGTAACTTTCCTGTTTTTTCAGTAGTAAAACTTGATGTCCATCACCTGCTTATTAATGGTAGCCACATAATCTGCCTTCCTATATTAATAGTGTAATACAAGCACAAGCAGCCCTCACTGTGAGAAAAGCTTTTGGTCAGGCAATATCTGGTTACAGAGCATTATAAAAAGCATTCAGCTATTTACAAGAAAAAAAAAAAAAAGAAAAAGTCTTCTCATCTTTTAGCGGAATACAGGCAAGAAACTTCAGGATTAATTTGCATTTTGTGCAAAATTAAATTGTTTTCGTTTTTGCTACCCTGATCTTTATTAAATATTCCATTTCTATTTACATCCTTGAAGTGATGACATCTTACTGTATATCAACCTTTGCTTGGAGACAAATAAAAAACCCAAAACTCATCCTACTGGGATCTAATTACCACAGCTGGATTATGTTTTATCAAACAACTGTTTGTAGATTTTCTCCTTCACTGTTTCTTTCGGGAAAAGACCTCTAATATC
Organism: Aquila chrysaetos chrysaetos; assembly: GCF_900496995.4. Taxonomy (NCBI): domain Eukaryota; kingdom Metazoa; phylum Chordata; class Aves; order Accipitriformes; family Accipitridae; genus Aquila; species Aquila chrysaetos. The sequence continues at coordinate 30,134,834 of NC_044011.1, forward strand.
CTTTTGGAAGTTTCCCACACTAGCTGTACTCTGCTAATCAGACTTCATGGAGTGCAAAAATAGGCTTGTGTGCTCTACCTGTGATAGAGATTTCTGAGCTTATATATTTGAAAGCATTAAAATGAGCAGCTTTTTCAGAACGCCCTTGCTCTCAGCAGTCTGCCCTCACAGATCAGCCCAAGGCTGGGGCTTCATAGAGTCATTTTCATGATGTAATAAATCAGCAACATGAATCGGGCACATCATTAACATAATCTTGTTAGTTTACAAAAAAACCCACACATTAAAATCCTGTTTCCTAACAAAGCAGAAAAACGGCCGCAGGCAACTTCTCAGCTCCGTGCCTGCAAAGAGTCAGCCAAGGCTGGAAGGTTGAGCTGGGGATTGGCTCTTACCCCATAGCAGATGGGGGATCCTGTCCTAAAGAAACAGCCAGAGTCACAGGCCAAGCACTAAAAGGTGACGCAGCGATGGAGCATGATGGCTTCTGCCAGAGAGATGACTATTAGATGTTCTCCACACAACCCTGATGCTACTCTGCTAAACCCCACGGCCAAAAAGTCCCAACTGCCTATTTCCACTTTTGGTCACACCCACAAGGTTTTCTCCAGCTCTCCTCACCAAGCATGTCCAAGTATACCACCAGTACAGTCACCACCTCCATTTGCAAATAGCACTTCCCCCTATTTAACAATATTATGTAAAGACAAAACAAGGTTTCAGGAGAACATAATCTCTGCGGGATTAAGCTCACTCGCAATATCTCTTTTGCCTCTCTGGATACAGCTTTCCCCCTCTACCCCTGGGAGGCATTAAGCAATTCTCCCTGGCTTTGCTGGAACCTGAACTACTACAACACTGAGTATCATCAGTGCCCCAGAGTCACCAGACTCCAGTTATTCCTTCTACTCCTTCTTGCAGGAGTTGTGGCCAGTTGAAAGACCAGTAAGAGCTTTCTTATAACAGATGTGTTCTTCAGTTTTTGATGTGGGAACAAAACACAACTGTATCATGACAAGCACCTCCCTTGCAGGGTAGGTGCACGCAGCTAGTTGATAAGGCAAAGCTGAAGCTGACGTGCTGCTGACTAGATCACAGTGAAAACCAGAAGATCCCAATAGAAACGAACTAAGAAAAAACTGGCAAAACAATTATTTATCTCCTGCTATTCTCCTCTTTCCTTTGAGCTCAGCCATGTTGGGCTGTCTAGGCTTGATGGCATTTCCCTTGTCTGATCTGCTACTTGGGGGTTCAAATATAACAACAGGCATAAAAATCGCTAGTATTCTATTAGCAGCTGAGCTTAATATCCATGTATTCACATCCTCCAGCGTCAACCATTAAAAGCAAAATACCTCTGAAAAAACTAACAATGAGTAAGGCAATATAGGAATAGCTCCAAAATGTTGACGTTCCTCCCATAGTATTTTCCCATGGTTTTGAGTTACAGATACAGCAGGCTTCACCAGACACATCTTTGTAATCTGACTATTGTATGACATAACTTCTCTTAACAACAGATATACCAATTTTTAAAATTATGACAGTGATGAGAAATCCCTACAATTATAACTGTGCAATGCACTATTATTAAAATAAATATATATATATATATATATATACACACACAGTTACCAACCCAAAAGACGGGAAGTGGAGGGGGGCAGGGTTTCACATCAGCTGACCTACAACTCTCTGCACTCCTGAATTATCATTTTTTAACCTTGGGGAAAAAATGAATTCTGCTACTGAATAAATTTAGCATAGAGTCAACTTAATGATCACATTAGTTCTTGTCTGTTCTCCCAATGCCCATTCACTATTTAATTAACCTATTTTTGTAGGTTACTTCTTGGAGCTATTTTTAGGTAGTTTAATCTAAGTTGTCCCTTCTCTTAAAGATGGTTACATGAGTTACCTTCTACCAACTGTGTTGTTGCCACTTGGATATTAGCTAGAAAATGGATATGCCAAAGCTTACTCTGACTTAATTTGCCAGTATACCGCTGCCCAAAATTCATGAGTTTGTTTTTTTTTTCTGGTTCATACCTAGGACAACAGAAATCATTCCTGCTACCTTACTAACCTGCTAGAAGATGGATTTTCTTTGTTCAGGCCAATAATGCAATCATCATCATGGGCTGATTTAATTATGGGGGGGGGGGGGGGGGGGCGGGCAAAGACCCTGTACGTCATTTTCCTGGAAGCAAGACCCGCACACCAGAGATCTTATGACAAAGCCCTCGCATGCCAGCCCGCACAGATTGCAGCTGTACTAGCCAGAGGGGTGTCTGGTGGTGAATACACTGACAGAAAAACCTCATTATACAAAATGGGGAAGTGACGTGTATATTCCTTTTGTCTGCAAAGGGTGCAGGATGGACATGACTAACAAGCGAGAGAGTTGTTATTGTGGTTTGTTTGCCGCAGCTCATAGTTAACTGTAAAGCTAGGAAATAGGCAGCTAAAAAGATACCAAAATAAGTACTAGGACAGCAGCCCAGCAAAGGCTTAAAAATGTATACAATTGCAGTTTAGAGCCTGGGATTTGCCTGAACTGTTTGAAAAGTGAACCTCAAAAGAGAGATCCTATTTCCCCAGCTGATCCATAGAGAGACTGGGCATCTTATGGAAGGAATTTATAATTACCGGGGTAATATTTTGAGCAATTGTGATATAGGCTGTCAAGTTCCCACATGTCTTTAGCTGTAACAGATTGCTGTAGACTAGTCTACCCCTTTGCTGAAAGTATCATGTCTGAGATTTTAACTGGGAATAACAAACCTGTTTTGTTCTGTATTCTCACTGCATTTTTTACTAACCTGCTAGCATATCAGCCTTTCCATTCTCAATCTCTGCTTACTGAAAACACATCAAACAATTCCTTATACCTCTACTGGGTAAGAGATGATGACTAAGGCTTTCAAGTTCCTTTCCCAAAATATTCCATCTTCGTTTTAGTGAAAAAACAAGGTTTTTGGACTTGGGGAAGGGGCTGTCTCTGCAGAAGATCTTAACTCTCTCTATTATTTTAATAGTCAGCTGAAGTCCCTTAAAAGTAAGGGGGCGATACAATGCAATCTGTGTTGTGGAGAATCTAACACTATATTCTCTATGTTCTTCTAGAAAGCAGTTGAAGAAAGAAGCAGAAGGTAAAGGATTGTCTTAAGAGAGTTATGAGTACAGTTTTCAAGTAAAAGTCAGAAGTGCGTTTGACACACAAGAAATAACATGGAGAAGGATAATAATAATAATAATAATGAAAAGACTAAGTAATCAGAGAAATTATTAGTGATCACAAAGCCTGACCTCTAACTAGCTGCTTTCAAATTAACTCAGCATAAACATCAAACATTTGCCTTTTCTAACCTTCATCTTGCAAAAAATAACATTCAGTTCTTTTCTTCTGAAGTGTTCCTATATATATAACAATTATATACCATTATTAACAAAGTAATTGTTATTTTATATAACAGTTGCTGATTATATACCATTGCTAATAATATAATACAGAATTGTTATGTTATATACAATGTTAGCAAGAAAACAGTTATGGTATATCTTTCTCTGACTTAATTTGCCAGTATACCGCTGCCCAATATTGATGAGATCATATAAATTGCTATATAAAATAACAATTATATATTATATTATTAACAATGATATATAATTGTTATTTTTATATATATATATGTGTGTGTGTATATTTTTATATATAACCATGCTTCTAATCTAGCACGTTTTTCACCTTATGTTCAACAACACTGGAGATACGCAAGATACGTAACTACAACAAAGATCTTATCAAGTAAGAATACAAGCAGCTATTACGTTTTCTTTAAATATCAGCAATATTTTGGTTAATAATAAAACAAAAAAAGTTAAATCCAAGGTAAATGTAGTATAAATAATTAAAATGTACAGTTTACTCAGGCTGGGAAGTTTACAGGAGAAAGACAAGAGTGTGCATACCATAAATATCCATTCTTTTTGTATTGACTTCAACTTCCAGTATTCTGCTGGGATCTGTTTAGACTGCCACCCTAATTCATCTTAGGAGACAACATATTCATTAATATCCACAACGGATTCAGGATTTGTTATTCGGTTAGCATACTTAGTAACTGCAGAAACTAAGAACTGGTGCACAACCTGTAAAGCTCTTGCTGGATAATTGCTCCAGAGTTATTTTTTCAAGTGCACAGCAGAACATGTGGCTGGCTGCGGCTTCTCGGGTATCTGACTGCCACCAGTAATGTTCTGCAGCAGAAAACACCCTTATTAATGCAAGATCTGCCAGCAGATACAATCCTGGTTGCTTTTTTGCTATGTCTAGGAATAAAATTAGCTCTTCAAAAGGATGCCTGCAAGAATGAAGAAAAGTTGACACAAAACAGAAGCTGAAACCAATAGTGAAAAATGGAAGGAAATTCTGAACTTTGGGGTCTTAAATTTGATGTTACCTTACCAACAGTGTTGTCTCTAAGTATTCCTGCTTCCCCGCTCCAAAAAGATTCATGCTAAATTTGATAAAGACAACTAGTTAAAAAAAAACTAAATAGCATCTAGTTAAGGAGCAGAGCTGTTTTTTACCTTTTCCAATTTTTGTCCCTGAACACCTTTCTCTTTTAAACATATACTTCTTCCTTCTTCCTGATAACTGACTTAAAATACTGTAAATATCTTGTACAATCCCCATTGAGCTGCAAGATTACCTTTCAGCTCTGCTGCAAGTTGATATGCTAACAGCCAGCAAGCAGTAAGCTTTTTTGACCTTGACGGGACAAGCTACTGCAATAAAGTGAAAGACTGCATTTCACCAGAACTGCAAAAACAACTCCACATCTTAGTTTTCCCATCCCAAGCCCAGATCTGAGGTGTTGTCTCAATGAAATTTGGAAAATACATGCCAAAGGAACTTTGCTAAGCCTAATGTAAAGGCAAATTTCTCTTTTGTAGGAACTGACAGAGAAAAGATATAGTGTCTGCAGTGCCAAAACTGGTATGTGCATTCACCGTCAAGAAAATCAGTTAATAACCACTTGTTACTCATATTTTCCAAGCTCTTCTGAAGGGACTTCTTGAAAGCAGATCTTTAGAAAGAGGGAGGGGGAATCCTGAAAACAAGTGTTTGGAGCTTCAACCGAGAAGAGCAGTGATGACAAAGAAATCTTTCATTACTTTTACTGTAATGCATATAAGCGTTGATCAAAATCCTCTATTCAGGCCTAGCCTAGTGACTGCGACTACTTGGCATCCAACCATCAATCCAGGCTGTGGAGAAGGTTAATGGGATTAGGACTATATTTGTCATGGTCATGACAAAATTGTGTTCAATATGCTTCTAAATGTACTGGGAGAGCTCTGGCCTTATTAGGTGCTAGCTCTTTGTGGCTAGGAGAAAGTTTAAGGCTATTACTGGGGCTATTGTTGGTTGATTGAAAATACTGATTTCTTTCTATGGGGCAGAAGTTATTGGACATATAATCATTTGGTCCTTACTCAAAATGTAGTATTCTGGAGTCTGTACTCTTACCAATGCCTCTTCCTACTGCTACTGTCTCCTTTTTTGATTCAGACTATGGAGGAAGGCTACAGATAGAACGGAAAGGCTTCACATCCTCACCTGATACCATGTGGCTCTTTGCCCATGCACAGATAATGGTGATTCTCCTTCTTCCTGGCAACACTCAGGAGCTAGAAGCTTTATTTTCTTTATCGCTCACTGAGACACGTCTGCACGTACCTGACATTATTATTATTCTTTTGTTTATGAAGTTCAGCAAAATATGCTACCACGCTGAAGAGCTGGATTAGTACCACAATTGCTGCAACGACTCTGTATGCTCCCTGACAAAACAGGACCAGGCACCTCCGCAATCCTCAAGGCTTCTCTGTGCAGAGCTCCTGGGAGCCTGCTCCATCACATCTTGGTTCAGTATGCACATGGGACGCCAAAAGAAAGTACTGAGATACTTTGGGCGCTGATCCATATAGCATCCACAGCATAAAATAAATTAAGGAGTTTCATGGGGAAAACCATAGTTGCTAAAGTAACCACGCATTTGAATTTCTTCCTTTTTCCATACCCTCAAGGCAAATTACTTCTATAAAGTTTACAGCAGTCCAAACCCAGAAATAACCACTATAACAATGTATTCTGACCATACTGCAACACGTCCATAGTACTTTGTCAAGTAATATTTATTATGTACTCAATAATTGTAGCTTACCAGAAGACATTTCGGGAAAGATACTGCATCTTCCTTTAAAAACTTCAATGGACAGAGCTTACAGAAACCCAACACTTAATTTAAAAACAAAACAAACCCCAACTTTGGCAGGGAACCACCCAAGTTCATTTTATACTGTTTCTCCCTCCATTTCCCTACCTCTGTGTCTCAGACTCCTCCTTCCTACCCACCAGCCGGTGGCTTCCAGTCATTTGAGTGGCAGAGGTCTGGCGTAAAAGCTCACAATTGGACAGTTAAACCGGCATCAATTTCATTCCACGGGTTTTCTTTGTTTAAGGTTTGTTCTTAAAGAAAAGTTGAGGACAACATCCAATTTTTTCCACACCGCTGCCTCCAGCGATTCAGGCTCATGTAATGAATGAGGGCTTAGTCTATAAAATTTATCAAAACAATTTGCAATCTATGTCAACCAATTTTCCCTATCTTCTAAAAGAGTCAGCACAGAGGTTAGAATGATATTGTGCTATTACAATGATGAGAGTTTTGCCTCTAAATTTGAGAGGGACAGATCGTACCTCTTTTTCTCATTTTCCCAGCTTCCCCAAGGGGAAAAACTCAAAGCCATGCAAAATTTCAGACAACTGGCTGATGTAGACAGCTAAAAGAGAGAGACAGAGGAAACACAGATGTTATACAGGAAGCCAAATTCACCCTTAGTAATGCAGCAGCAAACATATCCCTTAAATTTAAAAATTTAAGTGTAAATGTAAGGATTTTCATTACTCTCTGTTGAGTTGAAAACTTTTACCTTTAATGAACTAAAAAGTACTCTAGTTGCAAAAAATATGAAAAACAAAGTATGTCCACAGGATGCATGCATGACCCATGCACTGAATCATAGGAACCATTCATAACAGGACAAAACCAAATTACCATGCCTTTTATTCTGTTTGAGTAAGACTTGACTCCACCAATAGTCCTTCCAATGTCCAAAAGAGGCAGAGTGGTGGAATCGCTACCCCAAATGGCACATAAAGCATTGAATTTCAAGTCTGAATAGTTCACTACATACACTGTCTGTTCTTTAAGCTAATTGCCACAGGACTTCTCTGTAAGATCACTGCAAGAAGCCTTTAGAAAGCTTACCAACTCTGACCAATACATTAGCTACAGTTTCAATTACTCTGTTAATGTGAAATGTTTTTCAGCATGCAGTGTCACAGAAACCAGTTAGCAGTACTGTTAACTTCACACTTAGTGGGTGAAGAATTGAGAAAGATTAACATGCAGGCAAAGAAATGCTTAGCTGACTTATGCAGGTAATAATCATGAGCACATAATTACGCCAAATAGAAAAGAAAGAAAAAAAACACACACACAAAGTAATGAAAATGCCAAATCTTAAAAACAATCCTATAATGAATAGTAAGGCACAAGATATACTATTTGTAAGAAATGCTGGCATACAAATGAAACGCACTGAAAGAAGACTACCCAATGCAGAGTGCAATTGGAAATGTTGGTAAAGTGCACTCCATAAATTCATGCAAACAAAAGAAATCATTAAAAACAACTCTGTCTGCCAAAATCAACATACGATAATACATCTTCTTTTAGATAAATTCTTCTTTGGTGTAATGAATAACTTTGTTAGCCAGCAATGCAATGAGGAAAAGAGCACGGTAATCACTGCAGCCCAAACCCCACTGTTCTTGTAGAAGTAAATGTCCCTTTAGAATATATCTTATTTGCTCTCCATATTTAAAAATAAGATGCTTTTTATCAACTTCAGTATTCCTGTAATAAGTCTTTTGAAATGGCTATATTTACTCTAGCAACTGAATAACAACTGTGAATTAACAGAAGTTTCTGTTGGTATTTTTCTTCTTTTGGTAAGAAACAACATGAGCTCTGATTGTGAAAATTACTTAAATTCCTGCACTATGGCCCACCGCTGAACAAAGCATTACGGTTCTTATGTGATTTGCTAAATCGCAATGAAGTTAAGCGCATACTTAGATACTTTGCTGAGTCCAAATACAATGTTTTGCTAAGCCCGACTACACAAGATTGTATACACTGCCAAGCTAGTACAAGCTAGCATATAAAACTTTGTTCATGTGCCAAAGAAGGTTTGCTACAGCATGAGCCTTAGACATTTATTTAGAAAACTTCACGTAGCAAAGACTAGGTCTTGCTAGCTGCAGAAGGCCTTTGGCTCTGTCCAGAATAAACAGAAACAGAAGGTGTTTGAAATGCAGTCAGTAGCCTGCAGACTACTAGTACCAAATCACATGGGCACAAGAACCTGTTCAAGGGAGACATTTCACCTGAAAGTCAGAGCACCATTCAGTTCAGGAGACCTTGACCCAAATTCACAATTCTGCCTGGACACTTCACCTTTCTTGGTTGCCATCATGCTCTTCTCTCTTAGAGGTGGGAAATATCCCTTGAGCTACTGCTTTGATGTAAAGGGGTGAAATACGAGACATGAGTAGTGTTGCTTGCTACAAGGCATCGACTGTCTACGATTTGCTAGAAGACATCTCCTCTAAAAACCATTTTGGACTTATAGCACCACCAGAACAAAGTTCCTGACATTTAAAGATAACGCAGGACTAGACTCCCTTCATCACTGAAGCCAAAGCTTTCCAGTCCTTGGCCTCCTGGGATCTCTGGGTTTTCAAAAGAATCCAGTTTCTGTGGCATGCGCTGGCTGGATGATGCTACAGCTGCCACCTTCCATGTCACTTCTTACTTACCTCTCTACACCCACGTTCTCATTACCCCAATTTCTTAGCTCATCTGTCTGGCAAAAATGCTTAATTCATCTAGAATTCAATCCGCTCTTTCATTAAATAATATACAATTCTAAGCTGCACGATCTCAGTAAACCCAAGCTCGGCATGCTGTGGAAACCTGCTGCCCGTACGGCTGGGGGACAGACTCCAGAGGAAGGAGGGCTGCTTACCAAACCATCCAACCCACTCTTCATGTTTTTGTCCTTGGAGGACTTCCATCAAGGCCTCCTTCAGCTCAGATTGCTTAAATCACTGCTTTGCACTCCCTGCAGCAGGCCATACGCTGTGCAGGAAACTACTGTGCATGTCTAGGAGGCAGAAATCAAACAGAATCATATTCCTTTGGAAAAAAACAAACAAACAAAAAAAAAACCCAAAAAACAAAAACCAAACACAACCCCCCCAAAAAACCAAACCAAAACCAAAAACATCACCACCAAAGAACTTTTCCTGTCAGTGAAACAGTTTCAAAATGTCTTCAATGCTCCTCTCCTCCTGCCTGCAGCTCTGTTTTTTGAATTGGACGTTCCAGATAATTTGGATGCCAGCACAAATTATTTGGCAAAGGCTGGACTGCTGGCAGGTGGGCTGCTACTTTGGCAATTGAGAGTTTAACAAAAAAAATTAAAAAAAAAAAAATAAAAAAAAAAAAATCAATCTACAAAACACGAAACGGCCAAACAGATTACTCATTGGCTGGTAAGCCATATCCCCTTGAGGCTGTTGATCAAGCTCTACCCCTGGCTGCCAGCCTGCTGTAGTACAGATGGAAGAACTGGCTGCTAAAATGCTTCTCTCACCCACAGCTCAGCAGGAGAAGGGATCCCAAGCCCTGCTGGAGAATATTTCCTTGGTAACTTATCTTGTACTTATCAGTGCCTTTCCACTGCAGAAGCAGTATTTCTTTTCCTTATGTGAGATCTGAAGAAGATTATTAGTAATTTTCAGGTATTTCATTCAAATCAGTTACTCCTTGCAGAACACTGAGCACAGTTAATTGAAATTGTTTCCTTGCTCAAAGATTTCATTTTCACTGCAACACAACTGGAGACATTAAAGATAAAAACTGCAGCTGTTATTTTGTGGGCTGAACTTCCTCATTTCCAAATATCATGTCATTCTCTTTCACTAGTTTTGACAAGGTCTTACCTGTGTTTATACTGAATTTGTGGTGTTTATATCTTACGTGCTAGCTATATAATTCTCTAATAAACAATAAGCTTAAACGCAAACAGGTCCTACATTACAACACGATGAATCAATGGATTCAAATGTAATTTTCTTCCATGATTCCCTTGCTGTATTTAGAAAGTGCAGTATGGTTGGTTTCAATCACAAAGCTTTTTTTTTTTTTTTTTAACAAAAGCATTGGTATCATATTGTGTGCACTCTGCAGATGCCGGGGAATGGAGCAAAACCAACCCCCAGTTATGATATGCCCCTGACGTTATGACATGGATATGACTATGATGTGTAGACACAGAGATTCATCAGTATTTTTTCAATTTTATGAAATCCTGCAAATTTAAACACTAAGTGAAAGAGAAAGTTGGAAGTGGTCAAGATTAATGCAAATAAAAAACCCATTCAAATTAAATACAAGCCGATAAATGAATCCTGCAAGCACCAAAAGCAAAACTTTTGTTTTGTCACAGACTTCAATAATTAGATGTGACATTGCTTTGGTTTTTTACTTAATTTGCATTGTCCCATCCATTTCCTTCGCACACAGTATATAATACACAAACAAGAGTTTGTTTTTAATTTTCCAGTTTAGTGAGTTCTAACAATCTCCCGATCTCTCGTCCCACCAACTTGTTTCTTGTCCACTCTCTGACAGTGTCCCGTGGAATGAGCGATCAGCACAAAGGGAGCGTTAGGCAGGTCAAAAATCCCTTCTCCTAGCCCCAGCATTTGTTCCAGTGAACCGTCACATTTGATCTCTGTGCAGTGCCAAGGGCGTGATATTAATCAGCTGTTTGCATAACTCTTGCTTCTTAAATTATATTCTCTGCTTTACCCAGACCCGCTCAGAGCTGACGGTTTGATTACATGACAGCTGGGGGTCCCTCGCAAGCAATGCGACTCTGCAAGTCCTTCAGCCCATGGTTTGGCAGTGAGGACATGCCAGAATGCAGGCACAGCCAGCAAAGCAGCAGGATGCCCTTGAGAGCATGGAAGGGACTTGCCAGTTACTGAGCTGACAGCAACAGCACGTCACGTTAACATCTTCTTCCAACTTTATTTCTAATCTCCTACCAAGTTACTTAATTCTTACTGTAATCAAATCAACTTCATTTTGTCTTCACTCGCAAATCCTGGATGGCAAAGATGTCTAGGAGCAGGGGACAGGTGGAGAGAACTCAGATCCCACAGGAGTTGTCACAGCTTCTCTTACTGAGGCCAAACTGGCAGAGCCTGGGGTGCCCACCACTCGGCACATGTTGCATGGCTCTCTGGAGCCCAGGCAGAGCCTCCCCATGAGCTGCCAGGCTTAGGCTGGGGACTGCTGGTACCGAGTGCGTGAAGACGAGCGTCCCTACGTGGATGTCAGGCTGGGCCCCTCTGGCAAAGAGCTAGGAAAAGGAAGTTTACAGGTCACATTTGGGACGCATTTCTCCCCGCCAGGAGTTACAAGGTAGAAGGACAGTCGCTAGCAAAAGGGAAAACACCTTGATTTCTTGGCTAGCGCTGTCATGACAGAAGAAAACAAGCAAACCTACCAGAAATCGCTGAGGCAGTGATATTGGAGAAAGTAACAGTCCATATTTTCAAAGGGCAAGTAGAAGTGGGAGGAAACAGGAAACTGTCATAACCAGAAAGGTGAGGGAGATCATAAAACACCGAAGAAAGCTGTTTCTGTACTACAGCCAAAACTAAAGCCAGACTGTAATAAATCTTTGGGGAAGGTGCCCAGGAATAAAAACCAAAAAGTACTTCCTCAATCATTTGATTTTTAGGAAAGGCAACATCAGGACCGGGTAAGGGTATTTTTAATATTTTTAGGCAAACAGAATCAATTGTAAGGAGTAGGGGGAAAGTAATATAAGAAAGGAAAAAATAAAATTTCTTAAAATGGAAAGGGAGGACCAACAAGAGACCAAATGATCAGCATGAGAAGAGCTTGGAGTTCATGCTGAAGCAGAAGAGGGTCAAGAGAGAAAACCATTAATCTCCTGTTTAATATTTTTAAAGGTTCAAAACCACCATAAACAGAGGGTCCATCAGTAGAATTTGATCCCTTTCTAAGTGGCAGCTTCACATTGAACTACCAAACTGGTTTTCTTACTCCTTGATATTTTCCTCCAGCACCCGCATTTGACTCAAGTCATTGCAGTAAATACATGGCAAGCTATGGAAAGTATTTTTGGCACATAATATAACTCATAGGTACTTGGCAGGCACAGCAGACAGTTGCACTGATTGCCTTGGTGTTGCCTCTGTCACTTAGTAAAGTCAGTGATAGATCTGGCCAAGCTGCTATATCCCCCTAATGCCGCATTCAGCTCGCTCGCTCTCCGTTCATTCTTAAAAACAACATATTCAAAACTAATGTGTGAGGCAAAATATATCACCTAAGATCTACACACAATGTACTTTTGCTACTGAGCATAAATGTATTCCACCATAAAACAGCAACTAACAGCAGTTCTCGGTGTGCCATGCAACTGAAATGCTGGAGCTGAAAATGAAGTGGTGGAAGAAAAGTGGTTATAGAAAAGACAGAAATTAAATGGGACTATTATTATGAAGGTCTTTTAAAATAACTTGTAAACCATAAATAATAAAGAACCAAGCTAGTTTAGCAGCAGCGTGCTGTTACTGCCAACTAGGAAGCTGGAAACATGTCTGTTAAGTCTGTCCTTCTCTTCTGCTCCAGATGTGAAAAGCTTTTCCTCTCCAACTATTTTTAAAGCTTTTGAGTTTTCCAGGTTACCCTTTTAGCTTTACTGCATGGTCACTCAGATGCAGCATAGGCAGGACATAAACAGTTGTAAAAAAAACCCTCAATAAACTGTTCAGTATACTGTCATTTCCCCTCCATTTTTTATAGAGGAGGAGAAAGGCCCAGAGAAGCATTACACAATCATGTGCTGAGATGCACCCAGGGCAGCAGAGCTCAAGAATAGGCTCTTTCATTGTTTTAACACCTTTAACGAGAACAAAAAGTAGCTGGCCACCACAGGCTTGACTCTTGAAAAATACATGCGAAGGATATTGCAGAATTTAATAGTGGCAAGTTGGGGTAAGCAGGAATGTCTAGTTCAAAAAGGAAAAAAAAAAAATTATGTTCATACTAATGTATAGCAGCATTCCAACAAGGCTTAATATGTACCGTAAATCAAACTGAGCTATAAGAAAAATACAGTGAAGCTAGACAATATATGTGTTTTATGGTATGAAATAATTACAGCAACTGACTGTACTTTCATAACAGTAACAGAAACACTCTACACTCTTCGACTTTTTTTTTTTTCTCTTGCCAATAGTAATCAATTGTAATACACTATTGATGAGAAAGATACCACTTAAAAGACAAATCCACATATCAGGCACACATCTGTTCTGCAACTAGAAAATGCACACACAGTATCACTGTCCCATGCCTGAAGTGGTACTATGCAGGAAGAGTTTGTACGGTTTGCATCTCAAAACCAGCACACACACCAAAATGTGATGCAGGGAATAGGCAGAATGGTCTATTGTAATTGAACTGAAGAGAGCACAAGCAGTTTCTTGCCTTAGAGATCTGCCTGCAAGTGACTCCTGCTGTTGTTTTTGACTTGCATACGTGACGCAAGTTGCATGCCAGACCAGGAATCGTTTTCACTGCTCCAATCGGGTATGACCCTTCTCAGTTCACTATAATGCTGGACAGCACAGGAGGCATAAAGATGAAAGCACACAAACTGAAAGATGATATAAGAATAAATTATGTAAGAAATATGTACTAGGAATTTCTAGTCCCTCTCAGAGATCAAACTGGCAGTGAATGAAATTGAAAAACAGTTGAAAATGAAAAAGGAATCAGTGCTTGTTTGGTTACTTTTTATGCAACAGAATTAGCTATGGAACTAACTGGAAGAGAATGAAATTCAAAATAACAGATAAACAGGATACAAAAATATCAAATAATAAATTTGAATGCAAGATATCTGGCTTTATAAGCATTCCAGAAGACATGCAATGTCTTCTTGCATGCGAGTTGAAGCTAGCCTCTGCTAATAAGGGATTAACAGTAGGTAGCAGGCAGGATATCCCTTAACTGCGTGCCACAGGCTTTTTTCCTTGCTCTTCTGAAGAAGCTGTCAAGACAGCAAACTCTGAGTTAGATGGACTCCCGCTCTGATCTGTAAGGGCAGTTCCTACACAGCCCTAGGCAGAGTGCCAGCAGCTATGGGCAAACTCTTTGTAGAGCCTTGCTTGTACATATAAATCTTGATCTAAAGTACACCCGTTATTTCAGTTCTAAATTGCTCTCAGATCAGGCAAGCAAAGAATGTCAAACTAGGTGGTGGTTCTGCAATGTTGACAAATGCCAGCTTGGGCTCAGGCTGACATTACTGAATTAATTTTCTCTTCTGATCAAAAGAATATTTAGTTTCTTGTAGTGAAAGACTAACAACTAACTTAAAGTTTCTGGAAAACCTGGCAGTACTGCATATCATTTTGGTAGCTTGATCGCCTCTCTCCCCTCCTCGAGGATCAAAATCAAGCTAAACAAAATGGGAGCAAACTGACAAAATCATTATACACAATAATTTTAAATGTAAAGCAGAAACCTGAACTAGGTTATTTCCGTGTATTGCACAAGGCTCACTATAGTTCTACATTAAATGTGCTTCTGTCTACATATAACATAAATCTATCGATACATAAAAATCCATGTATGTGTGGATTTATAGCTCCACAGTAACTGGAAAGCCTTGGACTGATGCAGATGAGGAATACAGGAGTTATTTTAATTATGTGCACTTCTTTGGCTGGCTTCAACAGATTAAGCCTTTAAAAAAAAAAAAAGTAGCATAATTCTTTAACCAATGCATAACAAAATTGACTCTTTTGCCCACAAAGAAGCCATTAAAACTCTTCTTCTAATTCAATCAAAAATTTCAGCACTGACAATGCTAAGAACAGCACACTCCTCAGATCTTTTCCAATTTCCTAAGCTATCACAATCAATTTCTTTAAGACCTGGAACTTATCCTAATTAAGATCTTTGCTTTGATATGCTGAGAATGACCTCAAGGATTCATTCTAATAAACAGGAATTATTCTTAGTAGTCTGCGGTCCTCAAGTTTTGCATCAGAAATCAGTTAACTCGTTCCACAACAAAATAACTAGTGGTTGATCGTTCTGTCCCAAACCGTGTCTGTAACACACTGACATAGACTTGAAAAGCAAGACACGGGTTGCTCATCTGAAATGGAAGTTTCTCAGGGAGAACTGTTTTGATGATTTCTTCTTTCAATGCAATTCTTACAAATAAAATCAAATCAGCCTCATCAGTGGCGAGGAAAAAAAAAACAAACATTCTAAATTAAATGACACCTTGCTGAAGTAGGTAATCCTGATTCATGACACCAAAAGACTACGACGACTCAGTCATCTCTACAGGCTCAAGAGTTCTGATATCACTCAAGCGTCCACCTAAGCTGACAGTAGGCTTTTCATAGATTTCAGCTGGAGGTAGCTCAGAGTGAATGACCACAGTGGAGATGTTATACAGCTCTGAGTTATTTATAAACTCCCTTTTCTTTTTTTTTTTTTTTCCCTCCATAAACTTTGCATAAAAATTCACTGGTTACCTGCTATAACACACACTTACTGTGAGAGGGTGGTCAAACACCAGACGAGGTTGCCCAGCAAGGTTGTGGGGTCTCCATCTTTCAAGATATTCAAACCCCAACTGGACATGGTCCTGTGCAACCTGCTCCAGGTGGCCATGCTTTGAGCAGGGAGCCTGAACAAAACTATGTCCAGAGGCCGTGTCCAACCTCAGCTATTCTGTGATTATGTGAAAAATATTCACGAATTATAGAGCAGGACATCACTGCGCTGTAGTCTACGAAAGATCACATTAATTTTCGTCTGCATGTGGCTAATTAATAACTAACTGTAATTCAAAATGTAGGCAGATTTCATAAGGAAAAACCCCATAGTCACAGAAACATCTTGCCCCCTCACCACAAAACAATTCTTTGTATCAAGAAGCTACTCCATGCAGTTAAAACTCCAGTTTGCTTTTTATGCATGTAGAAAAAAAGTCAACACTGAACAAGGCTTTGTCAAACATCTTTCATATGCCACTGGAAAGGATAAGGTCATATCATTAAATAATAAATCTTACCTGCTTTTACAGATTCCAATATATTACTGAGAACTGATATCAAAATGGGAGTACTTTGAGCCTCTGTTAATGAACCACAAAACTGTGCTAGGTCAGCAGAGTTCTGCCATGCTTTACTGAGGTGATTTCCGCCCCCCCCCCCCCCCCCCCCCCCCCCCGCCTTCCCTGCTTTAAAAAATAAAGCTCAAATAGTCTTATTTTAGAAAATAAAGACAAGACAGCACTAAGGAATCACGCTTTTATATAATCCGCGAGCCCCATATTATTATCAGGAGAGCATACAAATGTGCTAATATGAAAAATCAACTCCAGAGAAAAGCAATTTTATTCTGAATACTCACTCAACTCTTGGACACATCCAAGTGCACAAACAGACACTCATCGATTGAGTAAAAGTGCCAGAACTGCTTCTGGATGATACCATGAATCTTATGGTTTTAATGTATTGGGGAACAAGGGGAATGCAAGTCTTTTACTTGCTACTGCTTATTTCTTATGTCTATCTCAACAACAAACATATTCTTTTCCCCAACTTTTGTGTTTGGTCACTGAATTCCCTTTTATAATCCTCCATTTTCATTAGTGACAGTTAGATAAATATTTTCAACATAACTAATTTCACTGTCCCTTAGAGAGATAGTTCAAATAACTCTGCAGATACTTTTTCAAACTTTTGAGCCATTGACCTCAATAATGATCTTTAGAAAATTTGTTGTAAAGTGGGGAAATAATTCCACTTTTGTAATGGCTCATAGCATAAGCCTCTAATGAACACAGAAACCCACCAGTTCTGCCCAAATATTTGAGGTAGTTTATCCAGAGGTCAGAGCTGTGATCTTGAAGCTCATTTAGCATGGTAATACATATTAAGACACAAGCCACATATTTATCATTCAGATGGGGTGCTGCACAAGCCCGTTCATATTTGTGTTTCTGTGGGGCAGTTCACTTATTGCAGCTTTACCGTGTACATGTAGGTGAGCCTGACAACAGGAATGGAAGAAACTGGCAACCGCTTAGATAATAAAAAGCTCAAACCACCAACCAAGCCAAAAATCAAGTATAGATTTCCTTCCCCCACTCCAACAGCTTAAAACTCAGATTTGCTGAAATCCATTTTGAGATTTCAGCAAATCCATTTATCTCCATTATGCACCCTGCTGTCTTCCCATCTTACTACTCCATGGACTAAGGTTAGGATGAGGAAAGGGCAGACAGCTTTAGATCTCTACAGAGTATACAATGGAGCATGTAGAAGACCCCAGCCCTGCAAGAAACACGGCGGAACTGGAGGTCCAGCTGCAACATCTGAGAGAGCATTACTTTCACAGCCATAAGGGAATTTCTGAAAAACACCATATTCCCCACGAGAAGAATTTTCAGTAACTTCAGAGCACTACTCTATCCATTTGTTACAAAGTCAGGGTAGAATTGCAATGGACTTCAGTGAATTTAACATACTTGAAAAACCTTCAACCAGACCCTTGACTAAAGTTATTTTCTAATACTGATCTAAGGTAAATTAACATCCACTAACAACAGCAGAATAAAACAGGCAACATGCAATAATGTTCATGCATGCTTTTCCCCCATTCCAGGTACATTATTTTGTATTTTTAAGCTTCTTTCTCTACATCTGTAGTGTTTACAACAGTTTGACCAAAACAGTTATACAAAAGTCAACTAACTGTGCTTGCACCAAACATGGCTAAAGTATTTGGGGATGGATACATGCCAAGCATGTAAATCCAACTTATTGTCACTATTACAGTCACAGCTAAATCTAATGAAAAACAATGATATGGTGCTATGACAGCTGCAAAGTAAAATTTCACCAGCACCTTTTTTCCCCCATTTGCCATAAACACTTCTCTCACACACAGAGTACACATACATCTACTAAGCTTATTTCAAAGAAAAGGGCACTGTTCATAAAAATACCAGTATTTTTACTCTCACCACCACAAACAGTCAAACAAATAGTACTGGACTAAAAGTAGCACAGCAGATGCAAAGCTCCAAGGTAAGTGTTTCATTTCTACAAGACTGTTTAGACATTGCTTAGATATTACTTGATGGGAGTTTGACATTTCTGAAAGTCTGGAGGAAAGTATTTACTAAGAAAGCTACCTCCAAAGTTAAGGAGGAGGTAGGTAGGTTGTGGCTAGAACTGCCATGACTGTGCAGAAACAGCATGTGCATGTCTCCACCAGCCATTTCCAAAGAAGTTTTGAAACACAAAGGTATTTCTTTTTCCAACCTAGTCTATCCTTTTGTATGTAGTGATGAGATAGCTTAAAATCCATGTGGAAGAAATATAAAAATTTAATTCAGCAGAATTGAGCATAAATACTCCTTTTTGACTGGCCAGTGCCAAGCTCACTCTCCACATAAGTAATATTGCAATCACTCCCACGTTTTGGCCACACAGAATGAATCTGCTCATGTTATGTTATGTAGGTAAATGATAACCACATAAAGCCAGAAAATATTTCCTGCCTTGAATGCTTCATGAAAAGGAACCCAAGTCAACCAAACATGCTAAGCTTCTTCTAAATGTTTTCTTCCATTTCTGTTTGCTTCTGAAACATGCACCCTTTGTCTGAAACAAGGAGAGGGAGGTAAACTCAAAAAACCTGGAATAGGTAAGAAACTTGCTCCAAGTATGCACTGAAACATTTCCTTACCTTATGTGGCATTGAGCTACCAGACTACGATATTCTTTTTTACGTAATAGTGTTTTAATACTTCAGTAGTTACCTTTCATTTGTCAGAATGGCACATAAGTAAAACACTGGTTTAAAAAAAGCCAAAAAAACAACCCAATCTGTCAGGCACAATGTCATTCATGTTATATATAACATTCATATTCATATATCACACATAACGATTCATGGATACATAGACATCCTTTCAGCCTGAAATGACTGAAAGAAGAGAGAAAACGTAGCCTTTGCTAAGTTTGGGTTCACACTGAGCTTCATAACTGAAAAGGAACAGAATAAAAGTTACAGCAACTTCGGCAGAGAAATTCTCAAAATGGACGAGAAAGTTTTGGAACCAATATTACTTCTGCAATATTCTGCTTAAAACAGCATCCATGTCCACCCACAGTAGTAACACAGCTAAATTTATGGGTACTCCTTACGCAAATTTTAGCACACCTCTTTTTCAGGTTATTCAGTCAAGATTTGTCTTATTAGATAATGGCTAATAAAAGGTCTTGTCCTGACAAAAAAGCATTTGTAGTTAACAGAGATTGATGATTTAAGTAATGAGATACAATTATGCATCTGATTCGTGGTGTTAAGGTCGGAGCTAAGATATACAGTAAGCGAAGACAAAGAAAAAGATGCTTGGCCTTAGAAATAGATGCAGCAACATTGGCAAAGTTGCCTCTGCAAGCAGAATAACATCAACTGAAACAGCCAGCCCAAGCACAATCAAGTGAGAGGAAAAAATAAAGTTATATATTATTTGTCAAAGGCTAACTGCAGACATGCAATTATTAAACATTTCTTAGCTATTGGAATCATTACTTCTTCAGCCATAAAATACAAAGGGAACTAAAAAAAAAAAAAACCAAACCAAAAAACCCTAATTCTATCTCTGAGTTATGGTAAGTAATTTCACAAATAAAAAAGTAGATCAAAGAAACCCAGTGAAATT
Source organism: Aquila chrysaetos chrysaetos (assembly GCF_900496995.4). NCBI lineage: Eukaryota > Metazoa > Chordata > Aves > Accipitriformes > Accipitridae > Aquila > Aquila chrysaetos. The sequence continues at coordinate 30,154,850 of NC_044011.1, forward strand.
GAGGATACGAAGAGACAAAGACACTGGCAGAGAGAAGCACTTGAATATACACTATATCAGCTACATCTTCATTTTAAAGGATACCATACAGGATCTCCCTCTGTCCCCAAAGCTTCTCATGTGCTGGGTCAGTGATTCCCAGCCGATGGTTGTTGACGCACAGTCAGTAGGTTGCAGCTGCTTCAGCAAATCACATTAACCAGAAACTACCACATCTCAGCTCTAAAACATCTGACAATGAAGAACAATAATGTTTTTCCTCAAATGCTGAGACACTGAAAGTAGCCATTTCCTCCAAAAAGTTTGTGAATCACCATCTTGGGTGTCTATGATGTGAGTTAAGTCAACAGTGGAAAGAATTAATGTACTTTAGTTTATTCTCAACTTCAGTGCTACCATCATTCTAAATTCAAACCATAGCCCTTCAGCCTAACAAAATCTTTGTTCCAAAACAAAGGTTTAATGCCTCAAATGAAGGTCATAACTATTTGCCCGTCTCTAACCTAGATTCAATATTTTCTCCATGTGATTTGAAAAGATCAGAACAAAGGTTCTAGGGTATATCATAAAAAAAAAAAAAAAGCCAGACATCACTAAGAGATTTGCCCTTTACCCAAACCTATCTAATCTTCACTCGTGTACAATAATATCTTAGGGAATTAATATTCTGTGATAACCAAAACAGAATCCTACCTTAATTGTTTGACAATAATCTGAAAATATTTGCCCAGAACGAAAAGCAAATGAAAAAATAGACAAAAATTAGATTCATTCTTTCCCTGAAGGAAAGGTTTTCTTAAATGTCATCAAAACTGCTTACTGCAGTCAAGATAAAACACCAGCTCCTCCCAAATTATTAAAACAATCAAGCATCACATAATTTTTAGTAATTAGACTAATTAACATTCCTTAGAGACTGATTTGATTCACTGTATGAAACACACTTTCTTCTTACAAAGCTTGTTTTTTCACCCCAAAGGAAAACTCTGAACAAGTACCAGAGATAGTGAATACTCCATTTTAGCATCTTAAAACTAACTTCCAGTGAGAGTGTAAAAAGGTGCCATTAATATGCAATAGTCTTCCATTAAGCCCAGATGAAAAAGCAACTCGACATCTAACAAAAAACCTTATGCATACTTGATTGACACTGTATTGAACTCAGCAGCCTAAAGAAAGAGAAGCTGTCACAGAGCAAGCACTCATATTATATCCAACTTGCCAAAAATAGACCTTTTTTCCAGCCATAGATGCAGCTGTAACGACAGCTTACAGCAGATCAATAAGGTGGTTTATTGAAGTGGACTGATTTCAGAGGTGGCCTATTTGACATCTCTTTCCAACTCGTATGTGTTTCTTCCTCTTCTGTCACACAGAGGATAAAGCTTTCTGCTATGATTGACTAGAAGCTTTAGATACACAAATCAAGCAAAGTGAAGGAAGGGTCTTCTAAAACCTGGTGAGAACCAGTAGCTATTTCTTGCATATGCTTTTGTAAATGTTCCTTCAGTATGACAGAAGAGCACATATGGTATAAGGTGATGAAAGCAGTTAAGTTAAATTCCTTTTTCCACATATTTCAAGAACACTTTCCTACCTAGCAGATTGAGGAGTTGGGGTCTCTCACTCAGTCTGTCCTGTTGAAGCTGCTCCAGTTTATACAGACGACTTGCATATTCGTTTGCTCAGAGAGGACTGGAGAGACTGTTCCATGGAACCTGGGTCTCCCACATGATGAAAAAAATCCCTAATCTTTAGCATCAGTCTCTCTCTCCATATCCGCATCAAATATTAATCCAAATGAATATTTAATTTTCTGTAATAAGTAAAACAGGGACATCAGGAGAAGCTGAGGGAGAGGCTGACAAAACCACCTGAGGTTTAGAGAAAAGCTGCAGTGCCAGGGAAGCATGCATTTTTCACAGCTCAGGAGATTACCCCATCTATGAGGCTTTTGCTTAGCCTAAAGCAGGGTCCCTACATCTTGCTTTGTTTGGGGGAAAAGTTTTGTTTGGTCATAACAAGATTTCTGTTTCTGCCAAACAGACCTAGAAGTTCTTTGCAAAATTGGTCTTTCAAGCAGTTCTATTATTAACAACACTTCATTATCCAAGCGTTTTAATTAACCAACCTTCAAAATTAGAGAAAAAAAGAAGTAATATCCCAACCTTAGAGCTAGAAATTGTTGGCAAAGAGGCTTAGACAAATTGTTAATGGATTTGTTAGCAGGAGTTTGTCAGAGATCAGCTGCCCAGTTATCTATACATTAAATAGCGTCAGGTTTGAAGAAAATGCCCCTGCTCCTCTATTTAAGAATAAAAAGTAAAGAAGCATCAATATCCTCAACTTGATGTCCCAAATCATTAGCAAAGCCTTTTGCCTCCTTTTGAGTAGCTCAATACTAGAACTGCTTCTCTGAAGCACCCAGACACACCAGTGTTAGCACTGGGGATGGAAGAACATCAAGTCTGATGCAGTTAAGGCAAGTCCTATCTCAGTACCGAATCTAGAGTGAGGAACAACTACTGAGCTATGACAGCCTAGTTGTACTTTAGTAATAAAAATAATATTTAAAAATCTCTCAGGCATTAGTGTTGAAGGTTGTTGGAAAGTGAAATAAGATTAGGAAGAAGTTAAAGTATGACAGAAAAAAATGTTAGACAGCGTGGGCTGGAAGACTGCCTTGAACGTCAATCCCAAGACATCTGCAAGTTATGCCGAGAAGTATCAGCAAGGTAATGCTGTTCTGAAGAGCTGCAATGCATTTTTGACACCGTCAGTCCATAAAGTTGGTATCCTCTGGTGAGACTCTGGTAATGTGCCTTTGCGAGGACAAGTCTACAAATACAAATAACATGTGGGTTGACTAAACAAGCTCTCATTCGTTTCAAATGGATCTTACAGTAACATCTACAGTGAGGTAATGATTCTGCATTGAAACCATGTGGACGGTGTGATGCATTTCATAAACGCACTGATATCATAATCCACCAGGTAGCAGAGCTGGAGCCTGCAGCTCTTGCTCCTAGAAGTATGCATCTGCACCAGAATGTCAGCCTCGCTTTTTTCCTAAAGAACAGCTTTTTGCAGTTGCACAGAGAAATGGTCCAACCGTACCTGACAAAGCAACTACCTGTCTGTGACTGCAGATCCCCCAAGAAAGTATTTCTGCGATTCGATGTATGTCAACTGGTTATTAACACCACAACCTACTGCTCAGGCGGTCCTTTCCTAATCACTTGTCAGGCAGCAGCGAAGTATATGCGGGCTGAATTACTCACTGAAGTGGGCATATCTCTAAAGGTGGGGATGAGTGGTGTAGGCTACTGTTGCTGAACATAAACACCCTAGGAGGGGGAACCTTTTCTGCAGACTGGAGTAAAAAAAGGGAATATTTTGTTTTTCTAGCGATTAAAGAGATTTAGGGTGTAAAAAACTATGTGTACCAATGAAGTTTCAGCTTTTGAGATGGAGGATCCCTTCATACTGTCAAACTCATTACAGGGTACATATATCGTATTAGCAACAGCAAGAAACTATCAGTTACAAAAAAATGGCTGTAAAAATTCAGACAATTTGAACAACTAGAATCTGTATGGTCCACAGAACTACTGTATCAAAGAGATACTGGCAGTTTCACAGCAGGCTGCAACTGGCAGAAAGGGAAAAGGGCAAAAAGCATTAAAAATTTGAGTTTAAAAGTTTACCCTACATCATCTACTGCCCTTGTTCATTTTTTACACATTTATTTAAGTTAAAAGAGTTAGTTTTACTTAATGTTTGAGTCCCTGATTCAGCAAGTTATTTGGCTTAATACAATCCCTTCACAGACCTACGCTTTTGCTAAATGGATCTTTACAGATTAATATTACACCAAATTCTCTCAGACTTTTCATAATGGATGGAGGAGCAGCAGCTTTAAGATTGTCTAAAAACCCAGCACTTCTATTTAAGGCTATTTCAGTTTCAATATGGTCTGAAATTTCCACCTATCAGGCTGTGTCCTAAGCTGAATTTTTCTAGGTACTTTGAAGAAATCGATTCAACCATTTTTGCACGAACAGTCAAAACACATTTTTCATAAAAATATAATTTAAAAAATCCTTTTGTTCAACTTCTTCAGTACCAAAACAGCTGGGAGTTGAAAAATGACATTTTTCTGGAAAGTATCCTTCAGCAATAAGTAATTAAGTTTTCCAGTGAACAGTATTACAATTTCAGTAAGCTTTCTGAAACTATTCATGGAGGATGTACAAAACTCTTAAGAACAACAGTGACAAATTAAATCAAGTGATTTTTCTCAGGGAAAGAGTAGAATATTGCACAAGTAGGTATGATATGATAACCAAAAGTAGGTTTTGCTACCTTGTACCGCCAGCCTCATTTTCTCCACTCCTTATACACAGGCAAGAGGTCACTGACTGGAAATCAGGCAGTGCCCAACTTAACAGAGGAAAAAAAGTCACCAGGAACATGGAGAAAAAATAATAATAATCTGCATTTCACCTTGATCCCGCCCATGTTTTTTTATAGTTTCCCAGTCGATTCAGAAATCTGGTTTTGAGGTGAGGTTTTTTGTTGTTTTTCTTCTGCTGTTTTGGATTTTTTTTTTAAACCCTTTGAGAGGAGGAACTTCCACAGTGCAGACATTCATGTTTTCTAGATTAGCGGTAAATATGTGTAATCTTATGTCTCCAATCACTGTATTTTGCTTACTATATTTGTATTTATATGCATTACATAGGAAGGAGCTTCCTCTTTTCCTCTTCTTCACCCCCTCCAAAAGACAGAGGAGAAATGAACGAACCTGCCTAGTAAGAATTTACCCATTGTATGTCCAGATGCATCAACTGTGCCGAAAAGCAGACACACCACATGACTGACAAAGTGACATGGCTTTGTTCATGTCCAAGTGTGTCACCATGGAACAGTTACCAGTTATGCCTACAGCAAACCACTATGAATTTAAGAATTTATTTATGAACAAATGAATACAAAATGTTAGAGGGAGCTTTCCCAAGAGTCTAAATCATTGTTCACTTCCCAAAAGCACTGCAACCCTTTAAGCACTTAATTTAGTTCAACCAAGACTTCGAGCAAGGGTTTGGGGCATGACAAGGAGACATGCAAGTACCTTGGCCTCCAGTTCCTGCTATTCTTGCCCCATTTATGTCTGGCATCAGAACAGAAAGCATGACCTAAATCATGCAGTATTTATAAAGGGCTACTAGGAAGACAGTTAACTCTATCCCAGCTGAAACTAGGACAGAAGGCTTTTTTCAGCTCTCACTGTTTTTCTTTCCACAGATTGCCTAGGATATTTGCCTTTATGAAAATCCAAAACAAAACTGGGAGGTAACAAGAGTTTTTTTCCTGTCTCCCAGCTTCAGGATAGCTAGTCTACATGGTATATCTAACAACAGTCATCAGCTGCTTAGAGAAGACAAAAGAAACTGAAACAGGCCTAAAAAAGGTTGGAGAAAGAAAGGAGAAAAGATGTAACATATGGAAACTTTTGTAGTTTGGCCCACTCCCAGAAAGAATCGTCTCTGCAATTCCTATGAACTACTCCAGCTTCTTCAGAAGTCCTCCCGTGTTACAGCAACCAGTCATTCTGTCCTATTCTGTCATCTTAAGCTGTGCGGTGTTGGTAGAACTAATGAAGAGAGTGATCTATTCATTCTAACATGTATCATCAATAACATCAAGTCGATGCAACTCTTACGTTTCTCATATCGTTAAGTGGCCACAAATCATAATTAAAAGCGTAATTCTTCGAAACTATCTATCCATACAGAACACTCTGCAACTTCAAACAAACAATCCTTCAAACCTATGTGTTAACATTTTACATTGTTCTTTTATATTTTTGAAAGGTTCTGAATCGAAAAATCCATAAAATATGTTTGGTCATGGGATATGCCTTACAGCATTTTAAATAACCTCATTTTCCTCACTTCCAAAGTAGTTAGAATATTGAAACAACTGAGATGAATATTCTCCACCTCTCCATACAAAGTGCTCTCTGATAATTTAACTGTAGTATCATAACTCTAAAATAACATGGTATTTTCTGAGTAAGAGTCAATATATTGTAATGCCTACATGCATAAGAAGGAAGCTGGGGGACCATCTACTTGGTTACTCTTGCTGTACCTTTTCCCCCCAGTACAAAACATGACCATTACATTTTAAGTACATTTAAGTATATCTCTAAACAGAAAATTAATCTGTGCTATGATTTTTAAAGGGCAAGGAAGCTTAACAACATTTGCTACCACTGTATAAACCAAGAGGGATGGTATTTGTGAAGGAGTTTTGCTGTGGTAGTTCTGTCCTCACTTAAATCATGGTTTCACCTATTGCTCACTGGGAAACTCCCATTCTAGAAATACAGCAAATTGCAACAAAGGCTTCCTCCATATTTCAAATTTCTCTAAATCTTAAAAAAACCCTAACTTGATAAAGATCTTCCTTTTGTTTCCAGTCCTACCCTGCAGACTTTTGTGTATGTGTGAGTGCACACTGACCTCAGAGCAGAGCAGAGTGTCAGCTTTTCCCAACAATTCGTTGGACACCGCAGAATAAGAAAGCAAGCACATTTAGCCTTAAGGAAGGGTGAGAAAGTAGAGGAATAATCTATCTGAGGATATTAGACCACATTAAGCATTCAACTAAAGTTCATGGACTGACATTAATAAAATCAAGTTAACCCAGAGTTACAGATAACAAATATTTCATAACAGTTCCTATGTATTTTGATATTGCAAAAATGTTAACTAGGATCACTGCCATAAGGAAAGCCCAAGATACTGGAAACACTGGGGCATGCAGTAGACAGGTGTCAGCATGGATGATTTGAGAGGTTATGAGCACACCAAGTACCACCAAAAGTATTTTGTAGAATTAGAGAGGGTTCAAAGACTCCTGAACTGCCTAGAAAAAGCCCTTATGAAGAGCGACTGAGAAGACTGGAATCATTTACCTTAGGCTGCATCTACATCGCACAGGGTTACACTCAATGAAGCAGAGCAAATCAGCCTGTGCCAATGCCCATGCGGCACTGCTGTACTGCTTTTGGTGTCCCAGCTGGCTCATTTTAAACTGATTTAAATATTCTGTGTACTCATATGTCAGAAGGAAGATGCATAACAAGGAAGAGGATTGAAATACAGAAAGGGTGATTAATGTACAGGAAAAGCAAATTATGACTTTATTTCCCTTTTCTTCACGTTGCCACAAACACTCTTATAGATAATGTAAGATTGAACTGTGGAACTCACTGCCACAGGACAGTTTGGAAATAAATTTACATGACTTAACAGCCTTCTTGCCAATGGTTTCAATAAAGCTTGAATTTTCTTAATATTAAGTAAGAGACAACATGTGCGTCAGATTTGAAGTTTAGATGGGAGCTCTGAGAATGAATCAGGGATGGGGGTGTCTTTTGGAGGCTAAGGAATCAGAAATATCTAATGTATTTGCAATGTTTGACTCAAAACGGCAAGGAACAATAAACCCTATGACATTTCTGAACAGAAATGGGATAGAGTGCTGGCTGTTTCTCTTTCACATTTGAACAAGACAGAGAAACACATCCATATGGGCTTTCTCATTATTAGTAGAGAAGATTTTTTTTTTTCCTGTGATACTTATTCATGAAATAGCACCATGTAGCATTTTCATTATGTCTTTCTTACTCTGCTTGACAACCACTTTCATTCTCCGTATTTTTTCAGTAAGAGAACTCAATGGACTAGCATGACATTTTCAATCACCATTTTTTTCCTTCCAAAAACTGAATTAGAACTTGAAATAGCTGATTTTAAAAAATAATGAGGCTTGCATAAACCTGCCCCCTCCCAAATCTTTCAACACAGAATTGCAAATCTATTCATCACTGGAATCACAATGCAGTTAAAACTCCCAGAGCTTTCAGCTCGACCAAAATATTAACACTCAAGTCCAGTGAAATGAGAGCCTGTAATGCAGAAACAGCAAGACACCTCTGACTATCCTAGTTCCAATGGGTAAAGCATCAGTAAAGTGTGATTAATAAGGCAGTTAAACTGCTGCATCTTTCTGTGGTCCTTCAAAAATCATTCAGAAAAAAAGAACAGCTTTTCCCTGCCTGTGAGATCAGATTTTGAGATTTTAATGAATCTTCCAAAATCCAATATTCCTGCCAACTGCTTTGTCACAACCTGTTTCTACTTCAAAACCTTCTGTCTATCACTTTCCGACAGTGAGCAAGGATTTATATGCATCTTAGAAAGCTGCCCAATCACCAGTTTTGCAAGATTTCTAAGATACAGACAGACTTAGAACAGTGTGTCCTTGACTATGAGCATTATACCAACCTCCTAATTCTCTCGCATCATTCCAGGACAAATTAAAAGTGGTAAGATTATGAAATTTGCATTTAATTATCAAGAAATGTAACTGCTAATGATTAAAAAAATCTTTATTAAAAGTTCCCAGGAACAGGACTAAAACCAGGAAAATTATTAAAACTACTATTTAAAACTGATATTTAAATTGTGTTCTCTGGCAAAAGATAAATTGTCAAAAAAAAAAAGTATCATAATTATTGAGAAAATAATCTGTACCCTCGGTAGTCACTTAAATGACTAAAGCACTCAAGTTTTATTTGGAAGAAAAATCTTCTGTTAAACCTTTCTTTGTATTTCTTTAAACAACTTATGAACATATAAAATCTCATACAACACCTTGACAGTGTTTTGAAGCATCACTTAGCCTGGGAAGAGGCAGGATGGAGCTTTGGTTTTTTTATTTAAAGTTAGTTGTTTAAGAGCAAGACATGATCAGTTAGATGCCGTCCCATATCTCAGTCACAACCTTTCTTACTGGTTTGTATTTTATGTCCTGTCACCATTCATACGCTTTCCCAACCACCCCCCAGTACAACACCCCTTTAGGAGAAAGTTTATTTGGAAGGCACATAATAAAATAATGAAAAATACAAATACTCCTCACAATCCTCATCAGACTAAAGGAATTTTCTCTAAGGAGGCAAAAAGTGCTGCTTCTCCCCAGGTGCACACCGATCAAAACATAGCCATATCTGAGCAGAAGATTTACACAAAACATCTAGATCATCTAACGGGTCATATTTAAAATTAATTAAAATAAAGCAAAACCAAAAAAACTGAGCACCCAAACCCAACACTCCCCCTCGTCCCGTCCCCCCCCCCCCCCCAAAAAAAAAAAAACCAACCCAAATTAATGATGCTGCCTAAGTCGTGTAGTTCCATTTTTTTCCAAGAATACACCACCACAAATGTGTGGCGTTTCTTCTCAGGAGACAAATAATCTTTTGACAGTAATGTTCTTAAGACACTAATGAAAGACAAAGAAGGAATTGTTAAGCAAAACTCCTTTATTATCCTCACACCAGCACTCATTTGTCGACTTGTGCTCCCCGCTGGGAGCCAAGCATCCCAATGTCTCTCACTGGCATCTATCTAAAAAAGCTGACAGCAGTTTAGTTTAGATTCCTACTACCAAAATCCACAGCCTGTTTGCTGTAAGCAGCTCACCAAAGATGCTTTTAGCCAGTGCCATGGAAGAAGGATGGGCCAAAAGACATTTTTTTTTGGCAATCCAGCGAGAAGGGATCATTTATGAAAAGAGCATAGACAACAGCAACAGCACAAACACTAAGAAGAGCAGAAAAGGCATGCTGATCTTTCAGAGCCAACAGCAATGCAGCTAGGAGTACAACTTCTGGAAGAAGTGTTAAATTGTAAAATGTGGCAGATTTGGACTATGACCTGTCAAAAGGAGCCTCTCTTGTCAGAAGCCTTACCCCATACAAAACCGCCCCCAAAGTCTGCAAGGGTGTAATGTTTCTGATCCTAAACATGTTTCCTAGAAAAGCGAAACGAGACTAAAGCAGCAGCAAATTCAGACGGGCACATCAAGTGACAAGAAAGCCAGTGAGCCACCGCTAATACCATAAGAAAGCTCTGACAAACTACTTCAAAAACTTAAGCCAGAAAATGAGAGCAGGCAAAGGAAGCTTGTCCAAAGCTCAAAAGCGTTTCTAACAATGCTAGATGCAATCCAGCCCTTACCGAAATATTCTGAAGAGTTACAACCCTTAACACTAATGTCTCAGGACAGTCACACCACGCCCGCTTAGTGATTCCTCTAAGGCTCAGCACAGACTGCCAGCAGCCACCAAGAAAGCATCTATACGCCCATCAACAACCCTGTCCTTTGGCAGGGACCTGCACCTGGGCGAAGCTATTCAAGACAGCCGAAAAGCAAATCCCACCGCAAACAGCTGTAGAAAGATGCCACAATAATTGACTGCTTAGGTGATGAAATGGCAGATGAAATACTATGTTGACAAATGTAAATTAACACACATTGAAAAAACATTCCTGACTTTACTTACACAATGATAAGCTGTAATTTAGCTATTAGAACTCCGAAACAAGAGCTTGGAGTTATATGTAATTCTACAAAAACACCACCTCAGTGCTTAGCAGAGATTAAGAAAAGCAAACAAAGATCAAAAAAATTTTCACATTGCTGCATGCTTCTCCTTTGCTTATATTTTTCTCCAAGTAATTGCGATTGGCCACTCTTCGAGAGCACACACGGGGAGTTAGCTAGATCTCTGGTCTGACTCAACACCTTGCTGGCGCTCCTGCTGCAAGAACAGTGCAATTTGACAAAGGCACTATGAATTAAAATGTTATTAAATTTACAATTACAAAAGAATTTCAATTTAACAGCATCAACACAAAATAGGCTATAAATGCTTTCCTGATTGTTACATATTTCATTTACAGGATGAGCCAGATGGCTCAACAAAAACTGATAGAAATTTGGAAAGGTTTATTACTGTATATTGCCATTGTAGGTCTAAAGGAAGCAAAATACAGCATGTTAAGATTCAAGGTGCCTCAACACCCTAACTAACACTGTGCTTATTAATGGTGACCAAAATAAGGAATATATATAAGAGGACAGTTGCAGATCTCTTTAAAAGGACTTTCAGCTTAATATGGATTGAAATGAAATCCCACCGAAGTCAACAGCAAAATCTCATTAATGAAATGGGCTTCTACCCCAATGTTGACATTTGTTTAGTTAATAGTAATGACATAAAGGGAACAGGCAACTTCAACACACCTTAGTAAATTCATTCATCCCACCCTATGCAATAACGTGATACCTAAGAATATCTCAAGGATAACGCATAATATTTTAGTGCCAGTCTCCTGATCCGAGTACAGATTGCAAAATTTCACAACTACAATTCAAGATCCAGAGAACATCACATTCTAACCACCAACACTGTGGCCACCCCAGAGGAACAGCTAATGAACTGCCTACAAACAAAAAAAAAAAAATGGGGAGGGGCAGAAATTTTCTGCCTGTATAAAAATTCAAAACTTCCAAAATTGTGACAGAGGAGAAGCAACTAAAACTATAGTAAAAATAACTCACTCCATAGTGTACAACTGTCACTACCAGCTTAATGGCTTCAATTCTGACATTAGGTGTTCAAGACAACCACAGCAAGAGCATGTATGCTTCCTTGTAAATGTTCTTGCTATCAACTGAAACCGAAAGCTGTAAAACACTTGGATCACTTCTGTGCATTCTAGACCTCAGATACAGTGAGGGGTAAAAAAGAAATAAAGTAAAATAAAACATTACGGAGTGAGACACTAAATCAAAGATAACCAGGAAAAGAAAGTTTTAAAAATAGAGGAGGAAGGACTTAAACTCCTTAGCGCTCAAGAAGAGAGCGTTAGGTCCAACTCTAAATCCTGTTAAAATGTTTTTGATTGTCATCTTTCAGTAGAAATATACTGGAAGTGAATCCTATAAAGGAGCACTAGCTTCACAGGAGAAATTTGATCAAAGCTTTCTTTTCACGAAATACCTACTCTATATCTTTAGTATTATTTTGACTTTGAAAAAAATTTAGAGCAATTATTTGACTTAATTGGAATATCAAATGAATTTTCCTTACATTTACCTGTCCCCCAAATATTTTACATCAGGATATACAAGAAAATGCTTAGGAACCAAGTAAGTCCTCTTAGAAATGTTCATATAAACAACTAATCTGATTTAAAAAAAAAAATCTCTTAGGAACTAGAGATTTTGCTGAATCTCTAACAATCAGCGTTTTTAAGGTAACATGAGAAACAGCTTGCAGTCATCATGTTGCTACAGGTGCTGTTATGTTATTTGTTTGCTCAAGAAATTCTTTCCCTGCTTCCAATTTTACAGGACACAAATTTCAAGTTATGAATCTAAGATTCAACTTCCTAATAAGAACAAAAACTCTGCAGCATCACATGAACATTTTGACTGGCTGCCATTTTTTTCCTTCACCATATCCAAACAGACATATCGAGAATGATAACTAAAGCATATTAGGAGCTACAACTGTCAAGACTGAACAAAATAGACAGGTTTAGTCCTGCAATATTGTCCAGGAAAAAAAATAAAATAAAAAAAGATCATGGAAATCCTCTCACATTATTTAACAGCAGAGTTCTTCTGAAAAGCTATTAGTTTAGATAATCTTCCATGAAACCACAAAACCGCATTTCTTATAGCATGTGACAAATCAAGCAGAACTGCTAGGCAGAAGTTAGTCATTCACAGAGTGTGACTAAGCTTGATTAGCTTTCTGCTGAAGTAATTTCAAAATGTACATATTTTCTTGGTAAGCAATACTGCCAGTGGATTATTAAAACTGGTCGCTTAGCTGTGTTACTATTTATGAGCTCAGGAATTCCATTACAGCCTTTACTAAATATGGAATTGGTCTAACAAGTCAAAATAATTTTAAACAAAACTGATGGAGACCTATGGATTAGGACAATTTTTAAAACTTGGGTTTTATACATTTGAAAAGCTTAAATTTTTCCTTTTTTTTTTTTTTTTAAAAAAAAAAAAAAAGTACCAGTTGCCCAGTGATTGGTATATTTAAATAGTTTGATATTGAGGAAGTCACAGTCACACATAAGCTCTTTATTCAATTTTCACACACTGCAAAACATAAAGGTGACCAGAAGGTACCCCAGTCAGTCACACAAAGACAAAACACCCGACTTCCTTGCGTGGGTGTTGGAGCACCAACACCCATACAGGGTGCTCCATTTTGTCTTCGGAGAGGCTGTCTCTTAGCAGCCTTCCTCAGTTTCACCGCCTCGCCCGGCTACATCTGCAAAGTTAATTGCCCCTCCATGATGCAGAAATAAGCCAGCCAGCTAGCCAAGGCTGCACTAATCAAAAAGAGAATTTTCTAGCAAGGTTCTTGGTCCTGCTCTAGACAAAAGAATCAGAGTTGGGGTAACATAATATCCTGGCAGCCTAAACAGACACCCCATCTCCCAGATTCGGATTTACAACTAGACTTGACTGGAACCATCCCTTGCTAAGTGCAGAAGACAGAGATCCTTAAATAGCTGATCTGGCAAGCGCCACTCATTCATGCTCATCTGGCAGAAATAGCATCTGCAAAATCACTGGGAGTTAATAACGCATTCATCGACACTGAAAATGACTGAAAATTCCCTTTTCACTTATTATCCTACCTCTCTAATATGTTTTAAAAGGAACTGTAATTACCATTGTGCACTGTTGTTCGGAAAGAGAAGATCAAAGCTCCTCTAAAGCAGCCGCACGGTCCCATCTCTCTTTTGCTCTTTGCTAAGTAACAAACGTGTGCCTTGAAGTGATTGCTCCACAGCGAGAAGTGACTTGTGGGAATGAATTGCAATGACCTTGGGTTGTTTACTGGGGAACTTATCAGAGATACCACTTAGGCAAGTGCAAAAGAGATTTGATGTAAGCAAACCCAAAGAGTTATATCTAGAACAAATAACACTGTATCTTGTAAAATGCCTATGGCATCTTAGCAAATACAATCCCTGCTTCCAAACTTTATTATGTTCAGAGTGATGACTGTTTGACACGGTTCGCATCTGATCAAAGAGTGGGCAAAATCTTTCCTAAGAGAAATGTTAATGTTAACCCTATTTTCAATTTTCAAATAAAATAAAATATAATTAAAAAAATACCCAAAGCTCCCCTCTCCAGGTTCCTGACACGAAGACTTCAAAAGTGCAAATGAAGTGGGTGAAACACGAAAATGGAACAACACACCAACAAAAAATACTGCTGCTGGAAGTCTGCAAGAAATGTTAAATGTGTCACCTATTTGCAAACTTTTAACGAAGCTGTTGCTGATGAATGGCTATAAATCTAAAAGAGCAATGGGACATGAACAAGAACAAGAGGCCTAAACAACAACAGAAACATTGCCTGACTGGATGAGCAAAAATAGCTTAACATGGTTTTGATTCACTGGTAATGTATGGATCTTTTATCTTTATGAATATAATAACTAATAGGAGCCATAAATAAAGATAACAAATGTTAAATATGTATTACTGTAAGCTCTGCTATACAAAAAAAAAAAAAAAAAAAAAATTGTAAATGGTCTACGTGCCAAAAATACTTAAAAAGCTTAGCAGCATTTAAAACAACAACAAAAACAGTTTCTCCTTTTCTTGTAACCACATATAACCTTCAGAGCAAATTAGGGCAAGACTAAATCACAGTTTCCTTGCTGAACAACATGGGAAAAACAAACCTTTGAAGAATGAATGCTGTATGCAATTTAGGTATTGAAAAATGCATATGGTATTGTTATGAAGGGAATAGCAGGGAAAGTATCAATAGGGAAATTATATATGCAGCAATTTCTGAATTTCCTCTTACGCCAGAGGGTAGAGGGGCAAAATGGATCCCATTTTCACATTGTAATAATAAAGTGGCAAAGTACACCTCAAACAAGACCCATTAAGCTGAGTAACTTATGTGCTGTCTTTTATCCTTTAGTAGCCTGTGTGGACTGTTGCTTAAATCAAATTACCAGACACTGTGTGAATTACAGATTATTATTGCACATGATTATGCCAAAGTTGGCCCTGCTATGGACAATCTGAGCAGTGACTCAACAGGCCAGAAATGGAAGGGTGATGATTTGAGAGCTAGTTAGTAATTAATGGCTTCTAATCAGCCATCTGGATTACTGATCTGATGATCCCTAACTAGCCTTTTTCCAAAGATGAAACAGCTAAGAATATTGCCATATAGTACATTTCCTATACAACACGGCTGCATAACAAACCAATATAATAAAAAAAATTGATTGCCTACATGATGTAGCATTAGTCCCTTAACTTCAGTTAACTCAGTTCACCTAGAAAATAAATTAGAAAGCACTAAAAAGCACGTGGCTTCTAAGCTGTGTTTTCCTGGAGGAAAAAACTGCTACTAGCACTACCATATCTGATTCGTAATTCTGCTCCATCTAGCTCTAGCCAGCTTACTCTGAATTACAAACAACTGAGATTCAGCATGTTATTTCCCCCGCAGTATTTAGCTGTCAAAGGTACTGATCTAGAACATGCATTGTTATTTAGCCTTTTAAAACTTTCTATAGTTGTCCTTCCCCCTGAAAAACAAGGCTTTCTTTTTCAATACGATCCTTCCAATGCTAAGTGTGTAACCAGGCTTTGTCTTGTGAGTGGCAGCTGGGGACAGGAGGCAACCTGAACCCACAGCAGAAGGAAAAACCCACCCTGCAGTGAGGGCAGTAGCCCCCATCCACACAAGAAACCACATGCACGTCCTGAGGGCAGGGCAAGACCCCTAAAACATACTTCCTCCCCTGCCGTAAGCCATTCCCAGAACTTGCCCCCCCTTGCACTTTCAAACTTGGGGCTGTTCAATAGCACATCATAAAATAATGTTCTGTAAATATTTCCAGTCTCTCACCTGCTGAAAAAACTACAACCTCTAGTATTTAAATACACATGTGACTAAAAGGGCATTTCACGCCCCAGCGGTCTGTAGTTCAGATGGCGTTGCACTGTCATTCAATACAGTAAAGCTTTTTACACCCTAAGGAATACCGAGAGATGCTAAAAATGTCGTTGGTGGTTTCATTTCAGCCTCATCTGCCAGAGCACAAGAAAGTTCACAATTATATTTTGCCATCTATTGAACTACAATAAAAAATTACAAATACAAAGCATCTACTATATGTGAATTTTTTAATATACCTTTATAAAGTATCTAATTGTTCAAAGGTTTGTGGAAGAGAGAATTGTTTCACAAAGAAATAGTCAAAAAAAAGAAAATTTTCAACAGGGTTTACTGAAAGTATTAACTCCAAGTGACATTTTCTAATTCCCCCCCCTCCTCTCTACAGATCTTCTGTGAAAACTTTTTACTTCTTTGACACAAAAGCTGCTTTGTTCAAAAAAACATTAAAGAGCAGCAACAGAAGTCACTAATGGTTAGTGCCTCCATTGAGAATGAAGTAAACATTTCTGGGGCTAGGCATTATAAGCTTCTTCTCTCTTCCCCTTACATCTCTCTTGTCCTCTACTATAACCAGAATGTGAAAGGAAGTATCCAACACCATCACATAAGAGGAGACTTCAGCTAATTCTGTGAGGAAATTCATCAGCCAACAGTTATCGTAAACTGTATTATTTGGACATCAAGCAGCTAAATTCTATATTGCAACCATATAAGTGCTCTTAGAATCATTTATTTTTAAAAAAAATTATTGGCAACGTATGCCTTAGAAGAAATTCTCTCATATATTCTCAAACCATCATGCAGAAAATAGCAGCTATACAAATTTATAAGGACTTCGGTCTTTCCAACAACTGGAACTAACGAAATGTATGGCATACTAAATGAAATGGTTTTGCTTGACGAAGGCTGGAAGTTCTTTGAACAGTGAACCAACTGGGATTCAATATTCTAATTCTCAATCATATAAAACACCATGATGGACAGCTCTGTCAAGCTCATTAATACCAAAGCAACTGCTGATAATTGCTCCAGGTTTCAACCTCTAATTAAAGCTAAGTGGCTGGATTTGCATATAGTAAACAATAGAAGTTTCTTGCAATTACACTCCCAGAGGCCTTATCAGCTTCACAAATACAATACCATTAAAACTTGAATGCTAATTACGGTTAATTTCTCAATGCAAATAGGAGTAATTCACTGGATATTTAGGTCTTTCTTGCTCAGACTTAGCACTGTAGTTTATCTAAATGCACCCTAGACACTTACCAAAAATAACACACCAGGAAGAACAAAACATTCCACCACTTTCCTTTCTCCGTCACATGTAATAAAATGATGTCAAATGTTATCAAAAGCATTCCAACAAATTGAGCAAGGTAAGTCAATTAGCCTTTCTCCATTAGTTCTGTTTATCTGGGTAACAATGTAAAAAAACCCCAAACACCCCTAATCAAAAATACTGCAGGCTAAGCTACTGTGCTCACGTTACAAATTTTGGTAATATGATAAAAAGACTTTTCAAAACTATCCTTATTTTAAACATTGTCTATACAATGACAAAAAT
Organism: Aquila chrysaetos chrysaetos; assembly: GCF_900496995.4. Classification (NCBI taxonomy): domain Eukaryota; kingdom Metazoa; phylum Chordata; class Aves; order Accipitriformes; family Accipitridae; genus Aquila; species Aquila chrysaetos. Next base: position 30,172,311 of record NC_044011.1, read on the forward strand.
AACAACAATGTGGAAATCTGCATCTGTTAGGAAAACATGTAGGATACATTAAAGTGTCTCACAATAACACACTTCCAATGTATTTGTAATCTCTCCTTCAACCTCCTGCGTCAACCATAAGAAAAGAGGGAGCAGGGGCACAAGGAGGTAGAAACGATTTTTACCCCATGAAATAGCAGCCAGCACTCCAGCAGCCTCAAGAGCAGGTTAAGAAGTGAGCTTTGTGTGCCAGCCTGCACACCAAGAGCCTCGCGGCGCTTGCAGCCTACAAGTGCAGAGGATGGTGATGCACACCACCGTGATGTTGTGCTGAGGCTTGTATAAGCAGCACCAAGAGGTGAATCCCTCTTACTCAAAGAGTGAGCCCCACTGCTCAGCAGCATGCGCAGTACTTGATGCTCAGGATATGCCATCCCGTTAGCTCAGGCTTTTCCTATCCATCTGCTTCGGAAAAGCGTAGGATTTTTTCCCATCTGCTTCATTTCAAAACTCTGCATGGACTGAAGTGCAAGTTTCTACAGTGAAGCGACAAGTCACCTAAGAACAGCTCATCCATATATATAAAAATACTAGTGCAACACTGACAACGTCACTGGCTAATTACTGACTCTGAATGTACCAGGGAAAAGCTACAGTTTTCTTCCCGCTGCTACAAAGGCTGCATTAATGAGCCAGGTTATGATTTCTATTGACAGTCCCTACTATTTTTACATGCATCCCTGTAGGCTTCCACACTCTTCCAGCCCACACCAGTTAAGTAACAGGTGGAAAGTGAGTAATTAGGATTCAGAGATGCCTGTTTCACAACAGCTGCATCACGTAGAGAGGAGTAAACTTCACTTTCCATGCAAATACTTATGTATGTATGTATGTATACGGCCTCTACAGGGTCACCAAGGCACTCCTGCTGCTGCTTTGCATGGAACCACCTTCTCCTCCAGCCTGCCTCTGTCCACACCTGCCTGTCTGCCCTTGCAAGGAAAAAACAGACCTCCAAGTAGTACTGTGAAAATACTTACTTGGCAAAAACCTTATTGTCTTTTCCCCCTTGCCTTTCAGAAAGACTCCATTTTTCTTCTTCTTTCACTAGCCTCTTATCCTGGCCTTTTTCATAGAGGCTGTGACCTTCAGGTCACCTCCCAAGGCTTCTCCTAAAACATCCAAGCTTTTGTTTTACCTTGACCCAGAAATCATTCAAAAGAGAAAAATTAAAAAAAATTATCCAACACTTGCTATCTATTCTGCTTCCTTCCAGTTCCAAGGTACTGTGACTCAAACTACGCTCTGCAACCAGATCACCTAATTTGATAACCTAAATTTTTTTTTTTTTAAATTACGTTATTCTTCACTCTTTCTATCTCTGTCAGTGATCCCATTAGAGCCCCTCTAGATTTAATTTTCTGTCCCCTTAAGTGTGTCTTTTTCCATGCTAGACATTCGTACAGGAATGTCTCCAAGTTCATAGTGTGCCAAGGTTTTTAGCTGTCTCTCAGTCAATGAAAACAGGACACAGCTTCCTCCATGAAGCTCTCACACACTAGCCTGTCAACCCAACAGATATGCTTTCATGTTACTTTGCTAGGAAAAAAGGTTAAAACCAAGGCAAGCAAAATAAAGCAAACATAAAATCAGCCTTGGCTCTCTGTGCACACTGTATTACCTGCTACAGTTTATGAATCTCAAATCTACCCACGTCAAACATTTCCCTGCAGACAGAGCATCACACTGAACAAGGCAGGCTTACTCCTGTGGTTAGCCCTCAGTACACGTCCAATTATTTGCAACTCTTCCACTGCTGGGGCTTTGTCCGTCACTACTCCTTATGACAGAAGTTGCCTATTAGCTTTCAAAGTATACCAGCATTTTTGTCTTTTAAATTATTACTTTCTGTAAGCCTTTAATCATTTTTGTTACATTGAACTTATTGAAAGCCAGGGACCATGATCTGCAATAAGCACATTTAAATGGCTTGCAGCAACAGCTGAGCACTTCTGCAGTGAAACCTCAAGTGTATGATAATACATATCATGTTAGAAATGAAAATTTACAGAAAATCATGTAAATCTTTTTGCAGAAACTTCAATTTTTGACACTCCTCTGCTGCAGAGTATTGCCCCACTTTGATCGTTTCTACTAGTGCTATTTTCCAACATCAACGCGGTGATGCACGATTTACCAGAACACTTACAGAGCCTTCCCTTCTCTGGTCTAAGATTTGATTATTACTTATTGATTGCAGTCATTATGCCAACTGAAGTCATTTTGGGTGCCAAGAGTTTACGAGATTTACTTCAGATACACAATGTGGGAGCTTGACTCCAATAGCTTTGGCTGAGTCAAAATTTTTCATCCATCATGGTTGGGAAAAAGCACACTTGTGATCAGTCTATTTGAAAGTCAAACAATTTCATATGTTTTGGTTTTGTAAAAAAAAAAAAAACAAAAAAACCCAAAAAAACACATTTCCTAATGTGTACCCAGCAATTGCTCGATGTCACTGTGTTCAAGAACCCTTGAAAGGTTTTACTTCTCCTGATAATTCCTCAGAAGAGGATAGAGATATAGCTGCAAGCCTACTCTTCACCATTAAGAGAACCTGCTGCATTAAAGGGGTTTGATTTATTTATTCTTCAGTATAAAACATCAGAACAATGTATTCTGGAAGAGCTTAATAAACACACTAGAAACACGCTAGAAAAACCTTGGGAAAAATAGGAAAGTGGCCCATTGGACACATACCCTTTACTTACAGCTTTCATGCCTTCCAAAATTTTACAGATGAAAACCCATTGTTATTCTAAGTGAGCTACCATTTCACATGAACTTAGGTCATTGGCTCTAACTCTAAGTCTTTCAGGACAGTGCTTTCCCTGACATCCACAGGACCAACAGGATTTACAAAAAGAAGATCCTGAGCCATTCAAAAAAAAAAAAAAAAAACCAAAAAAAAAAAAAAAAAAAAACCAAACAGAAAAAAAACAAAACAAAACAAAAAAACCCAAAAAAACCCCCAAGTTACAGTCCAGAGGCACAGAAGGTTTCCAGAAACCTTTTTAAAGCAAAGGTCTGGACATGCATTCATAACAGTTAATTTTTTTGTCAATATAAACCAGTTCTTCCTACTGATGGAGAGATCTTAGGACTATTAACAGTACCACTATTGCTTACTAATTTTTGGAGGAGCACTTAATCTTGATCAGCTGCCATTTCTCTGATGAAATTCAACCTCTTTTGCATACTAGAAGAGACTAAGATGTGACAGGCAAACACTTCAGTGAAAACTTCACTGCTGACCTTGGCATCGTCACACCCTCAGCACACGCCAAGGTGAAAAAAATGTATGCACGAACAGGAAGCACCCAGTAACTCTTTGTAGGAATAGCTTAACTAAACATCATCACCTGTATGTTCATAACTTAACAATACATGGAATGGTTATATTGCCAATGTATTATATGTATATGCTTTTAGGAAGTCTTTGACTTCAGCCTTCCCAATGCCTGCCTCCAGTCCCACTGTAACTCCAAAAACCTAAGCATCTGCTTCTAATTAGCCCTCTCCACAAGCATTCATACAATTTGCAAGTTTGCTTTGGGTAGGATTTTTCAAGCTCTTCCTGACCTATACTTATGTTGCATTCATGCCTGACTATTCCTGCCTATTTGCTATTCTCCCTTTTGGATTTAACCACTGAAATAGGTACTATTCACAAGTCAGAATTACCATGGAATTGTTACCTTTAACTAAAAAAATCTTTCACAATTCAGCCCAAACTATCTAATGTTTTATTTGGCTGGAAATGCTTTTATTAAGTCTGTTATTTAGGTACTAGTGAGAATTTAACTTTGTATTTTATACTCCAAAGCCTTTTCTGGAGCCTGTCATTTAACCAAAATCTCCCTGACACTTGTGTAGCATTCCATTATTCTCCTCAAACTACCTCATAAAGACTTGCAAGGTGCACACATTTGTTTGATAAACCATCTCAGCTCTCCATCCTCTGGCAGAACTAAGTACAAAGGGATTCGGTAGAATGTCATTTTGTGAAACGATACTTTGCATATTTATTCAGAGAAGCCGTACACTTGGGGAAAATGCAAGGCCTGGCTTTCTTAACAAGGAGATAATAAAGAAAAATGGTTTCATTTACTTAAAGTACGTTTGCACTACAAAGGAAAGGTATGATGATAAATCATACTAACTCATCCAAGCTACCCAGTTCAGGGACTACAGGTGGTGCAGCTATGACAGAGCACTTTTTGGTTGAGATTCATGAGTATTTAGCCAGAATGGGATAAGTTATTTTGATTGTCTCTGGTACCTGCAGAAATCCTTCAGATGATGTTGATGACACTGGATTAAGCCTTCCAAAAAATAAATCCAGCTTAGGCCAAATACATGACAACAGCAAAATATTCCCCCCCCCCCCCCCGCAACTATAAATGAAAGAAACAGATGTACCACTGAAATGATGCACAATAAATGGTGATGAAGAACACCAGCAGTTCCTGCTTTTAAAAACATCTATCACTAGCAATTTTAATTAAAGTCAACAGTGCAGTAGGTGATTTGGCTCAGCATCCTTGAATTTATCAAGTGGGTTTTTTCTAATGCCTGATTACAGGCTGTAGTCACCACCACAATCAGGCCTAAGTAGAATTAGCTGTCATTAACATCATTAGCTTCTGGGGGTGAAGTCCTGAAATGAAATATGATGTATATACATCCACTCAAATGGCAGCTTATTTGAATGAACCAATGTCAGACAGCATCGCCACCTTGCAGTTTTTAGCAATATGTTTCTTGGACCACCAAATGGTTGGGGGTCTAATGACACTAATTTGGGGTTGGTTTTTTTTATGACTGCCATCTTTTACTAAAACTTTTGTATTTTATTTCAAATAGACCTGGATATGGTGCCATAGGCTTGCTTGCTTTCCTAAGAAAACAGGGAGCTGCATTTTCTGAACTGGTGAATTATGAACATTCAGATATTAATACTGCATCAAAAATCCAGCTTATATGCCACACTCCTCAAGTCTGTGCCAGGGCAATAGAGAAAAGATATGTTAGTGAGATAACCAGATGAGAATCTTCACATATCTGCTGTTTCAGTTACATCTGGATACACCTTTGCTTCTACGTAATGCAACTCAGCAGCTCTGATAGTCAAAGACCCTTAGTAATTTTGCAGATGATTAAAAAGGGGTGAAATAACGAAGACACGTGAGAATATAGGACAAAAGGGAGATGGAGAGAGATTAGGAAAATTGATAAATAAATGTCCTAGGGAATTTAAACATTATGAAACACACTGAGGGATCAAAGAAGGGAAGTACGTAAACACTTAAAGGAACAAAGCTACAGACAACAACAAACATAATGACTCAAGATTGCAATAAGTAATAATATAATGTTTGGAACACTGTGTTTCTCTGTTAAAGAAAGAAAATATGGCACCACGGTGAGTAAAAAGGGGAATTAGAATGCAAGGGAGACATTAATTCAGCAGAAAGAACGAAAAAAATGACAGTTTGATCACTTACATTTGTCTTGGGCTTGTCCTTGTCACTAAACTTAGCCTTGGTGCATTTGAGAATAGAAGAATAGATAAGAAAAGGTCAAACAGGAATGCCTGCATGTAACTGACATATGAAGAAATGCTTTGCACCATTGTGTATTTTGCTTTGAAAAACGAATTTTGATTTGCAATGATCCAGTTGGAAAAGATGCTCACACAAGGACTTAGAAAGGACATAAATGAGAACTGAATAGGAGATGGAGATTGAAGATCAATATCAAAAACATTTTAGTAATCTAGAATCATTAATGGCAACATTTCCTTCTTCTGCAGAGGCAGGCAGGTACAAAGCTTTCTGTATCACGCAAACACTCAGATGTTCAGCTTCACGGATGTGACGAGGAGGGGCACATTTCAGTTCCAACATGCTAAAACACAAAGAAGCACATTTACGAGGGTGGCCAGAGATGAATCCAGGGGAGGCAAAAATAAAGAGCATGGAGAGATCATACTGAAACAGCATCATCTGCTTATGAACTAGGAGAATCAATCCCATCACTACTATGCTAGCAAAATTTCCTGCACAAAGCCTGACGGTCTATGCTTGACTCAGGGAGGGATGCATTCCACAACAAGGAATACCAACAAGTAATAAATATAGAAACTTGTTGGGCTTATGCTCTTCTCACTTTTCATATAGGCTCTGACACACTTGCAGTTTTCCTCTTTTTCACACAAGCAGGAGAAAGAACTGCACTGTGTTTATGGAAGTGCAAAGTCAGGATCAGCTGTTCAAGGAGGACATGTTAGTGGATAATTCTGCCCCAACACTGTCTAAGTCTTCTCGATTGAGATCATCATCCAAGGTTTCGGTCCAAACTATGTCATTTGGTATGCACAAAAAAAACATTGTCTCATGTCTGCTCCTCTTCTGGAAGGGCACGGTTACGTGGAATAGACACAGGTCGAGGTTTAACTCATAAAGATCTAATCCAGCCACTATGCGTCAGAGAAAGTTCAGAAAGGTAAGACAAGTCTTAAAAACCAGCAATACACTGATTTATTTCCTTAGAAAAAGAAAATATTTGCAATGTAGCATATTCTACATTCCAATGTGAACAGAATAAATAATAATTTTTAATAAGACCACTAGTAAAGTAAATGCTGAAGCTAACTGCAGGCTACAGAAATGTGTGTTCTTGGCTCATAGCTTTAACTTAAGCAGTCAACTTTTAGGAACAGCATAACAGGACAAAATGAAAAATTAATTTATCTATAACTATCCCAAATTAAAAAATTCCCCCTCTTTGCAGTGATGTCCTATGACAATGAACTATGAACTATGTCCTATGAACTACTTTCCATCAGAAGTCATGCTACAATACACATCTTTTTTACCATAGTTTCTTTACCAAAACTAACTCTATTTGTTATACGTGTTTTCATCTGTGCTATGAAAAAATCTCTAAATCCTAATTGGCAGACATCACTAGGAGTTGTTAAGCAAGTCAGCTTTGAAAAAATAAGGCTGCTGAACTGTTTACTTGAATGTGGTCTGCATGTAGTTTGTATAGGTGAGAACAGTTTTTCAGATTAAAGAAATGAGTATTTCATCAGAATACAATACTGAAGTACCAGTCATATTACTTCAGTTATATTACTCAAATTACAGTGGTTTTATACTGTACAGGCCTTAAAAGATAACGTGACATCATCATACTGGAATAATATTAAAAAACCTCTCGGGTAAGGGTATAAATTTTGCAGCTAACTACTGATCATTGCTGTTTCTTTATATGTAGCTATGACATAATATATCATTTCTGTATAATGTACGTGGCTCCAAGTGACTGGTAGCAAAGCAGGGGAAACATATTTAATGAGCTGGCAAACAAGGCTTATGAAAGTGTGACCCTTCCGCTTATTTATCAGAACTACTTTCCAATATATTTACCCTGATCCTAAATAGATATTATGCGGTAATGAAATACATTTTTTTTAACCTAGTTAAGTATTATGATGCCCATCTCATATACAGAAAAAATTATGCTCTAAATTTTAATTTCTTTGCTTTATATTAGCTATGTAAATATAAAAAGCAATGTTCAAAATAATTTTTTAATTTGCTATTTGAAAAATGGACTGATTTCAAGTGAAAAAAGCAGATACAAATTTCATGCTATAGTTTGTTCTTTGCATAGATAAATTAAGGCAATATTTAAAAAAAATCAAATGGGATGTACAAAAGCATCTCAAAATTATCTGATGAAAAATGCCAAGTGACAGGGACCTTGCAAGCATCGTGCAGTGCTAAAATACATCATCATGCATTCTTTTCCTCAGCGTTAAATTGCGAGGAAAAAAAATCTGGTAGTGACAAGTCACTATCTGCCAGACAACCCTTCAGACATTTCTAGGAATCATGGAGGGTACCTCCAGCATGAAAACCTGTGAATAAGCAATTTCGAATTTCAGCAGAATTTGACTCCACTTCTGGTGATGGACAGAGTCACTGCAGTCTGTGTCAAAAAAAAAAAAAAAAAAAAAAAAAAGACCCTGTTGCAACTATTATTTTCCATTACTGCAATTGCTGTGAATCCCATGAGTCTTAACAGGGATTGCACCTTCATAGCACATGCAGACTGTCCTTACAGAGCAAATAGAAGCCCTCCCAAAGAGCCTACAAACTGTGAACAAGATGACAGGGAATAGGCCAGTGAAAGGAGGTAAAGCAGAAGGACAACGATGATTTTGCACAGAGCCTGATGGCCACAGCCCACAAGCTCTATGGGCTTTGTTAGGAATTTGTACATGCCATCAACTTTTACTATGAATTTCCATTACAAGAACCTGCTATTCAAATAATGACAAGCATCTTACACACTTGACTCTAGACAGCCAAGATACACATGCAAATAAGAATTCCTCTAGTCTATCTTTACCATTTTTTATTTTTTCAATCAAAAGGAAGATTTTTTTTCCCAGTACAATTTCCTCTGTACCGAAACATCAAACATTCTCTTCCCCTGCACTTTAAGGTGTAGACTTTCCAGCAATGCCTAGTTTTTTTATGAGCTGCCTCAAATAACTAGCACTGTGGTCCACTGTCTGACAGATTTGTACTCTGTCCTTCCCTAATGAGACAGTTCCCCAATTATCAAGCCAACAGGCAACATTTCCAGAAAGTTTCATCCTTTTAAGCACAGGATTCTCACAGGGTGATTGGTGAATTATCACATACACAAACTTGCCGAATTTATTCCTGAACAAGCCGTTTCCATTTTTTATTCATAGAATCATAGAATCATTTAAGTTGGAAAAGACCTTCAAGATCATCAAGTCCAACCATCAATCATGACCACTAAACCATGTCCTGAAGTACCCTGTCCACTCGCTTTTTGAATACCTGCAGGGATGGTGACTCAACCACTTCCCTGGGCAGCCTATTCCCATGTCTGACAACCCTCTCAGTAAAGAAGTTTTTCCTAATATCCAACCTAAATCTCCCTTGCCTCAACTTGAGGCCATTTCCTCTCATCCTATCTCCAGCCACCTGACAGAAGAGACCAGCACCCACCTCACTACAACCCCCCTTTCAGGCAGTTACAGAGAGCGATGAGGTCTCCCCTCAGCCTCCTTTTCTCCAGGCTAAACAGCCCCAGCTCCCTCAGCCGCTCCTCATAAGACTTGTGCTCCAGGCCCCTCACCAACTTGGTTGCCCTTCACTGAACACGCTCCAGCACCTCAATGTCTTTCCTGGAGTGAGGGGCCCGAAAGTGAACACAGCACTCGAGGTGCGGCCTCACCAGTGCCGAGTACAGGGGAACAATCACCTCCCTGCTCCTGCTGGCCACACTATTTCTGATGCAGGCCAGGATGCCGTTGGCCTCCTTGGCCACCTGGGCACACTCCTGGCTCATATTCAGCCGGCTGTCAACCAGCACCCCCAGGTCTTTCTCTGCTGGGCAGCTTTCCAGCCACTCTTCCCCAAGCCCGTAGCACTGCATGGGGTTGCTGTGACCCAAGTGCAGGACCCGGCACTTGGCCTTGTTGAACCTCATACGATTGGCCTCGGCCCATCGATCCAGCCTGTCCAGATCTCTCAGTAGAGCCTTCCTACCCTCAAGCAGATCAACCCTGCCTCCCAACTTGGTGTCGTCTGCAAACCTGCTGAGGGTGCACTCGATTCCCTCATCCAGATCATTGATAAAGATATTAAACAGAACCAGCCCCAACACCGAGCCCTGGGGAACACCACTTGTGACCCGCCACCAACCGGATTTCACCCCATTCACTACAACCCTCTGGGCTCATCCATCCAGCCAGTTTTTCACCCAGCAAAGAGTACACTTGTCCAAGCCATGAGACGCCAGTTTCTCAAGGAGTATGCCATGAGAGACAGTGTCAAAGGCCTTGCTGAAGTCAAGGCAGATAACATCCACAGCCTTTCCCTCATCCACTAGGCGGGTCACCTGGTCATAGAAGGAGATCAGGTTGGTCAAGCAGGACCTGCCTTTCATAAACCCATGCTGACTGGGCCTGATCCCCTTCTTATCCTGGACATGCCATGTGAGTGCTCTCAAGACAAACCGTTCCATAATCTTCCCCGGTACCAAGGTCAGGCTGACAGGCCTGTAGTTCCCCAGATCCTCCCTCTGACCCTTCTTGTAAATGGGAGTCACACTGGCAAGCTTCCAGTCCTCTGGGACCTCCCCCGTTGACCAGGATTGCCGATAGATGATGGAGAGTGGCTTGGCAAGGACCTCCGCCAGTTCCCTCAGTACTCTTGGATGGATCCCATCAGGTCCCATAGATTTGTGAGTGTCCAGATGGCGTAGTAGGTCTGTAACTATCTCCTCCTGGATTAATGGGGGTATGTTCTGCTCTTCATCCTTACCTTCCAGCTCAGGGGGCAGAGCACCCTGAGGATAACTGGTCTCCCTATTAAAGACTGAGGCAAAGAAGGCATTAAGTACCTCGGCCTTTTCCTCATCTCTGGTGGCAACGTTCCCTTCTGTATCCATTAAGGGATAGATATTCTCCTTAGGATTCTTTTTACTGTTAACATATTTGTAAAAACATTTTTTGTTGTCCCTTACGACAGTGGCCAGATTTAGTTCTAGCTGAGCTTTCGCCTTTCTAATTTCCTCTCTGTATGACCTAACAAGATCCCTGTACTCCTCCCAAGTTGCCCACCCTTTCTTCCAGAGATGATAAACTCTCCTTTTTTTCTTGACTCCTAGCAAAAGCTTCCTGTTGAGCCAGGCCGGTCGTTTTCCTCGGCAGTTCGACTTGTGGCACATGGGAATAGCCTGGTCCTGAGCCATTAAGATTTCCTTCTTAAAGAATGTCCATCCCTCCTGGACCCCTTTGCCCTTCAGGACCGTCTCCCAAGGGACTCTCTCAACCAGTGCCTCGAAGAGGCCAAAGTTTGCCCTCCAGAAGTCCATAGTGGTGGTTTTGCTGACTCCTTTCCTTGCCTCACCAAGAATTGAAAATTCTATCATTTCATGGTCGCTAAGCCCAAGACGGCCTCTGACCATCACACCTCCCACCAGTCCTTCCCTGTTCATAAACAACAGATCTAGGAAGGCCCCTCCCCTGGTTGGCTCACTTACCAGCTGTGTCAGGAAGTTATCTTCCACACGCTCCAGGAACCTCCTAGATTGTTTACTCTCTGCTGTGTTTTATTTCCAGCAGATGTCTGGAAAGTTAAAGTCCCCCCCGAGGACAAGGGCACACAATTCTGAGACTACTGCCAGCCGCTTCCACCAGTCCCGTTTTTTTTAAAGTGTACAGTCAGTGTTTCATTAAACCCAACTGAAATAACTAACCTTTCTCCCTCTTCCCATCACAAAATCACCATGTTGCAGAACAGCTACAACAGTAACATCACAGAACAACAAAACAGAGAATTGAGACTCCCTAGTAATGCAACCTGTTTGTTAAAGCACCACTGTTATTTCTTTATACTATGTAGACAGCTGTTTGTGGTCAGGCAGAAGATGAACCAGGTAGGTGGAAGGACTATAGGGTCTTTTCTCCTCTCCTCTGTCAATGCCACTTGGTGCAGTATCTAAGCTGTACCTGTCCCTGTCTGTACTCAAAAGACTTCCCACCACCTAGGATTGGGGGGGGGATATCCCTATTCAGGAGTCATCGTATCATACTTAAAGGAAGAATCACATCAGGTCACACCATCATCACTGTTACCACAAATAATTTCTACATAGTACGTTGTTATGAAACATATTCACTACTGATTGATGTATCCCTCTGAGCTGCTCCTGCCACTCTTGGCCATAGAAAACAAACACTGTAATACACTTCAAGCATCAAATAAAACAAATCCGCTTTCTCCTAGGAAATATATAGTGAATATATAACCGTACAGTGGCAGAAACAAAATTTAAATGGATTTTCAAAAAAACCACAGAAGTGTACACAAGTCTCAGAATGTTATTGCATGTGTTATATGTGCACCCTAAGCTGGTTATCTTCTCTGTGTCTGTACAAAACCCTCCATGGTGAGAAGGTAGGGTAGCCAGGTAGCAGGAGAAACAGAAGTCAGAGGCATTTATCTCAACAGGAAAACCATCCCCAGCACAAACTGGTAAGGTAGAAAAAACAAATTGGCACGGAAAAAAAAAAAATTAAAAAAAAAAATGTGCAACTGTGTGATCAAAACAATAAAAACACAACAGCATTAAACCAATTTTTTTTTAAAAAAAGAATTCTGTTTGCAGCATAAGACAATCTGTCTGCCTCTGCACTGTAGAGCCAGCTCCCACAGTGAGTAGGCTACCTGCCAATTTCCCCAAGGCTGCAACAGCCTTGCTGCTGGAGCTCAACCTCTTGGCTGTTGCAACCTTTGGGCTTTTGGCAGTGCTTAATGCATTAAGAACCTGGGTTTCAACAAATGCTAGTGATGGTTCCACATACAAATACTGGTGGAACCATAACTTTCCTAAACAATTTTCCCAACACTTTACCATCCTTCCAACTAGGAAATTCCTCATGATCCCTAACTGAAAACTCCATTCCTATAAATTCAGACTGTTACTTCTTGTCCTGTCACCAGACAGACAACAATTTATTAACTTTTACTCTTCGATAGCCTTTTATGCATTAATTTTCTTTTCCTATCTTCCTCTCCTCACCTTTAGTCTTCTATTCTCTGGACTCTTCTTTCACTTTTTCTTTCACTCTACTCTTGGTGCTGTTTCTAACTCCATAAGCATCCCTGGCTGAAACACTGTCTTCCAGTTCCCCACTCTGGACACAGCAGTCCAGCTAACTCTTCTATAGTGCAATAGGTAACTTCACAGAACCTTCCTGTTTAATTGTCACGCTACAGCTGCTCCTTTCCTGGTTTTCCCCACAACAGGGTGATGTTGCCAGCTGCCAGTGCATGATCCACTACAAACTCCAGCTTATTCTCTGAGGAACCTCTGCCTAGGGCTACAACCATTGCTCAACCTTTCTCGGTTGAGTAAGCATCTCTGTTTAGATGTAACGATTTACACTTGACCTTGCTGAATACATCTCGTTTAATGAAAAACTTATTGAAGAAACAGGATTGCGATTCAATCTGCCAAGATCATTTTGGAAGAAATGGTTGGGAGCGCATGCAACACAAAGCAGCAGGTTCACCTTGGGTTAACGAAAGCATGACCAGCTATAGCAAGTCCTGTAACTAAAAGGAAAGACCACAACCCCCTCATATGATGCAGGTGTAAAAAGCCAATGTGGTAATTAAGCACACTTAAAAACTTAATGTAGTAGATTAATTTTTACAGATATTATCTGGAAAATATCTAAGAGCAGAAGAAAGTTAGTAAGAAAAAAAAAAAGAGGAAGACTAAGCTGGGGAGAAAACTGAGTTTGAAAACGTAGGATCAGTCATATCATAGCTTACAAGTTAAACAAGTGTTTCAAAGAAACAAATTAAGTGGATTTATGATGCTGCGGAAATTTCCTTCCAAAGCAACTCTTATGATTGATGGATATGAATCTGTATCAGAAAACCAGATGATAGAATAAAGTCAAGCTTTAGGAATTTCAGACTTATAGCTCATTGCTATGGCAACATTCTCAGCAAGAAATAAATTTCCTTACAAATAAAAAAAACCAATTGCTTTACTTCTCCCTAAAACATAACTCCACATCATGAGAAAACAAGACAGGTAAAGGCAAGACTGTAAAACAATCTGTTAGACTGATACGTTACAGTACACCATTCTAAGTGCCTTTCTACAATTCAAGTAAAATCCCTTTCATGAATTTTATAATTTAGAACAGGAGGAGCCGAGAACACTCTGGGTTTCAAATTGATATTAAAAATTTAAGTCTATGAGTTACAATTCAAGATTCAGGCATCACAGAGACTAAATATGTCTCCACTCAAACGAAGCTCAAAGAAACAGTGCAGCCTATAAGCAGTACAACTTCTTTTTAAAGGTGAATACAAATACCAAGAATATCAGTGCATAGCTGCAAAGTCTATTTTTAAAATCCCCAAATACAGGTGAAGACAAATATTTAAGACAATTAAAAAGACAATTCGGTTATTTCTTAAGTGCTATAAATGGGTAAGTGGCAGGTACCTTTCTTGATGTATTTTTATGTGCTGCTCTGAATAATTTGTAGGTTGTGTTTCTGTACAAATGAGTTAATTAGTATTGGTATTAACTTTGCCAATACCCAGACAACACATATAATTGAAGTAAATGACCCTTGTTTGTAAAAAACACCTACAATAAGGGTATCAGTCAAAACTCCCAGTAGATTAACTTAATATTTATATGAAAGGAATATCTAACAAAGCCTCAAATAATACTTTAATTTAAAAGCACTGCATATGCACAGCTAGTAATATGCATTGTGTACACTGATTTAGGACCCCAAAAATGGAGGTACAATGTGGATGTCAAAAAGCATGTCCTGATCTTATTTAGCATACTTTTGCAATAACCCTAGCCAAAATGCAGCATAAGTTGTGTGCACAGGAGGGACCCACTTTATCCACAGTCAAAAAGAGACAACTTGCTCTCTCAGAAATATCCCATCATTACAGGTCACTAGCCATCCCACCGCCAAGTGATGGCTTTTCCACTCAACCTGAAGATGAGCAAGTCAGCCCTTGAATAGGTCCTCTTACTTCCCAGGTATTTCTAAATGGCCTTTTGCCTTTATATACTTTAGACAGAAGGAGCAGGGTGGTTGTGCTGAGAAATAAAGCCCAGCTAATTGGCTTTCCCTGGAGCAGGACTACCTTTTGCATTCATAGCACAAACATCGGGGCAGAAAGACACACTGATACTTTTGGTGTGTGGTTTTTTTATGCAACAGCAAGCTAATCTAGTAAGGCTCTAGAATAGCATGAACTCTTCCCTACCTGACTCTGGGGAACCGAAAGAAAAAATGCTTTATTTTGTATTTAACCATGTTAATATATTTGTTGGTGATAAGCACACCTCTTTCTGCAACTCACAGAGCTGCATTCTTTGAGGATTTCCTCCAGCCCCCCCCCCCACTAGCCATAATTCTCCCTAGAGGGGGAGGTCAGAGAGCACGGTCTAAAGAAATGCTTCTTGTTGAAGCTTTACAATTCACCCCCTGCCAACATGAAGCGATCCTGAAGACTGCAATGCCGAACGGAGTCCTGAACAACAACAGAGCTGTAGTCCCAAATATAACTTCTCCATTTCTGTAACCATCGCAGAGGAAGCCTGCCCTGCCTTCTGGGTGAGGGATCAGCACCAATTTCCCTTCTCTGCAAAGGCACCACAGCCATTTTGACTCGGATCCCACCCACAAAAATCCACAGCACCTTTTTTATTTTCTGTGTAGTTCATAAAGTGTCCGTTTAACCACAATCCTGGCTTCGACTGACATCAATTGATTGAGATTTTTCAACCACAGGCAAAGTCTGAATGAAGTATGTGGCAGGGAAGTGCTTGATGTTCAGAAAAGTTCCAGGGTATCAGATGGCTTCAAAGCAGCATATGCAAAGAAAAGCAGGTCAGGAAGTCCTCCGAGAAAGTCAGAGCACACAGAGTAAATAATTTCAAACAATGTGTAAATGGGACCAATTTCATCCCTGAAAACAGTGATTACAACTCCCCCAGTCTGCCTGATAACCTAACAATTAATTTGCCTATAAGACTCTTATTTAGAAAACCAATACATGAAAACAGAAAAAGCATCTCTTTGACTATTTTTACCATTTATTCTTTCAGTAAAGACTCAATGCCTATAATGTAATCCCAGTGTCTCAGGCAGCGGAGATTTAATTGATGCAGAATAGCAATTGCTACTACTGTGTTAGAGACCAACATCAAAATACAATTTTTTAAATTACTAGGAAATTATTTGGAACATTTAAGAAACTTAATTTGCTTAAATGCCAACTATTTACTCCTATAACAAATTCCTTGTACTACCTTAAATGTTTTTTTCTCCCATTGATCTGTACCAACTTAACTGCAGACAAACAGAAACAATGTCTCAAGTATCCTCTTAACCAGGCAGAGGATTGTATAAATAAGACTCATCCAATACAAAAGGTTCACCCAGCACCTATGACCACACAAATAGTCAGAGAACAGCTCAAGTGTCCTACAGTGGGCACAGCTACATAAGCAAGTGCAAAGGAAAAAGCGATGCATGTTTTGGGGAATGCCAGATAACAAGTACGAACACAACCATAAACTTTGCTTTGGTAAGCTAAAAGGTAGATGAAGTAGATGACCTGAGAAAGACAAACTCCTGTATGAAACGAGCGCGGGAGACAAATCTCGGGCTGTTTGATTTCTCTGAACAATCCTGCGGACAATCAAATTTGTTCCTGAGGCTCTTCTCTCTGCCTTAATGGCTATGCAAATCCTCGCCCATGGCTGGGTGAATTACGAGCCTTGGCAATCACACTGACTGGCATTTCATTATATTCCCTCATCTCATTTCTGGTTTTACCCATTGTAACTCTTTTTTTTTTTTTTTCATCTACTGAGATTATAACATTTTCAGATGAGATTTCAGTGCTCCCCCAAGAGTTAGCACAGAGTTGCTCTCATCCATGTCTGGACACCTTGGATGCGAACACAACCCAAATTAGTATCAGCTACACCACTTAATTGCCATTTTGTCATACACACAATGACATTCTTCTCTCTCCCCTTCCACAAAGCTGCATCTCACAATTTACACAGTATTTCAAGATCATTGCTTCCCCTTCTTCAGTATGTGAAACATCTATATACACATATGTATAAGTGAGTTTTGATCTATTCTGAATCTTATTCCTGTTCTCCCCCGTCCATTTTGAACAGAAACTGCAACCTCTATGGCATCCATCATTTCTCTATAGGCAGCTCAACAATATGTAATACCAAAACAAAACAAGTGACTGCTGTAAGTCTATCTAATTTGAGGCTTATTATTCAAGACCATTTCCTCATTATGCTGGTTTTCCAGCACACTCCTCCCTTTGACTATTTGCAAACTGGGTTATTTTTCCCCACCATATGCTACTTCATCTTTTCCCATGCCGAGTTACACTGTAGCTGTCAGCTCTGGTTCTGACCTATCTTCCACTAAAGTGGAGGCAAAAACTCCCTTCTGGTGCTATAGCGGATGCTGGATGAGGTTATATTCGCAGTCTCTGTAATCAATTGTCATCATATATCTCTGTCCTTTTCTAGTGTTTGCAACACTGCCTAATGTAGTATCATTTGTAAATGTAATTAATGAGCTGTTTATGTACTCTTCAAAAATCATTAATAAAGATGTTAAATTAAACTGCGTTTAGTGGTGCACCCTGAGCCACCCTGCACACTTCCGTCCAACTTGATACATTGCCATTCATCATTACTCTTCATTCATAACGCCTCCAGCAATTCTAATTCCTATGACACAATTCATGTTCAAAGTAATTTGAATTGTGGGATTTTTTTCCTCTTTCTGCACTAATTTCTAGACTTGCTGTCCTTTCTGTTTTGAAGATAAGTAACAATCCTTTAACGTCTTCCTGCTTCCTTCTCACTTACTACAACTGCTAGTGCTCCAATGCTTTCTGGTTTAGTTAATTCTTTTAGTATACTACAACTTGCTATCATCAATACCTATTCATTTATATGTAGGTTACTTTCAGTTCTAACTTATGTGCCTAGCATTAAAAGAAAAAAAAAAAGTATACTGCTTTTATTCAGTACCTATTTTAAAATTCCTCATTTTCCTCTTTCCCATACTTATTTCATCCTCTTGTTAAAGAGGCAGTCAAAATATGCTTTCAATTAGCACAGCTGATCTTCTCTCCCTTATTTTACACAGGTAACCTTCCACCACCACCACCCCCCCGCCAATGTTTGTTTGCCTTCTCCACATTGCAAACATATCTGTTGCCATAATCCAGTCCACACTCAGATGTTGACTATTTGAGTTGATTTGAGTACTTCTGTTCTCTCTACAGGGTCTCTGCAAGCCTCAGAAGTCTGTAGATATTTTCATTCATTTTCTTTCCTTTCCCTCTATGTCTACTGTACTGGACCTTGTGAAACGCACTTGCATTTTGTATTCTTTTCTTCAGACTCACAGTAATCTACTGCTCCTTAATTGAATGAATTACACATTTTACTTTGCTCCAGGCTTGATTTGTTCATTAGGGTAGACACTCAAGTAGCCTTCACTTCCCAAAGCATCACTGAAATCACTGGACTTAGGACTTTTCAGAACAGTCCATGCTCTGTCATGTGGACTTTAAAATCCATATTGCTTGCTAAGCTTCTTAATGTTGGTATGAATGAATGGCTCTTGGCTCCTGTTCAGCTTGTGCAGCTGTGTTCTGCAAGTCTGGGTGTTGAGTATTTTTTATCTCAAACAGGTGCACAGTCAACAGCTCTTAACCAGCAAGGAAACAATCCGTGGATGATTTCTCCCGTGGTCATCTTTTCTTACTAAAACATCAGGCTACTTTTCATGAAACCCATGAGTATGACCACTGTTTATTATTCTATGTTAAATACCAAGCTACACCTAGAATGTCCAAAAATTACAGAATCCCTGCAGATGCAAGCATTGCCAAGACTGACCAATGCCCAGTGCAGTTTTTTCCTTTGTTATTTCAATGTTTTTTTTTTAAACAATTTCTTTTTTTTTTTTGTCTCTCCCTCCTCCCCTTCCCATGTTAGGAACTTTCTTCTCACTAACCTGAATGCCGCAGAAGCAGCATTTAATTGCCCAGAGCCTAAAGGCAGGAACAAGGATGAATGTAGGAGCAACAGCACAGAGATCTTACTGGCTCCAATGAGAATCACAGCAGGACAGAAACATCCTCGTGTGTTTAAACAATCCCAGCAAGCAGTTCAAAACATGCCCCCCCCCCCCGCAAGGTCGTATTAAGTTCTAACTGATGTGCTGAGCATTAAAAGGAAAAAAAAAAAAAAAAAAAAATCAAATAACAGTACCACCTCTCTTTTGTGGCTGGATAATGGCAAAGAGAGGGCTCACTGGACACCATTTTGAGAAGGACAGAGAGGATTTCTTTAGCAAAAAAAAGTATAAAGAGCACAGTCTACACCAACAAGAAAGAAATAATATTCATCAGGTTTGACTCCGAAAGGCACATCTAACTGGGGTTCAAAGTCCTACACTTGTCTTGCTCTTCTCCTCAAAAAGCTTTATTTTCCATTTGCGACTTTTCCATGTTAATAGCTTCCCCTACTGAATATTTTACCCTGATATAATACCATTGGTTCAACTAACATTTTTTAGATTAAGCGTGTGTGTTCTAAGTTGCCAAACATATGTGCTATCACACAACCAGCCAAAATGACTCAGGTGTGAAGTCAGGCCCAGGTGATAACTTCCTTCTTGGTTAAACATATAGGGAACTAACCTATGGATATCTAAAGACTTCAGCTGCAACGGTTTGAGCTACAGAATCAAATCTCCAGAGCTGGAGAGGGAACAGCTCCTTTTCTCTGTGGACTTTGAAAATCCGGCCTTTTGAGGTACAAAAATGTAACATGTATTTCAAGCAATCAAAGAACCTTTATAATTCAATGGAATATCATATAACAGACTATTTTATGATTGATTTTGGTGAGAGGGTGCTATAAAGAGTGTCACTTGACCAATACCTTTATTTTTACAAAGAAACATTAACTGACAGAATAAGCAACAAATTAATCTCTTCTCAGCTATTTAGGAGACAATATTGCATGCAGTTATCCTCCTGACCAGTAGCTTCTTAGGTCTTTTTTAATAAATAACACAGTATAAGAATGACCCAGGGGAACAGCTCCCTCCCTTTTGTAATGAGACAGTTGTTTGTACCCCTGCTACCAGGCCAACTTTCCCTAACTCCTAAAATAAGCACATCCCTTTCCTCTAGCAACTATTTTGGCCAAATAACATATTATTTCTTGCTTTTTCACATCACATGTAGCAAGAAATCCTTCTGGAAGGCTACCATTATAATTATTCTACAGCAAGGAAACCAAGATCCCAATTAGAAAAAAATAATGTGTTTTCATACAGTACTTACAATTGATCTGATGTTGTTTTCTTTTGCCAGTTTCAGAGAGGATTTATAGCAATTTGCCAAGTTTTCTTTATGAGTGTCAGTGAGATGGCCTCTTGCAATCGGCCCAACAGTATGGATCACATCTGCAGGAAATAAAAAATAAGAGAAAAAAAAAATATCAGAGATCCTATGGTGGTTTTTTTGCTTGTGTCATGACTCTGCAGAACTACTACATTGCACTGATACTGTACCTAGACACAAAGGTAGGAATAATATTGTAAGAAATTGTTTATAACTGGAAATCACATAATAAGCTACATCTCTGAGAATTTAAAGTGAAAAATAGTAAAGGCTAAATTTCAAAGTATTTGGATTAAAGGAAAAAATGAAAAAGATGCAATAAATGCTTAGTTATATCTGTACTGCAATCCACATGCAGGATAGATTAAATGTTTTCATAAATACCCTGAATCTTTAGTGGCTGTACAATACAACTGTAAATGTTGTACAACTTTGAAACAGTTGTTCTCACCCCTTGAAGGTCCACTCACTAGGAAAGTTCACTACGTAAAACCTCAGCACATTGATGGTGATACACAGATCATCTTTTTTGGTCTAATACTTCAAGTCTTTCCTCAGCAACTATTTTAAGAGAAGAAAAGTTGTGACCTATGAATGCGTTAGTTATTCAAAGAATGTGCTTTCCTCTCACATCAGACCAGATGGAGACACCATGCAATAAAACAAAATATTCTGTTTGAAGAAACTTATAATGAACAAAAAGAGAAAGTACAGTCAAGGAATATCTTAGGTATGATGCCTCTGGACTCAGCAAAATCAGATGCTGCAATCAATCAAAGTCTCTAAAGTGCTCTAAGAAAAATGAAGTAAAAAGCTTGGAGTTAAAAAAAAAAAAAAAACAAACTTGAAAAGAAATCTACAAACTAAAAGGTGTTATGATTTTTATTTTTTATCCCCCCCCCGCCTCCCCCATTTGACTAGTAGGAAGCACATTTACTTTGCAAACGTCATTCTTCTATAGCACATGCGAACACAATAGAATGAGTTATGGTGGCAGGTACATTTTTTTTTTCTCCTTCCTTACCATCCCCTGCAATATACAGCAGCAGCAATAAACAGTGGCACTATCTTCTGCAAAGTTGCCGGGATTAGGCCGATGCTTTTAATTGCAGTACCACTGGTCCCATTGGTTAGGTTGTGTTTCCATCCTATGCGGGACAGGTTTCCACGCGACATCTGCTGTTGTAACACTCCAGAATATTTTGATTTACTCAAAAATCCTACATAATTCACAGCGTTATTCTTTGCCCAAGCTGTCTTTGATTGTCCAACCTATACCAAAGTATAAGTGAAAATGGACAAACTAACATTAAAATGTATGCTATCTTTTTTTCTTTTTTTTTTTAATCCAGACATCATCTGTCAAGCCCTGGTCTCTACTACTTAAAAGGTGACTTATGTGCTAAGGAATAACATTTTGAACACTTCCAAAAGTTTTCTTTACATTAGCCAGAAAGTACTGATAATTCAGCAAATAAAAGCATGTCAGAGAATCCCAGTGCCCAGAAACACAGAGGAATCTGCAGAGATGGGAAAGTGAAACCCACAGGAGCTAAACTTCCCAACTGCTAGAGAAAACCACCCTACTGAGAAGTAAATAAAAGGTTAACTACTCTTCTTTCCATTTTGATCACAGTAATTTTCTCCAGTTGTGGGAACAAGATGGACAGATTGGATAATTTCTGTTGAATGTCACAGCTGCCAGACAGTGACTCCAGCAAACCCTCCCTACAGCATTTCAGGCGACTGAACCATCAAGTAGGTGTTGAGCCATTACCAGCTGATGAGCAGGATGATAGCAGGTGATTGAAACAAGCAGAATAGCTTCACCCAGGGAGTTCAGAAGAGAGTTATTTTCTGTATACATGTTTTAGCTACTATAATAAACTGAGAACTATTAATACCTAGAAAAAAGTAAATAGCATAGCTAGTTTAAATTTGCTTCTGCTTGCAGAGATAAGGTTGTGTGAGTACTTCCATTAGGAAAGACCATAATTTCAGACCACAACTACAGCAGTTTCCTTCAGGTTGAAACTTTCCAAGGAAAGTTTCTATTTGGAAGTGTTGGCGCTTGGTTGTTGGCAACTTCAGAGAAAGAAAAAGCTTCTCTTGACTATTTTTTTTTCTTGTTCTTTGCTTTTGAAAGAGGTAAGCTGCAATTACTGAGCAAGGGGGAAGGAATATACTAGTGAATCGAACCTCAATCAAGGTCATTCTGCATTTATAGACACTAAGATCGGAGGTACCATGATGCATTTCAAATTCACAACATCTGCCAGCCAACGAGCAAATAAAGGAATGAGTATAAAACCAACTTAAGAAGAAAATGTAAAAGATGAATAAAAGAAAGAATGATAAAAATTTCCTTCGTTCTGCTAAGGCTGAGTTAACTTGCATTTCAAAGTGCAGCTGCTTAAAAGCTGAAGCTTAATAGCTTAAATTATTAATTTATTACTTAATGACAAGAAGGAATTTTGGGGAACAGCCCAGGTACCAAATTCTTGCTTGGGTCTTTCTGTATAAAACTCCCCTTGGTATAATTTCTAGATGCATTTCACTCGTTAAATGTTTAACTCCATTCCTTTAGTCTTCCATTATTAAACACTGATTTTAAAAATTCTCAGCTCAATAAATGAGAAATGTTTTTCTTGTCATCTTTTTTTCAGAACTTCCTGATTTAGCCTTGTTAGCAACCCTCTATCGCTGCAGCAGACACTTCACATAAACAGGTAACCTTTAATGCAGTTATTAGCTTTTATGTTGTAATTTTTACAAGTCCATCATAGGCAGCTCTTTAGACAGGACACTGAAGATAGTTATGAATTGGTTTATAAAACATCAAAACTATTGTAATTGTTTACAGCGTATCATCAGCAAAAAAGGCTTTTCTTAGGCACGTTATTATTCTGAAACACATGATAGAGTATGATTTTACTAGTAGAGCAGCATTAATAATATGGCAGTGTTTCATGGTCAGCAGACAAACAGAGAAGTAATAATTTTATTGTTTTACTTTGTCAATAAAATCAGTGTATCTATACATTGCCTAAACTATACATTATTCTGCTCAAGCTACTCCACAATACGTTAAGGTTTGCAGGCAGGCAAAACCTTTTGAGATTATACAGACATAAAGCAAACAAACCAGAAAATAGAACAGCTCTCCCCCCAGCCCATGCCATTAATATATGAGGATCAGACTTCACAGGCTGAAGCAGAGCCATTTATTTTTAATATATCTACGAATACTGTGTCAATCTTCCAGCTTGTCTGTCATAATAAAGTTTCCTTTCTGCTCACACATTCCCCCTCACCCAGCTGCACAGAACCAGAGAAATTTGTACGCTACAGAGCTGGAAGATGGAGAAGGACAGGTGTGCTGGAGCAGGGAGGTCTACAGGCACTTGTCTACAAGAAAATTAAGGGGCAGAACTGCTGCCCTGCTGCTCTGGCCACCGGCTGCAGCAGCCAGCCCCAAATGCAAACTTCCAGCACCGCTGGCAAGGACAAACATGGATGTGCAAGCCCTACTTAGGACCTTCCACACCAGTCTACCTGCAGCCAGAACAAGCATCCACCCTAGAGAAGCACATGGCCTTTCTGAAGCAAACATGACTTCCAGGCTGGATTTCAGTGATGGTAAAGGACCATCCCATGACATGTGCAGTGATGAGTTTCACCGCAGAAGGCAAACCCACTGCAGAGGGCAACACAGATGGGAGCACCAGTCATGGGGATGAGCACAACGACGGACTGAAGATACACTGTGCATGCAAAGGCACAATGGCACTAAACAGGAGTGGTCTCATCACCTAAAGATTTTTAAACTGGGGGAAATGCTGAGAAACTCCAAAAAGATTTAGTTTGGCTGGAAAAGCCTGGTAGAGATCCCTGCTACCAAACAGCTCCCGTTCCTTCCTGGAACTCCTGCACCCATTTGCTGTCTGAGCATCTTAATGTGGTCAAACAGAAGCAAGGGATATGAACATTCCCCCCAAACGACCCCTAATATGTTTTTTTGTTCTTCAAAACCAGGTAAACAGAGTAAAACTGAAAACGGTCAGCTCTCAGAGAATGCCACACTCGCCACTTGTAGCATTTTAATTTTTATGTCAAATGAAGCTGCCAGCACTGCTTTGAAACTTCTGATTTACTATGGTCAGTCTTCCAGCCACGCACATTGATAAGAAACTTCATTAAAAAGAAAGCTGCAATCCACGTGTTCGTAAATCACTTTCTCTGTGTACACAGAGCAGAGATGTTTGCTTACATTTTTAATAGTACGCCGAGATGGAAAGCCCCAGAGGAAGGTATGTTCTCATCTGGGATTCAGGCCACAGCAACGGATCAACTGCTTTTAATGCTAATGAAGCTGCTTAGTTTTAAAGCGACATTTATAAGGGAAGGAGATATTTTTTCCTACAGAAATGCTTCCAAAGAGAAGGTAGGGGCGGTCGAAAGAAAGCATAAGCACAGATCTGCGCTGTACAACCATGTTTTGGAACTCCTTTAGGGCTGAAGCAAAATTGTATTTTTACATGGGTTTTCTAAGATTTGTGTTGCAACACATGGTTAATCCAAGGAGAGCTTACAGGATCTACTGCTCTCTTTTTGGTCATCTGACTTTCAGGCATTTGGTTAGAAATTCTGGCAGCCAAAGCAAGGCCTGTGGCAATCACACACTGATTTGTGTGTGTGTGTGTGCACCCTCTGTATCATCTGTGCTTGTTTTCATTCAGTTTTTCCCTCTTTTTCCCTGAAGCACTATAATGAAAGCAGACAACTGAATCTCATGTAAACCACAAACTAATCTGGAGGTATAACAGGCACTTGGGCATTTAAAACATCCTTGTCACTTCTTAGCCACCAGTGAAAATAAAGAGAACTTGCATGTTTAATCAACACTTCAAAAGCACAGCAACTCTCCCCTCAAAGTCCCGTATAGGCCACTCAAAAATGAAACTGCATCTGCTGTGGCATACAAAATCTATGTGTGAAAAGGCCAATGAGGCTTGTTTTCTCTGGTCTTTTTTATTAAAGAAGTCAGTCCATACATCTTAATATGCTGTTTGTCATGTGAGTTTTTAACTGCACTGCTACAGAGGAATGGCAGAGCAGCACGGGCAAAGACAAAACACAACTTCCAGCTGCAAAGGGATGAAGAGAAGTGACTGTGCTTCAAAAACCAACCTGGAGGACTGATGTAATTTACTTTTGATGTAATTTACTCTTCCTTTGTTCTTCATAAAAGTGACACTAGATAGCAAAAATATTAGCATAATGAGTTTTTCCAAACAACTCAAGAAGTACAAATAAGTTTCTCTCATTTCTTCCCTTACAGATGCAAGTGTGGCGCATTCACACCGTTAATGAACCAGCCGACCACGGCTAGAATCAATTACACATTTCTCTCATTCATCCCATTCATGCATTCATAGCCATAATCGGCCCATCTAGTGAACTGCATAATGAAGCTGTACCCTGTCAATCACAGAAGGAACTGTATGAATTTTAAGAGGGAAGGTACCGCACTGCATGTGGCATTGAATAAAATAAACAAAAAAAATGACGAAAATTCACAGCATTTAGGGCTCCATTTGTAAATCTTATCAGCTGATTTACACAATAAACACCCACCATATTGGTGCTGAAAAGTGATAGCTGAGGTTCAATTGATGGGAAGTGGAATCCCCTCCAGTTATTCATACATACCGAATATCCCTGTTCTTAAGGAATGCGTGTAGCCTAATGCTTTGGTATACAAATTTGCTCAACTTGTTCATTTTCTGTTTCTAGTTACATGCACATAAAATGTGCATTTTCAGTGTGTAACAAAAAACTGTTAATTTAAGTCCAGCTTAAATGAATCCCCCAGGACCACAGTTAATTTATTTACTAATATGTGTCTCCAAAACTAGATTAGCGGAGTTGAATATTTTAAATGCAAGATGACATCTTTTATAGATCACTCAATGCTATGTATGACTACGTATGACATAGCTCCTCAGTTCAGAAGTATTTATTTGCTTTATATAGCTATATATTGCATTTATCAGCGGGTAAAGAGACAGTCTCAGTTTTTAGGCTTGAAGCAGGAAGCAGTAAGCAGTGCTCAATCTGAAGTTTGTACCTTTTATAGCTGCCATCAGTGATTTATTAGCTGTTTTGGGCGAACCAAAAAAATGTTTCATTAGCCACAAAAGCTATGCTATCTAGAAGTCATTCGTGCAAAATATTTAAGCCTTTTTTCACTTAAACAGCATTGTCTGCCCAAGAAAAGATAAAGAATATGTTTATTGTAAATGATTAACCAGCATCCCTCTCTGTGGATTAGGTGTTTATTTTAAGTACGAGACAGCAGAGACAGTCAGAAAACAATATTCCCAAAGGGAGAGGCGAAGGATTTGCCGAGCCCGAGAAATCCTTCGGGGAGCCACAGCAGTCTGTGCTCAATGGCCAGCATTTAGCAGAGAGCGATCACTCGACATCCGTGGGAAGCTAAAAAACACAGAGAGCTTGTTCGCAATGGTTATACCACTGCCTCAACAGCCAGCCAGAGAATTAAGTCACATAAGTCAAAACCCAAGCCTTTTTGGCACTCGTGCTCATCATAAAATACAAGGCCCAAGTATGCCCGGGCAGTCCCAGAGTCGTTCCCCTCCCATCAATGAACTTAGAGCATCATTCTGCCATCAGGGCCTCGCCATTAACGTTGGAAACAAAAGTAGGCTCTGTTCAGGCAGCAGAAGCAAGTGGTGCAATTAAGAGACACTATACTATATTCCAAAGTAATAGGTTTTACAAAGCAATTTAGTACTCTGATGACAGATGTCAAAGCAGCAACTAGACAGACGGCCCCACAACTTTGATGGAAATAATTGCCTACATGTACAGCTAAAAGGCAATGGCTCCATTTGGGATATTCATAACATGTGATATGAATGAACATGAAATGAACATGACATGACTTAACATGAAATTATGACATCCATGACTTGCTATTTCTGTTTTCTTTTTTAATCCTGACTTGAAGAATTTGCAGCAGAAATTCTCAAATGTTATCCTTGTTCCCCTCTACATAACATCTACCCAAATAAAGACCTTAATTATCCCTAGGAAAACCAAACAGATAAAATGAAATTATGTTGCTCCAAGCAGATTTTGTCCTCATCACACTACAACAAACCTCATTTTGCTGTAGCAGCAGAGGAACTCGACTAAGCACCGTCCTCATTGAGTGGCTCAGAAAGCACGTATCAAGTGACCCCCTCGACCCAAGTAATGCTCTCCACCTTTCTCTGACTATTATTCTTTGCAAGTGGACAAGGCTACAGACAAAGATGCTTTAATCTGTCTTTTGGTTTATGTTTGCCACTTGTAGGAAAGCATGAGCCACAAAGATTCTTTACTTCTCTCTTTATTGAGCAGCAAAAAAAAAAAAAGTTGGGGAGTGAGTTTGGTTTTAATTCATCTAATAATTCAGTCACAAGGCTTTTCAGCACTCAAAAATAAACTTGTTTGCCCTTAAATTGAAAGTGCTTATTCTTAAGACACTAAGTGAGAGTTTCAGCCTGCCATTCCACAAAAATTTCGAACCAAAATACACAGCATGGTGAAGGATATAACACTAGCCACATAAATTCAAGGTATATTTAACTGCACTTGATTCTTGACTCAGAAAGAGAAGCTTGCAAATATTCCCCTAAAAATCATGCAACACAAATCAAGTCATAAAAATATGCCAACGGGGTTTAAGTTAACTTCAGTTCTAGTTCTGGAATTGGATTAATTACAGGGGCACAGAAATCAGAAATGAGCTAATGCTCTCACCTTCTTAAAGCACAGACCCCTCGCCACACTTGGGCTGTTTTCAGTGTCCAGCCCAGTTCCATTAAAGCTGATTTAGTTAGCTCTACTAGTGTGTTGCAGTTAGAGCATAAATATGCCCTTTAGGGGGTGGGGAGGGAAAAACCGACCAAAAGACCCCCAAAACTCCACAAAAAAAACCTGCTCAGCTTCACTACAAAACATAGTACCAGACTAATTTTATCCAGAAAAGATTAACACTCAGAACTGAAATTCTTCTCCTTTCCTCCGAGTGCCAGTGCTACAGAATGCTCTAATAATTTAACAACAAGCTATAACAAAAGCCCTTTATTTCCTATTTTAAGGATTTTTCCTGTGCAAATTCCATTTTGATAACATTACTAACATACCTTATTAAGCCACCTTTTATTATTTGGTTGGCATCATTGCAGGGACACTGAAATGAAGGCAGGCATCCCAAGAGAACTACAGTAAAAGGACTAACACCCCCCCCCCCCCCCAACCCTACATGTAATGGTTGCCATGGCCATGGGAAATCTTGAACCGTGTCTTCAATACAAGCAGGTCCCCAGATCACTTGCAGGGCAAGTGTCAGAACCAGGGCTTGTTGTACCAATACTTCAAGGCTTTCTTTCCCTTCATAAAATTATGGAATCTCTCAAATTATTTGTCCTTCACATGGGATTTAAGAATATCATCAAAAAAGTTTACAAAGCACTGATCTTCATTTGAAAGCACCAGTGATTATAGCAACACATTTTCAGAAAACCAAACTAAACAACCCTTACTCACACATTAATGGCAGAATAACCTCAGGTAAAACAAGAGGAAACTGCCAGCACTGTTTTTATCTGCCTAGTGAAGGGATACAAATTTTTTAATCAGATCACTTCAGGTAAAAATGTTTTTAAAAAACAGACTGAAAGAATTGTTTCCTTAATAGGAAATTGTATGGGCTTCTTAAAAGAGGCTATAAAATATGACTTAGGGTTCCAAGGAAAATTTTACTATATTCATAGCTTCACTGTAGTGCATCTATTCCTTGATGGTGGCACATTACAAAAAGTTACCATGCTCTTTTTTTCATGTACTTTTTATACACATTTTCTTGAGAATAAGCAAACTTCTCCCTCCTCCAAAAATTGGAGCATATATCTTTTTCATGTGACACTTCTCTAACGTATGTAACCTTCAGAGTAGAAAATACATGCTTTGCTAATAATTTTGCTTGTCATCTTTAAGAAAAAAAGAAAAAGATTATAAAATTACAGGCTCTCCGTGTATCTCCTAAAGAAACCAGTGGTAGCTAAATCAGCCTAATTAACTTCAAGGTTTGAACACTTAGAACTTAGGAAACCATGCTAGGAAAGTTTAGTATTTCCCTTGCCACAAACACACTGCTCTTGGAATACAGACAAGAGAGCCTTGTGCAACCTGTTGGTACTATTTATCACCTCTGCAAGCAGAGTGGACGCAGAGGGAGGAGAAAGTTAGAAACAAGAAGACTGAAACCATTAAATATTTTTTAAAATGCCTGTTCCCAGTTTAAAAAGACAAAGCTGAGGAGATGTGTGAACCATGCTACAGGACTGCATTTTATACAGGGGACACTGTATTTTCCTCATAAACAATAAACATAGTGTTTATAGCTCTGAACTTGCAAACTGCTTTCAAGCCTGGGAGCAGTCCCACTGAAATCAGTGAGACCATTGCTCAAAGATAGCAAGGATCCAAATACCAGCAAAGGAAATGACAGCACACCTTCTTCAAGGTGAAGGAATGCATCTTTATCACTTCCATTTTTTAAGGGGCATTACTGAAAAAAATCTTTTACTACTTTTTTTATTTTAACAAGAAAAAATATAGATAGTCTCTCCAATTTACTTCACTAAGTATTCCTCTTCTGTATTTTCAGCAAGTTGCACTTCACAGACCTTTGTCTACAGCCAGTTCCTTTAGAGATGGTTTCCCCTGCTATGCCTATGAGCCCATCACAAAACAGTGGAAAGAGCAAAAAATTAAATTTACTGTTGCTACCTCTCACCCAAACTCACTCAACAAGCAGTCAATAGAAACAGGGACATATACAGTACCCAAGAATAAGTTCAACTCATTCTTAAAAGCTGACTAGATTTCAAGTTGGCAGTGCCACTTTAATTGTTTCATGTAAGTGTGATAAGCAAAATAACTGGACGGCTCTTTGAACCGTAACATAAGACTTCATGCCTAGAAGAGGAATCTCGCTTTCTATCATCAATTTTATTTTAATTTTAGGTGGCTGAAACCACACTAAAGTGCCCTCCTGATATCAACATATTCCAGATACTAACTTTTGGGAATGCAGTACATGCCGAGCATCCACGATAAATTCCTTTGACCATCTCCTGCCAGTCTCTTCCCCAGAGACGCTCTCTAGTTTGAAAGATAGTTTCATCAGCTAGCAACAAGAAAAACATTAGCACTTGGAAATCACAGCTCTGCAACCTATCTTAAAAGCAAACCCAGCAGATGATGGGGGTGTGAGCAAGCCTGAACCTAAGGTGGGGGAGGGAAAATGGAAAGACATGTATCTATATAGACTATACCATACCGTAGATGCAGACCAAAGAAAAAAAATAGCAGAGAACAACTTCAGTGCCTCAGCCTTGCTACCTGCATGCTTTATTGATAAACAGCTATTACTTCTCCAAATACTTCAAACAAACTGAGCAAACATGCTAATTTACATTATTAATAAAACCAGCAACTATTTTAGCAGAGCTAAGCAAACATAAGGCTTGCATTGAGACTGAAAGCAGATCCTTTGCCCAGGTGAGCAAGGGTACGGTTGCCCTAACAGCACTCTGTTCTGAGCACACTCAGCCGACCGGAGCCTTTGCCCAATGCAAACAGGACACAGGCCATGACTTTCCAGCTACGTCTTGCTCAGTCTTGGGACTCCTTAGATTTGAGCCCAAGCTTACAATCTGCACTTCAGTCCATACCTCCACAGATGGGGCGGCAGGATGCGCCTCACAGCAGATGAGGGGAAAAAGAAACCGTTGTTCTGGCTGATATGGCTGCAGCTGAACATGGTGCTCTCTCCTTAACGTTGGCCCTGCTTTTATCAGTTTTCTTTCAGAAACCTCCACAGAACCAAGCTTTCACAGATACCACAGAAACACTGCATTGAAATCTTCCGATCTCTACTCCCTTCCAACTCAGAGAGATACATGCAACAAAGTGCTGACAAGCAAACACCACCCATCTTTTTACTCCATTTACTGTCCGGATTGCGTTCATGTCACAACATCTAACTTAGCAGTATTTCACATTAATGCATATACACCCTCTCACGGGCTGTGACCAGCTCGGCCAGGCTACTGGCCCTCTGCGATACAGAAGCTGCCTGCTTACGTTGCAGCTTCGCTCACCAATGACACGGGTAAGCACCACTGAGGTGGAAAGGAGCTAAGAGTCTCCAGCAAATGAGCTCAGAAATGCTGGCAGATAGAAAAGCTAAGTAGAGAAATGAAATGCATCCAACAAGGATATGTAATGAAAACTGTGGTATGGTATTCTGTACAATATGTAATGCTCATGTGGATCCAAGTGAAAAACAAGCTTTGACAAACATCTTCAGAGCGCTTTGCATCAGTGGAAGCTGTAAACAGTTGAATTTGCAGCAGGAGCAAATGTACCAAAATAAGCAGGGAAACTATTTTTCTTATTTTTTTGTCAAGATAAAATACATGTATTGCAAAGGAAATTGCTCGCAACTTGCAGAGGCTTATTGCACTGCTAATGTTCTCCATGTCGATGTTGCTAGGAAGAACCCTTGGAAAAACACTGGTGTCATACCTTGGTTCAGCTCAATCAAGAAAATATACAAGTAAACAACCTTCTGGAAAGTCATGTAATGACCTAAAAGAGCTGCTGAAGAGCAGTCTTGAGCTTAGCCTTGCTGTAGAAGAAACACAGACGTAAGTACAGTCAACTTACGCTCTAAGTAACATCGTAGCATCCTGCTAGCCTGTCACAAGCATTTCATGGTAATCTCAAGTGGGGAGTTTCAAACTTAAGTCTCTTAAATAGGCTATCGTGGTTTAGGAACATGGAACCAGAAAGAGTGGGGCTAGAAATGGTAGCAATAATTTGTAAACACAGTAATGCCTTTGGAAGAAATCTAATGTGGCAATGGCAAAGTTTGCAAGGGTGACAAGTGTCAGAACAACATGTCATTTCCAAACACAAGGCTGCGCTTTGCTAAGGGGAACTGCTCAGTTTCTGGGAAACTGTACTGAGAAAAATATTTGTAAATTTTATTGCATGTGTTATTGAAGCAAAATGGTTATTTTGCCACCTGCAGTGCCCACAAGCTCAATGCATCATTTCTCCAGGAAAAGAGGAAATGTCTGCAAACTCACATTATCCACTTTAACGCCAGCCTGAGGATTAGGTGGAATTTTTAGAAGCCTGTGTGCAAAGTTGTACTTCACAGCGCCGTCTCCCCTTGCGTGGGTTGTCAGAAAGACATACTGATATTTTCACAGTGAAAGCAATTGCTTCAAGAATAATGTCAGCTCTTATTGTTTACAGAAAGCCAGAAATCAGAGCACATGAAGCAGCAAACAATTTGGCTGACCTTGCCAGCTGAGCAATATACAGTCAAGCAAGCAAAAACATGTTAGGCAAGACAGCAATAATGAAAACAAAACATAGACATGTACTTTCATATGTTTTCATGAAACTGCTGCAATTTTTTTTTTTTTTTTTTGCAAGGCAAGCCAAATCCTTGATACTAATCATGGCAAACATCCTGACCTTATGCACATGAATGCTTTCGTTGTAGTTCCCATGTCTGAAAGCAACCCATTGGAAAAAGCTAAATCCAATTGCTTCACTAGTGCCATCTTCACAGTAAAGTGCTCAAACATGTCTGGGCTGTGGTATGACTCGGAAGATCCCTTTACAGCAATGGCTATTAGTGCTTTGAGAAGTCTGTAGGTACTACTGGTCCTGCAGCAGCATATGGAAGAGGCGAAGGATGAGGAATCTAGGATGATGATTTCACTACGCTCACAAAGTTTTAGAAAAAGGCAAAGCTTTAGCATAAGCACAAAGGCATCTTTCCATTTTTAAGAAAACTCAAGAGAAAACTTTTCAGAAATCATAATTTAGCCCATGTTAGTGCTGACAGCGTTAATGTTTTATAATTTAAATATTTGTAATACTCTGGCTTAGTAGAAACTTTATCCATCAGAGAAGCTAGGATTTTTCTGCATGTTTGCAGTAAAATCTATTAAAAACTACTAATCCAGAACCTTGTAACTTTTAGTTACAAGATTGTGGTTTCCTCCATAGCTATCTTCAGCTACCTTCAAGATAACTTTTTCTAAACTGATACGCTTGCTTTAGGGGGGAAAAAAGCAAAGGCAAAAAAAGGACACCCAACAAAACCCATCCCCCTTCCTGATTTCCCCCAGAATGAAATTCTAATATATCTGAGTGCTCCTTTTCTCCTGCTTCTCAACCAATAAAGTTTTTGTTGGGAACTTTACCTCATTACAGAGTCCTCATCATCTAAATAACATTCAGCAATAACAAAGATCTCTCCCATAAAGCTTTTGATAGATGTTTCGCAGCCAACATATTAAGGTCAGGATTTATGCGAACAATTTGGAAAAGTAAAAAAATAGGACTGACTATCATTTAGGAGAGAAATTACAAATGCAAATTCAGAGGAAGACAGTACCCTTTTCTTCATTGAGACAAATTTTTAAACTAGTTTCTGGAAAGAGGACCCGTATAATAAACTTCTAATTTTAATAGTAACATTAGGTAAGGAAGGAAAATAACAATAGGCCAGGTACCACGTCAGTCCTGATATACTACTACACTTCTTTATGAGCACATTACAATTCAGAGAGCTAATAATAAAAAGAAGTGATGCTGAGATGATGAATTGATGCTATGCAATTAGACCTATTAGAATTCACAAGAGTCGACAGGCAATAATCAAACCACTTTCATGCTGCCCATTGCAATTATCTTTGCACTTAAGAATCAACAAAGCACATAATGACTTGCTCTCGATTAAGGAATTCATGAGAAATGGAATTTTAATTAGTGTGCAGAAAATTTGGGCCATTTATTACTTTACAGGACAACAGATTGTGAAAACTAGTTGAGTAGTTACAAGTGTTCAATGCTGGTTCACATCCAAGAACACACTGATGCTTCCAAAAAGAAGTTCCTAATGACGTTGCTTGAAATGGGATTGCCAAAATAAGTGCACGTTCACTTCTGCTAAATTCTGAAAAAAAACCACAAACAAAACTGTTGGAGCTTGAGACTGAAATGGAAACCATTGCTGATGTTTTCAATTACCAGCTGATGAACAAGTCAGGTAGAATTACATTTATCTGTGGTACGAACCACAGATACCAGAAGGTCTAATTCTACATTCTCATCACAACATGAATAGGACAAGACGACAATGAAAATGCATCATTGGTGAAGATAAACAGAGTCTGAATAGTAACTTGAATGCTGATTTAAGTTTTCTTTTAAAAGCCCTTGAATAGGAAGATTACTTGGTTTCAAACAAAATTACTTCTCATCGTTTGCTGATCTGAGTACAAAACAATTTACTAGTAATTTGAACAAAAGCACCAGTTAAATTCTGGAAGTGGAGCTCCTTGATAATATGAAATACAGGTTGATGGGGAAGTTGAACAATTATGATGAACTCAAATGCTAAGAAATGCATTTTTTTAAAAATGCAAACAAAAATCTATACTTCTAGTGTGTATCCTAGCAGTACAGAGATGAATATAATGGTATCTGCTCAACAAAATGAATGGTAAGTCAGTATGATATT
Source organism: Aquila chrysaetos chrysaetos (assembly GCF_900496995.4). Classification (NCBI taxonomy): domain Eukaryota; kingdom Metazoa; phylum Chordata; class Aves; order Accipitriformes; family Accipitridae; genus Aquila; species Aquila chrysaetos. The sequence goes on from NC_044011.1 coordinate 30,207,126, forward strand.
AAATAACATATCAATTTGTTAAAAACATAGTATTTATTTTTAAAAAATACTACTAGAGATCCAAAATAGTTAAAGAACAGTAAATACAGAGGCATTTGGATTATTCACAATCAAATAATAAAGAATTTGGATTACTTCGTGATTATCTGAAAAAGAGTGCCCCATGCTTTGAGCCTTCTGAATTTCCTACTTTGCTATGGATAAGCAATTGGATACTTAGTGCTTAAAATCTGTCAGCATGATGTTCTTCCTTTCCATTGTCAGGGAACTATTTCAACGTTTCTGGTTCTCGGTTCTGTGGGGGAGCCCTGTCTTTCTAATAGCCCCATTAAAATAACATTCATAACAACCTGAATGGCTTCTTGTAAGTGATGATACTTCAAAAAAGGGAAAAAAAGTCACATAGGGATTCACTTTTAAATTCACCTATGTGCTCTGTGTAGCAAGGGCTCTGGGAAACAGCAGGGAAAGCAGCAGGCACTGCTGCCGTAGGGCCATCCCTCCCCCAAAGGGAACGTTTACACACTGCTGCAGAGCCACCATCTTCACCCCACGCAACATTTTCAGGGAAAGGGCACTTGTGGATACGTCTTTCTGTCCCCAGCATCTCCAGCACTGTCGGAATTGCCCCTCGGGAGTGGGGAGAGCTCATCACAGGTTAAAGCAGCTCAACATGCCGCTGTCACTTGCGATCAGATGAGGACTGGCGACAGGCTGGCTCAGACACAAAGACACAGAAAGCTGGCACCAAACCTTCCCTGCCTCACTTCCCACCTTCTGGTCTTATGTCAAGCGCAGCATGTTTAAACCAGCACATTTCAGCCAGGGTATTAAACACGCCACTGAGAACTGCCCTTCCTTCCTCCCCAGCGCTCATTCCTGCAGTTGCAAGACAAGGAGGTTGGGGAAGTGGCATAACCCTTTTACTTTGCTGCAGTTGTTAAACATAAGTGATTTCTGTGAGAGTAATGGAATTTGACTGGCCTAGGTAATGCAGCAAAGATGCTTTTGGAAAGGATTTGAGAGTGGTGAATCCCCTTGGAGTTCCACGGTGGACACAGGGTGAATAGTTCAGATGAACCAGAAATTTTTGTTCAGAAGGCAAGCAACAGTATCATAGCTTGAAAAAACATAACACAATTAATTCAAAATATGCTTACAAGGTAAAGAACACAGTTACGCCAAAAAGGGCTCCTAGATTAACATCAAAATCCGTTAAACAATGTCATAAAAAGCACCACGCTGCAGAGGATTGTTACAAGTGAACCTGAACTAAGTGATTCTCTGTGCCGCAGAATTTACAAGATCATGGCTCAGTACCTCATTAAAATTAGGGTTCTGTTAATTAAAGCCTTCTTTCAAGTGATAGATGACTACTGTGGATATAAGCTATGCATACTGTTGAAACTTCATATTAGGAACAGATAACGCACATGATGTATATAGCCCTGGGTGGAAATAAATTTGGGGGACTGTTCCTATGGAAGCAAAGATTTGTTATACTGCAGTACAGAAAGAAAGGGGGGGGGGGGGGGCAAGTAGAAGGTTCTGTAAAATTCAGGAAAGGCTTATTAGCACCCAACTTCATCTGAATGTATCTGAACTAACAATATCCTTTTCACAGGTTTCCAGTCTTGCTAAAAGCCACAGAAAGGTTTACAAGGAGATTCAATAGCCTTAGGAGTGAACTTTTTCACACCCCCGCCCAAATCCTTTCATCTGAGAATTCAGAAACTACATATTTCATTAAAAGACACAATGATAAAGAAAAACAATGGATAGAAGTGTGCTTGATACACTTATGAAGACACAGAGTACAATTTATTTTATTCTGAAAACTTCTCACCTAAAACCTCCTTGATTTCTAGGAAAACGTATGCGTTTTAATGCTGAAAAGGACTTCTGAGAGAAGGCAGCTATCTCCCTCAGAGAATGAACCCAACACCCCTTAAGAAGAGCACAAAGAGTCTTAGGATTTTTAAGGATTCATCAGAGATGACGTGGAAAGTCCACTGACTGCAAGAAAGTAAATGAGGCACCCCTAAGGTCATGTAAAGAGGATGCATCAGCTGTGCTATATGATGAGAAAACAGGTAGCACACTTCAAAAACTTATCATTTAACCAGTAAGTAATAAAATTGTCAAATATAACTTCTCATTAAAGGAGGCTTTTTCTTCATTTTGGTAACTTCTTAGAGAGTGTTTGAGAAGAGTGTTCAGTGCTATTTGGATGTTCAAGTCTAGTCTTTATACAGCTGACCTGTCCAAATGCTTTATTTGATTCATTAATGGTTTCTGTGTTTTCAGTGAATTCAAATTCCTTCCTTGTTTCCATGACTAAAATGTAAGTTCAAAACTTGAAAATTTGGATTACTTATAAATTAAGCACATGTAGAGTCTAGGTTGCATTGCAACAAAACATAGAGAAATTATAGAGGTCAGAACACACTCTTTTTCCTCCGCCACATCAGAAAGAGTAAAGAACAAACTGTTAACCATATTGATAGTCACTAACAGCTCTGAACCAAAAGAAACCTATCTACAGAGACATCAGATCCATGAGCGCCTTCTACAAATACTGTAAGCTGGATGTTGGGATAAAGCTTCCAGAATTAGCTGCAATGGAGGAGACTCAAAACCACGGGTCTTACAGTTTTGACCCCGTAAATACCAAAGGCAGAAAATGGTACAGACCTACATTCACAGCATGGGCTCAATTTTAAGCATAAGCATTCTCTTATTTCTGTGCAGTGTTTCTGCGACTTCAATGGAAATAAACTAGCAGGCAAAAATACAACTGCAGCACATCCTTAGCATTTATTTGCTTTTGACCCCTACAAGTGTCAGCACTGGCCTATGAAGTAACTAACACAGCCATCACAATAATTAGCATAGCAAAAAGATAGCAAACAAACTGATGAAACGGTAATGTTACATGAATTTTCTGCCTGTAATGGAGGGAGCCATTCCCAGATGGGACTTAGAAGTTTCTGTACCTTCACCTGGTATCATCTTGATAAGAAGCTGTTCCTCCCCTACTTTCTCCCCAAAGGAGAGCATCCTCGCTCTGGGGAGTTAATTCCCTGCCATAGCTCAGGGCTGTGCAGAAAGGCACTCTCAGCAATTAGGCACAGCTATACAAGCCTTTTCAAAGGGATGATGCTTTCAAGAAAGTAAAGAGGCAATTGGGCCTTGTTGACCAGAAACCAGGACAGTAAAACCCTGGAGAGTTTGTGCTGTTTTATTGCAAGGAAAACTAGATGAATGAAATGCAGCCAGACATGTTTTGACCGCACAACAAATTCATTTAAACCCAAAATTTCTACCACGTATTCATATCTCTTCTCTATAATGGCACCTCCCCCTTTTTCACTCTGCCCCTACCCTTCTTCACTAACATGTTTATGTATGATAATGATTTTCTGAAATACAGAATTAAATCAAACCATATTTTAATAAAAACAAATGGAGCAGAGGATAAATAAATCAATATTGAGTAGCATTTTTTACATTTTTCCCAGAAATAAAACAATTAGCACATTAGCAGTGAATATAATAATAAAATTAGCCAATTAGGATATTTAAGTGATTACCACATTGAATCAACAGATTAGCTGAAATAAATATGGATAAGCTCTGTTGAGATGGAGAAGAGAGTCTGCACTGTCCTCTTCTGTGTCAAATGGAAAGTATTTATGCAACACAGTAGATTTATTGCCATACATGCAACCTGATCTGATCTCTTACTCTCGCTGCGCTAGTGTTTGAAGAAGATACCTCAAAAGCAAATGAGATTATAGTTCTGGCCACGTTAATTGTTGCTGCAATACTGTTTGCAGCATTCCTTGACACCAAAATTTACTACAGCGTTATAATCAGTTTTTTAGGAATGTTACCAACTCTAAAAAAAAAAATATCTAAAAGGTTTAAATATTAATAGCACTTCAATGCTTCTCTCCCAGATGGCAACACAGCTGACTGCCGTTCCCTCCTATAATACAGGGCTGTTTATCCTCTGAATGTCCCCAATATAAAACCGTTCTAATCTTTTGTTGCGGCTGTAAAACTTGATCTACTGTGGGACAAAATAATTAAGTGTCAACTTTTGGATATACGGTACAAAAAGTAGATAGAATAATCCCACCTGTACGTCACCAATAATTCAGTTTACGGCTCAGTGATAATGGGATTCCAGATTATTAGCTGAAAAGCGCAGTATTTTACCCCTCACAGCACTGGACTAAGGTGTACTTCTGTTGCACTCGGTGCATTTTCGGCATGTTTTCTTGTAGCTTCCTTTTCTCTTCCATTAGCCTGTTAAAAGCTTTACGATACTCATGCTGTATGACTGCACTGTGTAACCAACTGGAAAGAAACAGCACTTTGATTACAAGTGTCTGATGATCTGTTAGCTCTTGTAAAAGTTATAGAGCAGTTACGAAATCTAATACAGGATGTGTAAGGAGATTAGCGGAGGAATGGGATTTTGTATCAGTATCTTAAGGAAAATGAATGAAGGAGAGTGAGCAATTAAAGCAATTGTTCTTGTTTGGGGTTTGAACACCTGTATGAATCTGGACATCTACCTATGCTTCTCCGCAAACGTGCACACAGAGGACTGAGTGCCATCAACAAGCCATTATTTGCCATCTATCCTTGCTATCCCTACAAAAAAGAGTAGGAAATAATGACATACCGTTTTAGGAAATATTTGAGAACATCCAGTAATAGACACATACGTAGTGGATAGTTATAAACATATGCAACCATAACAAAGCTACGTGAAAGTGAGAGAACAAGGGGAACGGGACATTAAGGAGAAGCAGAAAAATTGAAACTTAACATCAATACAGAATAACATATTTGTTGAACTATTTGTTGGCTTGATGTAAGCTATTACATACTTTTAAGCAAATAATTCGGAAACCAGACAGCATGCTGAAAAAGTGCATGGCCATCAGAATAGTCACCATCTATTCACACAAGCGAGAAGCGACAATAACAGAAAAGAAGAAACTCATTCTTCCGTAGCCACAATTAATCTGTGGGCTCTGATCCTCCAAAGCTGATTACCCGCAGGTGAGTTTTGCCCCACCGGCTCCTGTACCAGTGCACTCAGTGATACCAGCTGAGCAAACAACACAGACTTTGATGCACCAAAAGGCATCAAATATAAACCAAGATCCACATGCTCTCTCAAATATGGGATGCTATTATAGACAGACAAATCTTTGACAAACACAGCAGCTGCTGCACTGGCTAGCTCCTCTGAAAGACTTGTCTAGCAAACCGTCCTGCTTCCACCATTACAGCTCTGCCACAGTCATCTAGTGACCTGTGAGAGGGACCACACATGCACAGCAGCTTTTTTTCTTCCCTTTTAACTGCAAAGATGAATCTCTGCTCCTGAGGGCTGAACAGCGTCATGTGAAGCAATGCGGCGAGATTGCATCCATGAGGCACTGCCATATAAATAAGTTACACAAAGGACAGAAGAGTTTGCTTCATTGGCATATAACCTCCATCTACAACAGTTAACCTAATGTGTTTACTTTATTACCCACAATATGCATCCGTCGAAAGATGCTGCAGTGTGTTATTTAAACACAAACCATTATGAATATTTTTATACAGCTGCTATTCCCCCCTAGCGCATATTATTTCCATTTTAGCTCGGTAGTTTTCTCAACGAAGGCTCCTTGGCATAGGTCCACGTGGGAACATCAACTGATAAGACTTTAAATCAACCTCCTTGTTAGTGGAAGCACACAATACTATTATCCAGCGACTTGATATTCCTGCTAAAGAGCAGGAGGTCAATTCTCTTTGCTGAGTTAATACCTCCACAGAATAATTCCCTGGCTGGCACGTCAAGAGAAAATAGCCTCACTGCGGGGCACAGCCTGGGCCAGCGGGACTCAGCAGTGACCCTGGGCACCACCAGCTCTCTGGCAACCGCCACCGTGTTCAGATCTGGGCCCGATGCTCCGCTGCATTCCACCAGCTCTTTACCCACATTAGCCCAAAAAGCTGTCACAGAGAAAATAAAGCTAACTATGCTAGGGCAAAAGCAGGGCAGTGTACCAAGGCAGCAGGCACAGTACTGTTTTTCTTTGATGCTTTGAAGCCAGGAGGGCTTATGCATTTTAAAACATTGTTTCTTTGCATAGATCTAGTATTCAAAAAATTAATCCAGTTAGTTTAAATGGCATCTGTATACAAAAATGACCAAAGGGAAAAATCCTTTGCTTTTTTTCTTTTGCTCATGTGTAAGAAAAAACAAAATTAGATACTGCGAGCAACATGGAAACCAGTCAGTTCCACAGAATTCATCCACATATTGAAATAAATGCCCAACTGCAAATACACACATACACATCCAGCAGAGCTTGTAACCATGTCTTATCATTTGAATTTTACTAGAGTCAGTCAGATGCAAGTACGAGTATCTGCCAGTGACGTTGTTCAATATTGAACTAGATTTTAAACTTAATATCAAGTTTCTTTTTGACATTGGTTTCATACAATTTTAAATATAAAATATACCACATCCCACACCTTTATGGACTATGTATTAATAAAAATGAGTTTCTGGAGAGAAGCATTTTTGTACCAGATTTTGAGCAGTTCAACACTAGCAAAGTAAGAGTAAATCATTCAAACCCATCTAGTAATTTAATACCCACCCTTGAACCATTGTGGTTTTGAATAGATAATAAGCCTTACATCAAAAAAGTGTTACACTAAACATAAATCAGAGACGCTTGACATGATTAACAACACTGGACCACTCACCCTGAGAGAAGGCAAACTGCCATTATTAAACCCAGTGATGAACGGTAGTTTTCCTCTTCTCAGGCACTAGCTAGTATTATAGCATTCCCACCACTTACCAAGAATCAGACTCTCAATTTTTGACTGAATGAACTGAGATCAACGTGATATCCACCATCTGATTTATTAGACTACATATACTGAGGTTGTTTATAAAAGCTCTTTTTTAAAAACTCTTGTGCATTTATGCTCACGTGAAAACAATATTGTAGAATACTATTATTATAAATAATTACGTGGCAATTTCATCATGAGAAACAGAACTATACAGTTAGAAGAATGAAGTTTAAAGATAAAACATTTTGAGCACATAGGGAAGAATGCCATCCTGGAGATGATGACATGGTTACAGGGTTGACAGATGCTTAATTATAGGGTTCAGACACCGGGGACTGACCATGTAGCACATGAAAGGTTGCCAGTATGGTAAACACATATAGCATTTGAAAATACCATCACAGAAAACATTGATAGACCCAAACCCAAAAGACAAGAGTTTCTTTCCCTTATTTTTAGGGAAGATTTGCAATCGTGAACTTCAGTGCTTGCAAAAGGACTGAGGCATTTTGCTGAATCACAGAATGAATGACCGGTGACAGAAAATGTTTTGCTTTATTATCATACCCATGTCCCAGCTGGGATCACTTGAAGCACTGGAGTCTCAGCTCAATTCTGTACCAATTACTCCTTGACTTTCTGGCAGCATTTTTGCCAGATGTCATTGGCTTTGAGGGCTCTCTACATGAGTTCATGTGTTCACATGTTGTGAACACACGCCACTTGGAAACCGAGCTGGATTCGTCCCTCTCCTACTTCAGTTAGACATTTGCAAAAATGTCTGGTATTGGGGAGGAGCTAAATATCTGTTGACTTTCAGTAGAAACAGGTATTTATGCTATCATGACTTTGAAGATATCTCCCCCCTGCCCCGCCCATCATTTGGCCATCCCTTTGAAAGAACCTGACTAGTATTTCAGGAAAAGAAACAGTATTTCCTACTACAAAAATAAGCCAAACAAGATAGTCCTTCAGTGCAAGATTTTGGAGCAGTAGTTATTGACAGCTTTTATATTATATTAAAATGAACAACTGTGCACCAGCAGCACCGATTTTAGTAGAACCGTTTAAAAACATTCCCATGCCCTGTCCAGCCACATCCATAGACTCCAGAATTTTTCAAGCCGTTACCAGAGGATACACCCACCTGCTGTCAGGAGCAGACTTTTTATTTTCATTTTAAAACGCAAAGCACTGCAATGAAAGGCAAATTTAGAGGACCAGCTGCCTTGGTGCAAAGGCAAAGCTTGTTGTTCTGACCACACTGGAGGAAGTTTTGTGGACATTTCCAGTACAGATGCATTGAAGCTAAGACAATGTATTTTGTGAATAAGGGGAAAAAATAATGACTATAGCAAGTTCCTGACAGGACTGCCGTGAGTTAGATGCAAGGCTGTCTGGATGGCTCACAATTACAGATTATTCGTGTCTTGCACTATGCTTCTGCTCAGTACAGAGCCCTCCCTGCTCAATGCCGAAATTATCGGGATGAGTTAGATGACAGATGTTCAGATTCCCCAAACCCTGTCATTGGAGCTAGAGAGATGATCATGATCTTTGATTATAATGCTGTTTTACTTTGAAAGATCCCAACATGCAGAGAAGAGGGTTTTTCCATACTTCATAATGGCAAAAGCTTTTTTGAAAACGTTGGCCAGTTACTCTCTGTCCTGAAGCACTGGGTAAACTGAAATCCCAGGAAGAGTTTACAAATACAACCAAAACAACGCACTCATATAGAGAAAAATGTCAAGAGTCACTAAAGCCAAAGTGATCCACTCCAATTCAGACATCACATAAAAGACTGTGCGTTTGCAAGTTCAATGCCTGATGGCACTCTGGCAGCGCTGTAGATTTAGTAGAAATTCCAGTAAGTTCCAACACAATTAAAAACCAAATAACAGCGCTATATTTATGAGCTCTGCATCTAAGTCCTGGTTTATACTTAATGTAAATTGCTATGCTATCATATTCTGCAATTATTTTTAGTTTTTATTTTTAAATGGAATACTGAAGCATTGCACAGGTCTGTTGCCTGCAAATATGTCTCTTAATTGCAGATTTCATGAATTCATGTATATTATCAGCAAAAAGTATAATTTTCAGGAGTGAAGTCAATACAATAGATGAATAAAATCTTTTCAACAGAAAAGAATGTGAATGACAATTACAATGCTTAAGGCAAACTATGGTTAATGTTTTTGAATACCTAAGGACATGTTTATTCGCCTTTTTATCACCAGCTAATACCTTCATAGCATGTTTTTTTGTTTTGTTTTGGTTTTTTTGAGAGCCAACCTTATACATGTAGAATAAAGAAGGATTTTATTTCAAGCACAAGGAGCCAAAAAAGCCAATCTTGCTAAAAACTGGAGGAAAAAAAACCCCACGGTTTTTGTTTAAACCATCAAAAGTTAGGCATGCCAGGACTGGAACGCTAAGCTATTTTCAATACTAATCTGTCAATCTGTATGAAGTCTTTACGTTTTATTAAGTTGTGTTTCTCTAACAAGAAGAATGGTATATTTACCAATCTCAATTTCCCTAGTGCAAACAAAGTAGCAAGGTAATCTATAGGCAATATATAATGCAAAAAACTTGTAGAGAGTCTGATGACCACTGTAAGATAAACTATAGTTCCTTAAGATATAAATCATGCTGTTCTGTGTTTTTCATTGAAGGAGAGATTGAAAAACTTGGTTTCCCACTAACAAATACTTCAGTAGGCCTTTATATTATCTCTGGTTATGCCAAACCACCAGATTCTATCATGTATTTGTTATCTCTTACATTACATAGCCAAATGCAAAGCAAAGAATTGAAATACTAAGTTCAATTGCTACATATCTTACAACAGAAACTTAATTTGCATTTATAGTAAATTCAGCTGTGCTAATTTGATAACACACAAACAAAAAAGAGTTAATTATGCCTTGCAAATTTCAAAGCTTGCTCAAAATAAGTGCTTTTTAGTGAACAAAACTTGAGTATCTCATAGATGTCCAAGTACAATAAGACACAAGAGGTTTTGAAAGTGTATGTATTGCACGGAATGGCAGACCTTCTTCCTCAACACAAACCACAGCGGGAGTTAAAATAAGGGTGCAAAAAAGAAAAAATCAGGATATGGATTGTTGCAGAACACAATCCACATGAAATTTATCAACGTACAATTTCAAAAAGGAAATTCTCACTCTTGCAGACCCTACAGTGAATGCATAATGAGAAATTTGTAACTTCTGTGGTGACGAAGGATTATAGCTTCAGTGCCAAATCAGAACCCGAGGGGCAGAGCAGGGGGAAGTCACACACCACCAGACATCAGTAGGCAAGAGGAGTCAGTCATTTAAAAATCATCACCAGTGAAATAAAGTGGAAGCCCCTGTCTCCCTACAGATTGGGTTTTGAGAAGTCCCAACAACTGCTTGCCAACTGACACCTGATGAAAGCAGGGACAGAGGGTCCAGAGAAATTCAGACTGGTGTTCACGCAGTTGGAAGGGAAATGAGGGAGCAGCAAGCTACACTCCACCAACCTACCCCATTCCACCATGTTATTTCTTTAATTTGTTCTACCTGTCTGGTCAGATTACCTAATGTGAATCTCAAGCTGCAATTAAACTGCTGGTCAAGCCATTAGATAAATTACTTTTGACGGAATTAGGAAATTTGTGCTGTAATTGGGTGTTCTTCAGTGATCGACATGGAGCTTTGCCTGATCACCACGCTGAGCTGGAAAAGAGATTGCAGGCCTGGTGGGTTTTCCGTGCCAAGAAGAGAAGATTTTTGCAGCTCCGTAAAGCTAGAAACAAAATTCCTTCCTCACAACGTGAACTAAGCTGCTTACAACAATTCCTAGAGAACAGACCTAGTACCGCTTACAAGTGTCGGGGATCTTTGCCGAAGGCTTCAGTAGGGAAAAAAATGTTAATTTTAAGAGTAAAGCTTGGTCCAATTTAAGACTACATACACACAGAGACCACAGAAGGTAAACGTGTTCCCCAGCCTGGGGGTACCCAGAAGCCAGAAGTAGAAGGGAGAGCAAGACCCCAACCATTGTAGGTTATTCATGTCCTGTCACTGCTTTTCCTACTAAGAAACTGAGTCCATCCATGAAATTCACATCCATATGTATTTTCCTAGCCATTTAGTACACAAATTTCAGAGAAATATGCTTCCCCAGATAGCTTCTGAGCTCACGCAGGCCAGAGCAGAGTTTGGGCCTAGTTCTCCCCATAGAGGAACAATAACAATATTGGAAGACTCAACTAAAAAGTTAGTGTGTTATATAAAGTGTGCAGATCTATACTACCCATCAGCATGCACACAGCAGATACACTTCTTTCCAATTAGTCTCATATTGGAGGGAGGGGTGGGAAGAAAAAACTCCAACACAGTTTCAAGTGCACAGAGCCTGCAAGTGGATTCTTGAGTTTTTCGGGTGATTTGTAGCTGATCTCCTGAAGGAACAGAAAGTAATGAGAAAAACAAAGTCCCTCTAATCTGTCTTTGCTTGCAAATTCTTTCCTATAATCCCCATCTTTGTTCCCTCCTGGTAGGCTATTCACCAAATTTACATTTCAGAGTCTTCCCAAACATTCCTTTCATGCTGCTACTGACACAACATATAATCACCCTACCTGAGCCTACTACTTATAAACAAACAAAAGGATTGTCAGCTTTTTTGTGTGCCTTTGAAAAACCTAAGTCATTAAATATTGAGAACATTCAAATATTTAACAATACACTCAGCACACAGAAAGAAACCTGGAAATTTATTTTTCCAACAGGGAGTGTCACCCATTTAAAGTGAATAGGATGGTGAACAGCTACAGGTGGATTTTAGTATCTTAAATTATATTTACCGACTAAAGAGGAAGCAGTAGGAGGTGACAAAAATGGTAACTGCCATGTAAGTATTAAAAAGTAAAGGGAATAACCAGGTCTGCCCTGAGCAGACACAGTAAGATCGGTTTAAAAAGGGAGGAGACCCGAAGGTCAACATAAAACTCAACTATTCACGTTCTTGCATCAGTTCTGAAATTCCAGCTTTGTTATAGGGAAAAATCTCTTTATGAAAGATATAATTATCTTCTACAGATGACTTATTAATGAGAACTGTTAATTTTAACAAGGTAGAAAACTAGACTTTCAAGGAAAGCTCTTGTCATTTTAAAAATATTGGTTTGATGGAAATGTTTAACATACACTAGAGGTTTGCTTCTTTTTGTTGGGGAGCAGGAAGAAGCGATCACTACGGAATAAACATTAGGTCTATTTGCCAGGATGAATATTTAGATCCAGTAAGAGCACTAAGGGCTGCTGGGGTTGTGCCACAGCCCCATGTTAAACCTATTAAATCTTTGTAACAACTGGCATTAGCAGAAGCATTTGATTAACAGGCTAATGAATACAGTGGTACTCTGGTTTTAATCATCAAAAGGTAATTCTCATCCAAGTTCCCAAACTTGGGGATACATCTATGTTTGAATATTAGTGCTGGTGATCACAGCAATATCAAAGTCAGACAGTGCCATAAGCTTACAGGAAAAACAGAATAATAATGAGATTTACGTCAGTGTTCTCACAACGGTTTCAATTAAAAGTATGCAACAGTGATACCATCAAACTAAAAATTGGTTCTGCATGACTGAAATAAAGGCCTACTACACTGACTGTATTTATACTCAATTATTGAGCAGTGACCCTTGACTTTCAGAGGAGGCAGGCAGCCAAAAAGTTGCATTAAAACATAGCTTGAAATCCAGCCAGTTTCCAGAATTCTCCTGAAAGGGAATGAACTCCGTGTTGTGCAGAATTAGATTAATTTGATGACAGTCTTTTCACCCATATTCAGTAATTGTGGCACTTTTTTCTACTGGAAGATCATTTTCTGAGTTGCCATGACTAGTAACGTACTGCCTTGCATGTCGTAAGTAGAGAAAACACAAAAAACTCAATCTGTAATCACCCCACCCCACCCACCCTGCTTCTCAAAGACATTTTGCCTCCTTGTCCCTCCCCAAACTTGCAGGATTTTCTGGCAGACTCTCAGTTTACTTTAGTTTACTTTTCATTGAGCAGGTTATTCTTTGGTTTAAAAAAGCCACGCGTACAGAATCCATTTTTATCACTACAAAGTTGTGAGTCAAGAATTAATATCCAGGTTCCCTGCGCAGAGTCCAACAAAGATTTAATGCAGCAAGCATACACTCTATTTGTTATTGTCATCCTGACAATTCATACCTGAACTAGAGTTTGAACTGAGACATAATTAATGCGAATTGTGTCCTAGGTTTATAATTTAGCTGTTAGAATATAAATTAAATTAGCGCCCACCACTAAAAATACCTTTCACTAAGGAAACGCACGCAGGTTACATATCCTGTCAAAACATATCACCCATTAAACCACTGTTAAGTTTACAAAGCCTAAAAAGAAATTTCATTGCTTTTTCCAAAGCCTCCCATAGCTCTGAAATGTTTCACCTTGAAATGTTTCAGATTTTTGTTACTGCCAGAAATACAGTATTTCTGGTGGTAGCAAATACATATTTTACTATTATAAACACCAAGAACCTACACTTGTTAAAAAAGAGGCTACAAAGCATTGCAAACCAATGGAAACATGCTGATTCTATTGCTATTAAAGACAAGATGAGCTTAAATAGCATCTGAATTAAATGCTTTTATGTCACATTCATATTTAATTCTCACACTGAACATGGGGACTGGATGTTTGCATTTTATTAGAAATTGTCAACTGAAGTCAGTGGGACCACTGGGAAAAAAAAACCCCACCACATTTCTAACGTCACAAGAATTTTAATTTTTTTTTTTCATTTTTTAACTCCTCATTTTTCTTGAAAAGGAATAGCCAAGCACATATATCTGGAATACTGTCATTAAAATAGTCTAGAATATAAAAAGCTAGTGAACATATAAATAAATACTTAGATATAATTTTAAAACATACTTCAGTGACTACATTTATAAATATGCTTAGTACATTAACAAAAATAAAATATTTAGTCCAGAACCATGCAAGTCTATCTCATCCAAAAATACAGCATGATGATATCAGAACATAAAAGAAAGGAGATATATGCACATACGTATGTGCCTGGGCTCTTGCCTCAACATGTGCATTCATTCTTCATCACACACAGAAACACACATTTATTATGAAGATACACAAAACTTTTCTTCCTAAAAGCCTTGTTGCATATGACTGAGCAAACATAATACACGAAGTTCACACTAAATGTTTCTCATTAAAGTTCTGCAGAAACAGTAATAAAACATCAGGCTGCCAAAATTTCTGAGCAGTGACTTCAGCTGCCCAGGGTGCTGGGAGGATTTAACCATTGCAGGGAAAACCTGCACTGGGCTTTGTGGGGAGGTGACAGTGTGACTCCTGGCCAGAGGCGGCCGAGCCTCACCTAAGTTCCCCCTTTGATGCAAGCCGGCATTTGGGAGCCATAAATCTGCAGTTTTGACAGGATAAATAACCCAAAAGCTTCGCGATGGAGAGTGCTCAGCATGCCTGGGAGCTACCAGTCAAACTAGGACCACGCAGAATCCAGGGATGCTACATCCAAAAACACAGCAGGATATTTCTCTCCTCCTTCCCCATGATTCTCACATACACACAGGCAGCTGCTGTGTTTTGCACTGGACTTTGGGGACGGTCTGAACATGCCTGCTAGGCTGAGTCCCAGAGGTGACTAAGGTGCAGAAGTGCCAGCTTTGTGCCTCTGCAACAGGCTAAGCTGTAGGATAGATCCGGTGTTCCTGAGAACAGCTACACTGGGGCTGCCTCCCGGCAACATATAGGCAAGTATGCAACTTTATGCATCACCTACCCAGCAAAAAGTTTTTACAGAAACCACCTCACAACAGTTATTTCAATGTTTGTGAAATCCTGATATTCTGAGCTCCTTCAAACTATGTCTAAAGCTGCAAGAATACCCAGGGCTTTACAGCTAAGGTTTGAGGGATCCTTCTCAAATGAATGTGCAAATGATCCAGACTTGAATTATCAGTGCACTGGCTGTGTATTACTTTGAGTCACTCCAATACCGTATTTGGCCTGGCATCGAAACAGAGCATGACTACAGCTGCTTTCTTCTCATTTAACTCACATAGTTAGAGATTCAACTGAATGACAGCCTGCTTGGTCTTGCAATACAGAAAGGGTTAGAAATAACCTTTCTTTCTCTCTCCTAAACCAGAGAAAATTCTTGCTGAAATAAGGTCAGCGAAGCTTTTGCCAACAGTCCCTGAAGTTCACTGGGACTGTTCACTTTGGAACACAGGAGTTTTGACAGCGCTGGTGGTAGGCACAGGGCACTTAGGCAAAGCAAGTTCAGCTATGAGGCTCGCAAGGGGATGGGTTAAGTCTGCTCGAGCATCTGTTGGCAGAAGCAACTCTCACCCAGTCAGCCTTAAAATGGGAACACCCACTTAAATGATGCTACTGGCAGCGTCATAATATTTTTTCACATATTTCAAAACAGATCCACTTATCCTATTACTGCTGATCCAGCTTTTTTTCTTTCAATGTACGTCAGCAAAAATAAATCTTTTCCTGTAAATGTGGTAGATAGGCAATATTAGAACAATTACAACTACATTATTGATAATGAATACAAATCTTATTAAATCTTTTTTTAATGGTATATTATCTTATTCAAAGAAATACACAGGTATCTCAACAGCAGACATAGCTATCCCTGTTAACCTTACACCTTACTATTTTATAAACTTTACTGTTTTATATCCTCTTTCCCATCTGCTTTTTGTTTCTGTGAAATAAAGCAGATGTCTCTCACAAAGTTTAAATCTTCTTAGCCAAAACACAGAAGCCAATCAAGTCTAGTCCTTTCTCCCTCCCTCTCCATCCTAATCCCCTGATGATAATAGCTGCAGATGAAGCCCATACATATAACATGCCAGATGTTAGTCCAAATTACTTGTGGTTACCTGACCACAATCGAGTTTGTGTATATTCTTCTTTGACACGAAGCCATCAATGCCCCCTTCCCCTGGGCACACCTTATTTGAACAATTTATTCTAATATTTCTCTGTGGAAGGGGGGGAGGGGGGGCAGAAGATTGCAGACCTCTTCGGAGACTTCCAGTGCAAGCTTTGAGGATACTATTTTTGATCTTCTGTTACTGATACGCTAGATTGTGTTCAACTAGGAGGCAAAGCAGTATGCTGCTAAATAACACGGCTGCTCTAAAAAAAAGCAGGATTTGGCCAAATTTGGCTCTGATTGGACATTGAGACCACAATAGAGTTCTCCTGTGATGAGTGGACTTCTGTGACTCCTCTCTAACACAGGACAAATCTTGTATGCAGAAAATATTGTCCAAAATCATCCCACTATTGAGGATTATGTCTTTTCTTGCATAGTTTATAAATCGTTTTGTAAACTTTGTAAATGGTTTCAGACATGATTAAAAGACGTAGAAAAAAACCCTGCATACCAAATGATTCAAAAGGCTAAATCTAAATATTTGAGTTCTAAATTGCCTGTGCAAAATCAAAACCCATGTAATACTTCAGAGACAAATTAAGGAACGAAAAAATATTGTAACCACTGCACATTTTACCACGCATGTCAGCTAAAACTGCTCGCCAATTTGCCCCGAGTGTCATGTAAATTACCATGTAACATCCTTTTGACCACCGATATATTGTAATTTCATCAAGCAAGCATACAAATCGAATAGCCTCCAGACTTTCTCAGTATTAATGAAAAAGCATTTGTTTCCAGGCATATACAGTATTAACTTATTAGTATTAACAGTGCAACATACAAGTGACAGTTGGTTCTAGAAGAAGCTTACATCTCTAAACCCCCTCGATTTTCTTTACAGCTTTAAAGAAAGCTCCAGCGCTCTGTAGCAACATTGATAACGAAAATGCTTTGCCTGTGGAGCTAAACCCTCCATGGGCAGCAATTAGCAGCGCCTAACAAACCGAAATGCTGAGGAGCCCAAGACAGTTTTTTCTTTTTCTTTTCAACCTGTCTTGAGGTTGAATTTTAACTTCTCTTCCCACCCTCATGTCACTTTTGGGGGAGAATAAGGGGAAAAGGGAGAGTGTTAGTGATGTATTTACTAGATCCCAGGCAATGCTGACCCACCAACTGGATCTGATTCAAGTGCTAGCCACGTGTATAAAGATTTCAGATACAGGGGACAAACACAGTGGTTCACCATCAGAAAACGGGTGTATCTGTAGAGTGATTATTATCAACGCCAAAAAACAGAGAGCTAACCAAAACTCATGCTGCAAACAGAAAGTATCCTTCCTGCTACAGGTTCAGGGAGTTGGGATTGCAGATGTTTTCTCAGCATCAAGAAAGCAATCCAAAAAACATCAGATAAACGAAAACCGAAGCCTTGGCAACCACCCCCTACAAACACCCTACAGAACAACACACACAAGTCTAAGAACTTATGTGGACTCCAGTAATAACATATCATAATTAATTTAGTGTAAAGCATCCTGTATTCTAGGAGCAAGAGGGTAGGATCTCGGTCTTTCTGTTCATATCCTCTGGCTCCGTTTCCTGGATGGAAACGAGCACTGCATGCGCTGACCTGAACCCACAGCCTGATAAGCCACGTCCAGCGATCCCAGCTGGTAAGCTCACTCGGGCAGAGCACGCAAGGCTCGCCCTCCCTCCTCCGCCGCACTCTCCCATGATCCTCTACATCTTTATTCACAGCATGCCCTGCAACTGAAAGACCTTTCACTGCCTGCCCCAGCTGGCCTCTCTCTTTTGAATCCCCAACAAAACATCTCCCCCCACCCCCCAAGAAGTTTGTCCTGCTTAATCCTCCACTTGCAGAACTGCATTATCCCTTCAATGAAATAGCAAAACTTCTTCCAGCCGGAATCATGATGTGATTGTTTCATTTCCTGTTCACTCAAAGCGGAGTTTCACAGGTCCTGAGCACATGATCTAATTGGAAATTTTAATGAAAATACCACATTTGATTGGAGCCTAATCATTTCATAGAGACATACTTTTTCAAACCAGCTTTCGGTGGTAGACCTGAAGTATTTAAGTCAACAGGTCAGTAGCTATGAAGGTGGGAGAGCTGGACTCAATTCTATACATTGTCTAATTTTACAGCTTCTGATGAAAAAACTTGCCCTGCTTGACACAGATCGGGGACTTGGATTGTTATTTCCCAGCTCAGTAATGTAACTGTCCGCCTGTAGGGTTTATACATCTTCTGCACACAAAAAGACTTTTGTAGTTCACCGGAGGATGAAAGCCAATTGTGGAAGTTGGAGAGGCGCTGTAAGAAATTCTCCTCCTCTTGCATTGGTGGGTTTAGCGGAGCACCCTGGACTCCAGGTGTATTGCTTTACAGCTGGAAGGGTTACATTACCGTCTTGTGTGACCTCCCGCATGACACAGGTCACAGCGTTTCTCCCTACCAAGCCTCTCTGTCTAGCCCAACTACTTGTGATTGCAATAGAGCGTAAGACACAATTTAAACGCTTGCAGTGATGGACAGTTTCACCACGTCCACCAGCAAGTTGTTCCAAGGACTAATTACCCTCACTTAAAAATATGTCTTGCATTTCCTGTTTGATCTTTGCTGACTCCAACTCACAGCTGCTGGATCTTGTGGTTTTGCCTGCTAGCTTAGAGTCCTTTGCTCCAGACATCTTATCCCTCAGTGGGTACTTACAGACCATGATTAAATAGCCACTTAACCTTCTCTTCAGTAAGGTGAGTCCTATGAGAGCAGATGGTGCTGAGCACCTCTAAAAATTAGCACTGCAGCTATTTATGTCTGTAAACTGCCAGCTGATTATTTCGTAAAGCTGGTTATGGAGAACTGCTGCCACCATCAACAGAAATTACAGGTGCTCAGCATGGTCCAGCATTTGTTTTTCATACCCCGGTTCCTAAAGGGAAAGAACACACTCTCCTGTGGTAGCTAGCCCTGACCTAATACAGAAAGAACCAACCTCTGCCATAGGAGATGCACGCTAAATAGGACTAAGTGCCTCAGGACTGAAGCTGCTTTACCTTCGTGGTCTCTGCAGCAGCAGCAGCCGCCGCCTGGGGAAGGTGTCACTGTCAGGAATTGCTCTGCAGCTTTCAAGTTTTTTGGACCTTTTGGGTCTCTTCTGCCCAAGCTGCTTTGGCGAGCAGCTGGGAGAAGCATCCCTCACCTGAAATAGCCCTTCATCACAGGGGCATTCCTATTACCCCTTAGCTTCCCAGCCAGAAGGGATCGTCATATCACAGCGAATACATCATTTTTGGTACACTAAATAGCAAAACAATTACCTGTATCTTCTGCCCACGCAGTTCAGTAGCAAGATTCAACTGTTGTAATTCCTCCATAAATAGGCTGGGGATATTGGTGTCAAATATATGAAAAAATCTCCAAGTTCCGTTGCTACTGGTGCTGGCCCATGCACATCTTGCAGCTGCAAGGTACTCCAAATTAAAACCTCAGAAGCTCCAAAAGAGGAGTAAGTAGATGGCTCTGAGGAAAACCTTTTCATTCACACAATACTATAAAGATGGCCTTCTTACTAGGTAATGAAGGAAATGGCGTGAATTCCTGGACACACAGGGACAGGACCTGGGAAGATTTTGGGGATGTCAGCACCTACAGCTTTGAACCAGATGGAATATGCAACTTCCCAGTCATGGCAAACTCCAGCCTTGAAAAATTTTAATCAATAAATAAAACCAAAACCATCACACCGATTCCCCCAGTCATTCCTCTCTCTGGTATTTTTACCTGCTTGTGGGAAATGAGCCCAACGCTTGCAGTTTTCTGACAAGTGCCTTAATAAATTCTCAGGAAGTTGAGAGGACACCCACATTGCATACTTTAAACTGAGAACTTCCCTCTTGCCCCTGCCATTTAAACCACAGATAACCGAAAGCACAGAAAGCACATGAAATGTCAGAATAGGGCCCATATTTTTCTCATAACTGATAATGACTTCCAATGAACTGAATTCAATTCTAATCGGAATGAAACAATCTTTTTACATCCAGTGAAAGGAGAAAGAGGGTTGCAGCTTTTGAACATCCCCCGCCCCGAGAGAATATGCATACAAGTGTGCATACATGAAAGGGACAAACGAGACCAGAAGACAGAGAAGAGACAGAGGCAGAAAATGTGAATGAGGAGGAGGCAGGCTATAGGCCTGTGAAATACTCTCCAGATTTCCTGCCAGTAAACATCAATTGAACATGAAGCTACTGAAGTATAATTACTTCCTTGTCAATCCTGACATTAACATTTTTGTAACTCTTCTATGACAATCACCTCTTTCAACACTCCTCAATAACAATTCATTTACTTATCCTTTCACGGATGTGTAGGATTGTCAATAACTTCACATCCTTAAAGCAAAACTGGAAGGCTCTGGATCAGATACAGCTACTGAAACTGAACTGGATTTCTGAACAGCCAGGATTTTTCAGAGGATGCTTTCCACTTCTTTTGAACACTGGAACAACATTTTTTAAAAAGTTACTGTATTCATTCTTTTCTCTTACATTAATTAAAACTGGAAAAAATTAGTACTCAAAAGGCAAAGAGTATTATGGAAAACAAGTCCCTAAGACCCCTCCCCTGCATTTCCTTTCAAGTAGCTTAGGAAGTACTTTTCACGTATATATGCACATAAAGAATACAAGACAATCCAATTATTGTTCTAGTCCTTAGCACTAACAGGTTGCATGTCTTGGGCACGTCACTTAGCATACACCTGCTTATTCTTCCAATAAATGAAACACTATAATGGTATTCACCTTCTTCAAAATACCAGCAAGAGTAAAGAAAGAAAAACCCAATAGTGCTTTACACAGCATCAAATTCTACTGATCAGGTCACAGCAGCAACAGGATATAACACTTGTTGATGCTTTCTACAGTCCTGAGCCTCGACAAACATGATTAAAGCAAACTACTTTGAGTAAGAAAGATTAACATGACATTCTTAGGTATAGCAGAGTCCTGTGACCTGTCCCCCCACTCCACTTTTTTTTTTTTTGTTAAAGTCAAGTTCTAGTCCTTCTGACAAGCTATCTTCAAAATACAAACCCATTGAATAGACTGCACGAGGCAACAGAGTTGGCTTTTCCCTAGTTTTTTTTTCTCCAAATGCTGAGTTATCCTTAAAGGCTGTAGAAGCTCCTGCGTCCGCACTACACAAAAGGGTATTTGATCACAGAAGATGGCTGTTCACTGATGAGCTGCCCCAGCTGGATGTGAAGGCAATGGAAGGGGTGTACCAAGTAACCAAATGAAACAAAAGTGAAGCAAGATACAGAGCAGACTGCATATTAAACCCTTTTTTGTGATCACCATAAACTCAGAAAGGAAGCCTGCATGCAGCCAAACAAAGACAGAATATGAAAGTACGAATTTCACCTAAAAAAAATCCTGTGATAGGAATAATATTTGTTAAATCTGGACCTCAGTCTGTGAATTAGTCATACATGGCCCCATACCCTAGCAACAGGATAAGGACCTAGGATGAATCATGATTTCATTGTAATTATTCTACTCTCAGTTCTATCAAGTCTCAGGTGGCATATTTAGACCCTTGATGAACAACT
Source organism: Aquila chrysaetos chrysaetos (assembly GCF_900496995.4). Lineage (NCBI taxonomy): Eukaryota > Metazoa > Chordata > Aves > Accipitriformes > Accipitridae > Aquila > Aquila chrysaetos. The sequence goes on from NC_044011.1 coordinate 30,228,644, forward strand.
GCCAGTATAGCTAGAAAAATACTAAGACACCTAGCTAGCTCTCAACACCTCGCTCAATTGATCATATCTCTGCCAGCAGTTTATCAGGAGGAAAAAAAAAAAAAAAAAAAAAAAAATCTTGGTTCTTGCTGCTAATCAGGCCCCTGCAGGGTCATGTGAAAGAATCCCCATGTTAACAGGTTAAGAAGTTTCCACGGGATTGCAAGGACAAATCACTGGGAGTAAGCCTGTCCTCATACCCTGAAAAAAGCCTTTAAAAGCCCCCTTCAGATGACAATTTCTGTTCTTGATGCACATCTTCAGTGCACAGACACAGCAGTGTCTTACCTCTGATCCATCTGGCTACTTACTTGTTTGCCATAGAGATGGGCCTGATTGTCAGGAACACTAAGCAGCCATCAGTGCTCAGCATCTCTAAAACCACAACTAATACCATGTTGTTGGGAAAAAAAGCTTTCAATAAATCTCACAGTTTCTCTGTATCCTTCATTTGTAACACCTAAAATAATAATGCCAATTAATAAAATCCTTATGAGAGCAGCCAAGCAATGCTGTGCAGTGGTATACAACTTCAACTTTAGTCCTGCAATGAACTCCCATGGGGAAGAACTCTCTTTTCTGTGTAGATGCCAAAGAGAAAAACCTAAACAGTTAAATATTACCCAAAAGAAATAAGACATGTTAGGCTTTTTCTATTAAAGATCTGCAGCCAGTTCTCTCACCTTTGACTTGTGCTCTTGTTGAAGTCAACAGCAAAACTCCCATTGACTTCAGCAAGAACAAGGTCATGGTCCCTCTGTGTCGCTGACTGGGTGATAGCACGGTCATAGGTCCTGAATTTAAAGAAGAAAGAAATCAATAAAAACAGCCTACAGTTGTCTGGTTACATCTCCCCAGCTACCTACAGACTCACACTGGGGACTTTCAGTAGTTTTTACTTTCTGGACAAAAGGTTCACATGAGAGTATATGACACGTTAGGCTTTATCTGGACTCTCAAAGGGGTTGTAGCCAAAACACCACTGAGATAAACGTGACTTGCCAGCGCCTGTGTGCCCTGCTGATGAGGCTTGTTCCTTGTATATTATATGCAACCCACTGTGAACACAGAGACAAATATAATGCTTTCTTTTATGGAGCAGCTAATGTCAACAGTGGTGCCTGTACCACATGATTTTATACATCAGGGAAATCCAGCCCAAACACTTCCTACATTGCACAGAAGCAGCATAACAAGTCAGACCAGATGATGACAATGATTGTGCTATCTGCTTCCATTCACGCAAAACTAAGCACAAAGCTTGCCCTCAATATGTCCAAATACAAAACTACCTTGTCTTTTGAAAGAAAAAAGAAATAAAGGCCGTCTGCATGACCATTCATAGAAAAAAAAGCAGGTTCTCTCTTAATAAATATACATACATTACATTCACACATATACAAACATAAATATATATGTGGATCTTAATCTTTTGTCTTACAGAGAAGTTACTTTAATTCACAGAATTGCTGTTGCTTTCAAAAACTTTTTAAAATTCCTCATGGCATTTAGTGTTTTCTTTGACTGGCATCAGAAGTAAATATTATAAAATAAATAAAACCAACAGCATAACAACGGAGCTGACTACAATCTAGAGTTACAAAAGAATCTTTTATATTACCAGCATCAACTATCCCTTGCCTGAAAAACCAACTGTTTAATAAATGAGTGCTTAAATGCGCTTTTACTAAACTTTAGCATAAACTGTGGTGTGTGCATTTGGCAAACTTTGCACTGGGATTTTAATTAAAGCCACTGGCCTTATAAATTGCATTGTTTCTACTTCTTTGTTTCCCTATATTTGTCCGCTTTCTCTCTCCACAGCTTTAGGTGAAGAGGCAGATTTGTCTGAAGCTACAGCCAAAGCCAAAAAATCAAAGCCAGTTCCATTTCCTGGGATGGCTGTGAACACAGTTTACAGTGAGGAAATACACCCACGCGCATTACGGATGACCTTGGGAGCATCAGTTCATTGACTACACTTCTGGCAGCTGAGAGCTGGATCATCAAAAATCCTCCTGAACATGGAAACACACGCAGTGTTGGCAGAGAGACAGTGAAACAATACGCTCAGCAAAGCAAGGTTCAGGGAAGAAATTAAAAAAAAAAGCTCATGCATACAGGCAAAAGCAGCCAATTGTCTCTCATTCAGCTCTGCAAACTGGCAAAAGCAATACAACATTTACCTGCTACATTTTTCCTTTCTGAGAAAACTTTCACCATAAGTACTGCAAGTATAAATACAGTTATATAATCCAACAGCTGGTGGAGGGCAGTTTCACAGAAACATATTGGCTTATCTGGCGAACTTTTTTGGTAAAAGTGCCTTTTTCTCTAATGATAACAATGACATTCCTATAGCATTAAAAATAGGACAATACTATATAAATGTTTACAAAGCATTATCCCCTAGGTAATTCATGGCAGACTAATAGAGAAGCGAAACTTAAGTGACTTCGAAAACACTGACTGCAAAAGCTATCCACATTAAAGGCAACATTCAGAATTTTAAATAAGCAGGTACAAAGGCAATTTGGGAAAAATCTATCATGTTGGGATGCACTAAGAATACAATCCTTTAACTAATTAGAAACAACACATTTGATTCTTTTGCAAAGCTATTAATTAAACGTTAATCATCCAAGCAGCAAACTGTTTGCATTTTTGTCAAAAATTGTAATATATTGCCCAAAACTTTAAAAATTCCATATTAGCAATACCCATCAAAAGACTTGAACTTTCAATCAAACACTGGCTACAGAGGAGCGATGAGGCAAGTTACGCAACGGTAATTTAACGATCAATCCTTGTCATTTCAGGATGATAGTACTATTTGGAAAAAAGCAAAAGGAAAATGGATTAAAGCGCTAAAATAAAGACACTTTGTTCATCTGAATAAAACATTTGTAACTCCGGTCTGAGAGGTTACTTTCATTTGCAGCCAGTTTGATTTGCCACTCATCTTCCTTTGGGAATCATTCTGTTTCAAGTGCATTAAGAGATGATTTATTTGCATAAGCCAACAGAGGGTTATTCTTTCCTCAGAAAAACAGAGAATGACATTGCTGTACAAATGAAAGAAAATGTTAACAACTCCTGAAAGTTCTCATAGGTGATTAAAGGAATCACGCCACTTATCACAAAATGATTAGCGCCAACGTGGCATATATTACATTTTAAGCATAGTTGAGCTTTTGCACCGTTTCCCCAGCTACTAATAAACTTTTTTTTTTAAGACACATTAGAAAGATTTGATCTTCAGAAGCATGTTTCAGACTAAAACCAGAAATTATTACCCCTCATTTAAATCTTTTTTATATATGATGGGGAAATAAGTAGCATCCCTACACATTTATTTTGTCATCCATCTTGAAAGAGGAGAAAGTGAAACTTAAGACGGTCTTTGGTATTATTATGTTGTTCCCTATTTCTGGGGGCAGAGTTGCATCACGGCAAGGCACAAAAGTAGTTGTCACAAATCTACTGTTGCCATGCCTCCTGTCTGTGGATGTCACTATTGCACTTTGTAATTACAAATATTAAGGGTGACATTCTGTCTCCTGTGGCGGAGGATACTTCCACAGCAGCCTCCTGAGCAATCTGGCTTACTGTAGCAGATCTGGGCACCCGCCGGCAGTGCCTGCTGCAGTAGCAGTGCTAGCCCACAACGGAAACATCAGGTATTCGCTCCACGCCAAGTAGGCTTTGAAAGTCAATTTAACAAAACTGTCAGCCCAGAGCCTTCTGCCCCTCTTCCTCTCACCTCCCTGTAACACCACTTCTTACAAATGTTTTCATGAGCTTCAATTCCATGTATTTCATCCTTTCAGCTTACAATCACATGTTGCAAACTGCACAGCTGGAGCACAGTTTGACCATTAGCTTTATCATGATGCCGCCATCCATTCCCCTATTCTGATCCCATGCTTCTCCAAAAAAACCTCACCTTACCAAACAAACCCTCACCAGCCTCAGAGAAAGGTGACTTTTCAAGCACATCCAGAAGGACCACATAGGGAACCAGCTCCAAAACCAAGGGTCTTGACAGAGCAATGCATTACAGAGCCCTCCTCACACACTCAGAACAAAACCCAAACCAAAACACAAACACCCTCCAGCTGACATGCTTCTGCTGAACAACATAAATAATAAATGTAATAATTTTCTGGGGGAAAAGGAGGGATTACAAGAAAGTTGCAGCACCACTTATTTGTTAGGAGCCAAGACCGGCTCCTTGAGCTTCATTGGGAAGTCTATGAATGGCAGAATACAACACTGTGCAACACAGCACTGTTAATCTTCAGGCAGCCACTGATCCCCTCTCATTTCTAAAGGTGCTGGCAATTCCTTCTCATTCTTCCATACCACCTGGAGTACCGTTCCTTCTCTTTTGGTAAGCCCAAGGAATTGGGCTTCTCCTTTCAAGTAAGGATTTCTTTATGGTATACATCTCAAGGTAATACTCCCCCACTTTTAGGTCCCTGACTAGAGGGGTATCATTGCTGGTTTTCTTCAGATTTCAGAAGGAAAAAGACTGTCAGTCACCCCGTAATTTCTCTAGGGCTGTTTTCCGCACTGGAGAACAAAACTTGTATTTTATATTGTTTCCCCTCCCTCACCAGGCCACATTACAATCAAAAACCCTGGGAGACAGTAGGGCACAAGTAAGAGCTTAATCTAAAAAATTTTAAATCCCAATTTCTTTGTAACTCAGAACAAAAAAAGGGAAAGAAAAAGGAGCATGGGGATGAGAATATGAAAAGTCACAGTTGCCACCTCTTAACTCACCCAGGGCACAAGCCAAAACAATTATGGAGACACATATGTTGATGGCAATAAAACAATTACTTACATTCTGTGCCTATTGTAAATATTAAGTGCTAGCAGCATGTTGCTTAGAAGTTTAAAAGCCCCCAAATTTTAGTTTCAGAATGTATGAATAAAGCACTGCATATAGAGGAAAATCAAACCCAAACATTTCCTTGTCTTCATATTGAATACCTATAATATTATGTAATCAAAAAAAATATGGTTTAGAGTGAGTTTAATGCTGCAACCTGTAAGTAAAATTTGGCATTGAGGATGACCATTTATATGCTAAAGTCTAATTGTACACTAAAATATGTAGATGCATAACAGCTTATCTTTTAAAGATAACATACTGCACACATAAATGCAAGTGCTGGATCTAATTTAACAAGATTTGTGGTTATGAACACATGGACACCAAAAATCCGGAATGAAGCTAAGTTACAGTCCAATGCAGTTCCAGCTGGCTAAGATAGAAACGTTTCTTCCCCAAACTGCAGTTGCTAGTAAAATCAGTATAGAAAATTTGATCATACCTACAGCAAATGCTAGTTTTATATTTTACTCTTTCCTAAAGTAATGCAAGGAACTATCTTGAAAACCTATCAGCTCAACCGCATCCTTTCAGCGTTCCTCCTTCAGCTATAGGGACAATTTGCCTATCAAAAAACAACTGGTGGGCCAAGACGACAGTGAGTCTGGAGATGAAGTCTGTGACTGAATTTGATCTCACTTTTTTTCTTCAGTACAGCATATATGTATGTATGTAAAACAGAGAGGTGTAAAACTACTGCGATAGGAACTCATGTAAAAGAAGAATGCATTATTGCAGCAGTAAAAGCGCATTCAGGCAGTAATGAAAGCAGCACGAATCACTCATATAACAGGCATAACATACACTAACTTGTCTAACGAATAATAATTAATTTGCACATTGGGGTCCATGTTGAAGCAAAGTTCAAAGCATTACAAAAGACATACTGCCCAGCAAAATTAATGTCACATTGATCTTACTATTAAGAGATTCTTTTTAAGAAAAGCAGTAACTTACCAGTTTACAATTCAGGTTTCTTTCTTTTTTGGTATCACTATAGCTCTAAATTGCAGCCCGCTGAACAATAATTTAATCACAGCAACACAAGCCAAGTTGCAATGGCTGATCTTTGGTATCGACTTCTGACTGTTACAATACGTATTTCAAAAAACTGAAACACCAACTTATTTTAAAAGCATTATGGTACTATTGCAAGACATCCATGTTGGCAAAACCATCAATAACTCAAGGATTTGGTACCTATAAAACAAATTCATTTGTGTTTCACACATACGAAAGAGACCCTTATGAAATATTGCCTAACCCAAATTTAACAGACAAAAGTTAAATATTTATAAACAAGACACATTGAAAGCATATGAAATCCTTATAGGAGATATACTCCAATGATTGACTATTCATGTATAGAGCATGACATACGATGGAAACAAATAAAAAGTAAACAACATACTCCATTACTCCCAACATCTGCAAAGCCTATTTTAAACTTCCTAAATCACACAGATGTAACAGCATGGAGCTCTTAAGCCTCGAGTGCATATTGATAAGATTGCATTTCTGTTTCTGTGATCCTGAAGTGAACAATTAAAGAACATACATTTCTGTACCACAACTGAACAAATCCAGAAGGTTAGTATTTCTATTTGCAAGGCCGTCTGATGCATAAGTCTCCGAAACAAATTAGCAGCTTGCCAGCAGTTCACAAGGAATACCCCATTTTATTTTTTAATAAAATGGAGCAGACTGCGGCTAATTTGGGAATATAACAGAAGTGTTATAACAAATGCTGAGGGTTTTTTTTTTTTTTTCTTTATAATACACATCATCTCACATTAACAGGTAAGAAAAGTCTACATAAACAACAAGGAATAACAGAAACTAAACAACTGACACCAACTTCAAAGGGGACTTACTCAGCTCTGGAAAAAATAACAAGTCTTACTATTTAATTTTACCCCTCAGGTTTCTCTCTCACCAGAGCCTGTCCTGGACTATCCTGTCCACTGTCCTTCAAGACCAAATCCCATGTTCCTGCCCAAACACTGCAACACGGCAGAGGTGAACAGGAATGGATGAACACTGTAAACAATAAAATTATACTTGCACAGGTGAAAAAGTAAACCCAGCAGCTAAGAACCAAGGCAGGCCTTTACCAAAAATCACCAGTCAAGCAAGAGCATGCAAGCATGCTGACCTCTATACGCATCTCCTGATTGAGGTCATTAAAATCTGACGACTCCAGAAAAATGCTGTTATCACAAGGACACTGCTGCAGAGAAATAATCTTTTTTTATTATTATTTTTTTTCCCCCTCAACTTTCGATCCTAACAATATTCAATAAGAGCAAAGCATAGTTTTCATCACGAGTACATTCCCTCCTCCTCTTTTGCATTTCCCCTGACATGAAGTCTAAAAGAAAATGAGCTACTGAGAGAGAGAATGACATGAAAGCAAATCAATAGGAAAAAGAAAGAGAAAACACTGCCAACTTATGTGTTCCTTCATAATAGAGTCCAGAGTCAAGCACTGCACACGCTATCCAGCTAGGAATAGAAGCAATGGTAAGCAGTATCTTGAAGAAGGAGGGAAAATCCTTGGTGGAAACAAGTTTTTGGAAAACCTAGGGTTCAAGACCATGCACTAAGATCACTGAAGTTAGATATGCCTGGCGGCCTCGATGAAACAAACTGCTACAGAAAAGGCAAAAATTCCCCATCTCTCAGTAGTCTGAGGCTCTAGGGTTTTTTTTTGTTGTTTAGAAAAACCGGCAGAGTGGCTGATACATTGGCATCAACAGCCACAGAGCAAAGTTAAGTGGCTACGTGAATACTGTTACAAATGAGTGATATGCATTACAGTTAAAGATCAGTGCAACAGCTTTTTAATAGTCTCATACACTGAGATCCAATGACATCCTTGATTGGCAAGACAACTGAATCTGTTTTTTTTAATCTAAATAATCCCTTTTCTATTATAATAATTGATTCAGCTCAACATTGCTCCAAAGATAGATCATACCAACATTAACAGAGGAAGATGGCACTTTTGCTTATCAAGCATTTACCTCTGTAAGCCTTTTCACTTACAAGGAAACAACAAAAACCCCACAAAGATAATCCTCTTTTTTCTGTAAGAAACACTCTAAAACTAAATGTCTAATTATGATAAGAAAATTCAATAGTTTTTTATATTAAAAAAGCAAGACTGGAAACTAAAGTTATTTATTAAAAAGCACTGAAATTTTTCCTTACAAAGGATATTTTAGCACTACAGAGGACTCAGTGCCGACAGAATGCTACAGAATTCTGCAAAGTCCAAGGCAGTAAAAAAAAAAAAAAAAAAAAATCAAACACCCTTTTAAAACAGCGAAAGTGGGTTTCTCTTTTTGTGCAAAGAGTCTTTGTTCTGTGCTTCCGTGCACTGTTTGTCTCTAAAATGTAATGCTACTATGATGTCACTGTTAGCATCAGAGCTCTAAAAGCCTGACAGAAACACTGTTTTCAATTTCATCGTGGATTATTACTTGGAAAACATTTAGGAAAATATAATGAGCCCAACAGGAGGCTCAAAGTCTAACAGATCCTGTCATCTGCCTTTTTGAACCTCAAAATCTTTAGCTCAAAGCTAGTTGCTTTACACTTTTCACTTTTTTTGGAATGGTTTCTCATTTTCCATACCCCATTTCTATCGACAGATTTTTCCATTCAGTAAACAAGGAAGCTGCTGCTTACTTAGAAAGCGACCTTCAAGGCTAACAAGAAAACCTACAGCTACTAGACACACAAGAGCAACACGATTCAAGCACAAAAGTATGCACAAGAATTTTTTTTCTAAGAGACATCTCAACACTGTAAATACCAATCACAGGTGTGACAAGGCTTAACACAAGCCAACACGTCAGTTGACAACCCATTCTAGAAAATCCCATACTGTATTATTCCTGCTCTAGATCCCTCATGTACACGCGGAGGACAGCAGATGAGGCAGCCCTCTGGGAAGAGGCACACTCACATCATCATCATCAGGCTCCTGTTCTACACTTCGAGTGGTTTTGAGCAGAGCTGCTCGACTAGAGGGTAGGTCACCATGTTGCAAACAAGTGAAGGTCAGGAGCCAAGGACCAACATGAAAAGAAGGCATCTGTGAAGTATTCTCAGGTGAAAAACATGATCATGAGATGCAACAGCTTTTTTCTTTTTTGTTCTCACAACAATTTCATGAAAGTTTTTCTAAGTATTTTCTGGGTGACTTGCTACTAAGGACATTGTTCTAATGCATGTGTGAAGGCAGTATGATCCTTCTGCTTCCCAAACCCACTGTGTGTATGTGTTCCTGAATAACAACATACTCCGACATCTGTGAGAACAGGCTTGGTCATATTTCCAAGGCATGTAATAAGCTGATGAACAGCAAGTTCACCAGTAACAACAGGGAAATGAAAATGCAAGAAGAATGATTCAATACACAAAAGTAATAGTTAACGTTGAGAAAATGTTGTTAGCCCTATAACATTACTGTCAAAGGAAACTACAAAATCAAAAGATACAAGTGAACTTGCTAATTTAAAAAGAATTAAAATTCCTGACTGGAGCGCAGGGAGAAAAGATGTCTTCTTTATATTTGTTTTACATATTTGATTACATGAGTGGGAGCCTATAATTGAAATAGTTTCCATGGGCAAATTAGACAATAACATTTTGTTCTATAAATCAAGCATCACACATTAATGTGACAATTACTTTCATATTTTAATACAATCTGTACTGCAAAAGAAATATCACCTTGCAAGAAATTCAGAGGGCACACAGTCAGTGCTGCTTTTGCAAAAAGTAACATCCTGTTAATCTTCAGTGATTAATTACATCTGTAAATATTGCTTCAAAAATCCCAAACCTAAAACTTTTAACACAGAATGTCCACTGGACATATCTGCCAGGAACAGCAAACAATTAGTTTAAAAGGCATAGCAGGGACCAGAAGTTAGAATACCTAAAAATTGAAACATGAATGATACAGCTTCCTGCGTTGTGGTGATACAATGTGCCATAGTGATTTTTTAACAAAGGTAATGTATTATTATGGATTCCCAGAGGAACATACTTAAGACAGACATCTCACTATGCTTTCAAAAATGCAATTACAGGATTTCCACATGTAACAAGACAGACGGTATTCCTTCCAAAAACAAAGCCAGCTTTGGCAGACTATAGCCAACTTTTAAAAAACAGCAAACAAAACCCCCACAGTGGTTCAAGTTTGTTACAGACTCTCATTTCCACTCCCCTGTAAACACAGAGTTACCGGAACTAAAACCAAATGAGGCCATCTGAAACGTCAGTCTTGAAGTGCCACCAACCCAGCTGGTTTCTGTGAGCTACAGGAGCTCCCCAGGCCAGTGAGACACCCTTCGCAGAGCTAACCCACAGGCATCGCGATGCTCTTACCCCAGGGCTGCTGCTGGGCTCAGATCTTTACCTTTCCTGCTGAGCTGTGGTGCAAGTACACTACTAGTTCATTTACAATGCGTCTGTCATGAAACCAAACCTAAAATGCAAGCAACAGCAACTTTATTAGCACTTACTGATCCCAGGGGTGATAAATATGTTTGTTTACTTCTGCGTGAGCAAAGCTGGTGGTAAAAGGGAAACTGATCAGACTGTTAAGTGGCTGAAACTCGCATTAAAAATCAAATGATAACATAATCCCAGGAAATTGCCAGGATACAGAGATCGAAAGTGCTGTAGTACCCAGGGCCACGCTGGCGTCTTGCCAACAGCCTGAGGGTCAAAGCTATTCTACGTGTATATTTGCATACATTTACATCTATTTTGCATATCAAGTAAACATAGTATTAAAACGCACTTTGTAGAGGACCGTCCTGAACTAGCTTATCCACTTGCAAGAGCACAAGGCTAGCGATTACCTTTATTTTTAACTTCCCATATAACAACTAATTTGGTTTTACAATGCAATCACGTGAGAAGACTCAGGTCCTCATCCAGGACAGCTACTCCTTGGCTAACAAGGTTGTGTGCAAGAAGATCAGTACGATGAACAGGGATACATTACCTATTTATTTTACTGAGTGCAGATCCCTCTCTCCTATGCATGGCATTAAGGAAATTCTTAACTGCTTTTTTCCTATACTCCTATGGCTCTTCCCAAATTCGAGTTGTGGATTCAGATTTTTCCTTCTTTTTTTACAGAAAGGCTCAAGAATCTTCCTATCAACATTCAGGGTGAAAGGAAGAAAAAAAAAAAAAAGAAAAAGAAATGGGAAAACTTTTTATCCATCCCCCTATGCGCAGAAACGCAATTCTTACTATGGTATCTATGGTCATATACAATCACATATACACGTGCTTGGAGAGCCAGAAAGCACTTCCACAGTAAGAGATGAAAAAAGTAATCACAAACATACTTTCCTGGAATAAAAATGTGGATGTGCCCCCACATTACGACACATAAGCACAATCAATTCCTCTGCAGCTTCAATCTCAGTAATTGCTTTCAACTGGTTTTGTGGGATGTTTTACTTTTTGAAACTATCGAATCCAAGTATGTCAAACTGCAAACTATGCAAAAATATGAGTTCTATTTTTATTTGCAAACTGCTGTACTATTTCAGAAAGTAACTAAACCTGAGCTATGCATAATATTTTCTTTTAAAAAAAATACTTTGTGCCACATTTCTAGACTTTCCTCTCATCACAATTCATCCCTCATATTATACTCTTCAGTCACAGATTCAGGATTGGATGTTTCGTAAAGCTGTGCAACTGACTCAGATGGAAATTTCAAACGTACAAAAGTAACCCAATGCTTTCTGATATTATTGCCAAATAGGAACTAATTATCTGGAATGAGAGTGCAAACTTGCACAAACAGCAAAAAACAGCAGGGGAGCTACAGTGCTTTGGACTACACACACATTAAAAATCTGGATTTAAACTATTATCCCTTCCTAGTTTACATGTTTGGGGAACATCTCCAAATTTTAGGATATCAAAAACTTGTACTTATGACTAAAAATTGTAATCCTGAATAAGGATCAGGCTACCTTTACAGTACAGAAGTCAGATTTCCAAGTGCCAGGTCTGCCCTCTCTGAACCCATTCTGCCTTCTGTCCTGAAAAAGCAGACACCAAATGCCAAACAAGCATTATACCCTTCAGGATATTAAACCTAGGCTATCATTTTTCTCTTCTTACTTTTTTTCCCTGGAAGTCTATCTGATTTTGTTTAAGAGATCCTTTTCAAAAGCTAATGTTTTCACACCGCCTTTCGCTTTGCAAAACAGTCAAGTGACTAAGTCAAATCTTTTCAGAAATCCTACAATAACAAACTATGTACACAGGAAAGAGGTTGGGAAATTTTGTAGAGTAACAGATTTTGTATTTAAGCTTCCAAGGAGTTCGACTTAATCAGATTTTTTTCTTAATTTTTAAAGACAGCTTCAGACATTATCTATAATAAAGTAATTGATATACTTTGCTTCTCTGAACTGATTGTTGCTGGGAAATTAAACCAATGCATCGCCGTACAAAACCACATGCTGTGCCATACATTTCCCTCATCCCTCTAGTCGTATTCTTTTTATCTGTCCAGCTATACTTCCCATCAGCATCAACTGCCAATTTGTACCATCATAAACTCAAGCTGTATTACTTCAGGAAAGTTTATAAATTCCTTATGCTTCCTTATAATCTCTGCAAAGAATTAAAATGAGATTTGTCTGGACAACCATCGTATTTATCATGTTAGCACAGTCCTGCTCAAGACAGCAGTTCATCTTTTCACTTCCAGTCTTGTATTTTAAACAAGGGAAGATATCTTCATGCGACTGCATAGTCTCACAAATGCAGCGGCAGCAACAGCAAAGACTTTATTTTCCTTTATGTTGCTCTATGTAAACAGCACATAATCCGGCTACTTAGTTTTCTTCCGAATGCTGCAGCTGAATGTAGTGCAAGGAGGGAAAGGTGGGGTGGGGGATAAAACCCTGAAGGATGACGGCTTATGATTTTCTTCTGCTACTTGTACGTACATGGCAAGAGACACAAAAGGCAAGCTCACTGGAATTTAATCTTATTATGGTCCATTTCCACCCACACTTCATACGCCTGGATGTTAAACAGACACTTATCTGAGCCATGTCAGTCCCCTGCAGTCCATCTGTACTTACAGAAGCAGCAAATTAGACATACTGGGCTCACCAAGAAGCCAGACTGGCTGTGCAGTCATCATCGACAGTAAAAGCAATGCTGGCTGAACTATACCGACATAACGTGGACCCTTTATTCTTCCATAACCCAAGTTGCTGAAGTGCTTGAGATCTACCTGAAGTATTTTTATCACTATCTGGGGGAGTTATCATAGAATTACAGACCGTATTCAAGAATGAAATATGGTGCAGTCTGATTGGCATAAGAGCCCAACAGACTGTTTGGGGAATAGTTTGTTCTTCTAATGTTGACATTATATCATTTGTTTTTGGCAGCTCAACATCACCGACAAGTTTAATCTTATTCAAATTGTCTTGAAAAGCTTAATAACTCTCTTTATTTGGCATATCTTTTAGAAGAAAAAGAAAATAGATACATTATTTGTAAAGCAACATATGTCTGATGACTTTGATCTGTGCTGATGCAATACCCTTCAAGGATAAAAGCAGAGCTGTTTAAGAGGAGGAGTCATCATACGAATATACACTTTCTAGCAGCTTTTTGAAAACACATTTCTACTCAATTACTTACAGTGATAGCTAATTTTAGATACTAAAGCACTGAACTATCTGTTGGCATGCTTTCATGCTACAATCCTCTCCAATTAAACCAGAATTTATTCAAAATGTTTCCCTAATATGTTTTATGTATTTTCTCTGCTTAAACCTGTCAGCTTGACTACATTAATACACAACACAGAGGCAGAAACACAGGTTAATTATTCAGCTGTTAAATTCTTACAGAGAAGCAAAATCACAGAATGGCGTGGGTTAAATATATACTATAGAGCTATAACACGATAGGGGACACATTATTGCTCTTGATTTGGTTGTCTTGAGCCAGGAACTGGTTGTGTGATTCAGCCTCGGGTATGTAGATGGCTGTTTCAGGATTTATGACTATATTTAATCTGATGTCAATCTTGAATTGTTGATTATGCAAATGTATTTATACTAGTTTAAATGAAAGATTCAGGATTAATGGTTTTTGGTGGTTTAGTGCTTTTGTGGTTGGTTGGTTTGGGTTTTGGTTGGGTTTTTTTTGGGGGGGGGAAGGTGGTGTTTGGGGAGTTGGTTTTGGGGTTTGTTTTGGTTTGTTTGTTTGTTTTTGTTGTTGTTTTTTGGTTTTTTGTTTGTTTGTTTGTTTTTTTAAAGTGCTGTAAAACCACATGATAAATAACACATATTCCTGTGGAGGATATAATCCAGCCAAATATGTGCTTGGCATTCAAGTTGACACAGATACTGACCCTTCATCTGGGTTAGGCTTTGTCTTTCAATTTTAATCATCCAAGACTGTTTATATGAAAACTGAAAAGCATTTTAAAAATAAATCCTGACACATTTCTCCACTTTCTGTGGCTGTGTAGTTGATGTACAGTGCAAACGAAGTTCATTGTGAATACATACAATATCAAGAAGCACTTATAAAAAACAGAAGCAGATCAGCACTTGAAAAAACCTGGGGCACCAGGGGCCTTTCGTGGTGGTCAGAAGACTGGCAAGCTGAAACACTTCAGAACAATTCTTTCTTGCCCAACTGCAATTAAGTTTTTCCCTTAAAATTCAAACTTCAGTCACAAAACCACCTAAAAACTTTGTGATAGTCTAAATCCAAATCACAAATGCAGTAGGCCTCTCTGACCGTACTGGCTGGATGTGACTTGAAAGCAAGATCCAGATTCTCTTAACAGTTCACAAAAGAACTGATTTATATCACAGCCTTTTTTCATGCAGTGTATATTTATGCAATTTTACAAGTCTGTGTAACACCAGACTTCTAGCAACTGGATACAGACGCAGCAGTATCTTTATTTTGGGTTAGGGTTTTTTTTGTTGTTGATAACTCTAGGTATCCTCTTCCCTCTCTCTCTCTTTAGCTCCATATTTTGTTACCCATGATACTGAAGTCAGAAGATTCAGTAGTCTTGCAGGAGACCAGGTATGTTGCATGATCGATTTGAGAGAAAATGAATACATCATTTTTGAATGTTTATGCTGATGATAAAAATGCTCCTCTGACTGTTCCTTGCACTTTGCCACCTTTCTCTGAAAGGCCGCCACAACATGTCCCATGTGGCATCTCTTTACATGATAGACATCTTCCCTGATCAACTCCAATGACTGTTCTCAGAATTATCCTCCAATTGTTCCCGATTGTTCAGTCAAGTTTGCAGAAAAACTACTCCGCCCTTTTGCACATGGAGAGACTATAAACTAATAGGTACATCTCTGAGGAAGCATGTGTAATTCACTCATACTGAGTTTGCATGGCAAGGTTTTGGTAGCATGGGGAGGGGGCTACAGGGGTGGCTTCTGTGAGAAGCTGCTAGAAGCTTCCCCTATGTCCCATGGAGCCAATGCCAGCCGGCTCCAAGACAGACCTGCCACTAGGCAAGGCTGAGCCCATCAGCAACAGTGGTAGTGCCTCTGGGATAACAGATTTAAGAAGGGGGAAAAAAAAAAAATAAAAAAAAATTGCTGCATGACAGCAACTGCAACTTGAGAGAGGAGCGAGAACATGTGAGAAGAGCAACTCTGCAGACACCCAGGTCTGTGAAGAAGGAGAGGGAAGAGGTGCTCCAGGCACTGGAGCAGAGATGCCCCTGCAGCCCGTGGTGAAGACTATGGTGAGGCAGGCTGTCCCCCTGCAGCCCAGGGAGGTCCACGGTGGAGCAGATATCCTCCTGCAGCCTGGGGAGGACCCCACACCAGAGCAGGTGGGTGCCCGAATGAGGCTGTGACCCCGTGGGAAGCCCACGCTGGAACAGGCTCCTGGCAGGACCTGTGGATCTGTGGAGAGAGGAGCCCACGCTGGAGCAGTTTGTGAAGAACTGCAGCCTGTGGGAAGGACTCGCGTCGGGAGAAGTTCGTGGAGGACTGTCTCCCGTCGGAGGGACACCACAGTGGAGTAGAGGAAGAGCGTGAGGAGTTCTCCCTCTGAGGAGGAAGAAGCGGCAGAGACAACATGTGATGAACTATATTGTTAGATGCCATGTCAGATTTTCCTATATTTCACTCCAGGAAAGTAAATTATATTTCTAAAGGGCAGCCTTCCCATAGTCAAATTCTTTACATTCTGTAAGCCACATGTTCATGGGTGTGTAGCGAGTAACAGAAATTTGCATCCTGTCTACAGCTGCCTTTCAGCTATTTTCAAAATTTCTTTGGAGATGACATTGTTTTACTGTACCCAGTGATACACTATAATGGACTTTGATTGCATTTGCCTTTCAATACACATTATGATCAAGTAGCATGTTCATGTTCATAGTTTTCTCTTAAAAATACTTTGGAAGTTTTGGACTTACAGTCATTATACTCAAGAATGGGTTTTGCAGAGAAACCTTAGGTATTCAGTTCCTGCGTTCTCAGAACACTTTCGTTTGACTAACCACTAACACTTCTTTTTCCATAAGAAAACATGTCTTATGTATACTTGAGAAGTCACAATACTGGTGGTATTTTTTTTTCCATTATAGTTTCTTCTTCTGTATTGTTTGCATTAGCATTTCTTTCACATGAATGTTCACAGCCAGCCAGTTCATTTGAATCAGTTGTGCAGCTTGTCCTTTTGTGCTCTGTTACTTTTTCCATCAGCTTTTCCACTGAACTTTCATTTCAAGATCAATAAACTTAGTTTACTGCAGTGCAAGACTTTCCTGCTATCGCCACTGTCATTTTAGTCACCTTTACTGGCTTACAAATTCAGTTTCATTTGTTGAAACTCAAATGGCTTAGCAGGTAAGATACGAATACAAAGTGGTTGGTTTTGGTTGTTTTTTTTTTAATGATATATGATGAATACAAGTCTTAAAAGGGACAGAGTTAGTAGCTGTGCCCTACAGTAAGAAAATGGATTAACCTCATGCATTCCATTATGCATCACAGCTCCAACACAGTAGCCTTGAGTTTATTTGACCAAATCTAATCAGGACTGATGCTACAACCTGAAAAGCAGTAAAATTCAAATACAAAATTTGAAACCGTTCTTCTTCTACGCTTTATATGGGCTTTCTCACTAAAATGATACAGCAGAATTTTCCATGAAGCCAATCTGATTATATAGTATGAACTTTAAGAAACCCAAGCCTAATCGTGAAAAGCAATGGCACTGGGAAAAATCAACATATTAGAAAAGTAATCTGTAACAATGGTATAACAGAAATATTCAGCCTTTACCTGGACCAGAAAAAGACCCTTTTCTTTTTTCTTTCCCCCTACCCCCCAACTGTTCCTTGTGTGGAACATAATCAATAACATAACATGCTTATTAAATCATTGACAGTTAAAAAACTAATTGGAAATAACACCTCGCTCACAGCAAAAGAGTGCCTAACATACACAAATGCCTACTAAAAATCAATTGTCTGAAAACTAATAGGGATCCATTTAGTTACTGGAATGGTTTTGCATTGATTTCTTCCTTTATCATCTTTTCTATGTTAGTGTGTGAGAAAAAGTACATTGAAAACAGCATGGCATATTCAAAATTGCTATTTTCTTTGATTATCTAGAAAACCTGCTGATCAAATTTTTTTGTAAAGGAAAACCAGACTCAATTCTAGCCTTGGATATCGATAGGGTTAGGGGTTTTGTTTGAGTTTTTTTAAGGAATATATTAGTGAGAAAAAACAATCCACACAAACACCCTGGCTTCTTTCACATGAGTTTCCATTAAAGCTGATGTTTGCTGGCCTAAATTACAAAGCCGTTGTCATTTCTACACAGTGTGATTTAATTTGCTAGCTATAACACTACAGGTGGACTGGCACACACGACTGACTAATCAGCTGCCACCATCCCATGTCTGAGTCAGCACAGAGGGGGATTTAACCTTGCCATTGCAAGGTCAGCAGACCAACATTCCCCTCTTCCACCTCAACGCAGCAGCAATAATTGCGCAGATATGTTGAGCAATTTAACTCACTAGAATGTCAGAACTTCAACCTTTTTTGACATACGCCAGATTTGGTGTACATTGCACAGACATGACATTTCTGTGCTTTCCCCAGCAATTCTATTTCAATAATGATCAAGAAACATAATAGAGTAGGGAAATAGGAAAAAAAAAAAAAAAAACCCAAAAAACCCAAAACACAAACCAAAAAAAAACCCCAACCACACAACAATGTGAATGTTAAGGCTCCCCTTTAACTTGTCAGCATAAGACAAGGTAATGCATTTAACCAAAAGTGCAAAAAAGCCTTCCCTAAACAGTGGAATGAGTCAATTACACAATGAATCCCATTTTTATGGAAGTGAGAAACAGAAAACTTTCTTATTTAAAAAAAAATTGCCAGAAAAATCTGACTCAACATAGCTGTTCTGGCCTATCCACCTTAAATTTCAAAAGAAAATAAAAACATGAAAAAGGAAGGAAGAACCAGAAGCTATCAACTCCAAACTACTATAACCCCTTAGGATGCACGATTACTTCATCCCTATTACCATAAACAGAATTCTTGGCTGAAAAACATGATAGGAACCATGCTTGAATAAGGCATGTTGCACATTTAAGGAGTCACAAATAACACTGAATTTTGATTTTAGTGGGATGTCTTGAAAATAGAAATTAAATATCTACAGCTCCAGAGACTTACAGCCAGATTTCGTTTCAAACAACGTCTGCAGCTAAAGAAAACAGTAAGATAACAAATGTCATTTCACACAAAATGTATCTCAAAATTTTTAAGTTTTAAGCAGCTACATATCTCTCGATATATTTTAGAAACCTTCTATGCTTGTTTAAAAAAAAAAAAAAGAAAAACCTCACACCAAAAAAGCCACTGCATTTTCTGTTCATATTGTATTTGAGTTAGAAAGAAATTACATGTCGTGCTCCAGATAGTAGATAATTGTGAAAATTCAGTGTCTTCATTTGAAATTAAAATAGGAGAACAATTCACAGTAGGGCTGGGTAGATTAAGGCTAAAGGGAATCTGAACCTGAAACCCTCCCCTCTAAGCTCTCTTTTGGGGCAGCTGTTTATTGATACTGTCTTCCCGAGTCTCCTGTGGCAGCCAACTGCTACCTGCAAAGACTGCTATTTGCTTTGTAGACATCAACCAGTCATATCACCACCTTCATAGACTCAGATCCACGGACTGCCAGAAACCATCCAGAGCTTCTTCCTAAGTAGAAACCACAATAGTTTCCTACCGAGCCCTTTCAAAATCGGAACTATTCAGCTGAGGAACACACCAGGCAAAAACCTATACAACTTAAGAGCAGTCCGAGGTCACTGTATTTGAGGATTTTCAATTGTGTGACTTTAATACCAGCTCCTAGGTGTAAGAGAACACCATTTAGCATCAATTGTTTCAAGTCTCAAAACCATTCATTGAATTTCATTTCACCTCCACCCCACCTTACGTACTGGATCCATCTCACTGGATGGCTTCTCCGTGTGTTAGAAGTTCTCAGAAATCAGTCACCTTAACAACATATAATACTTCCCAAAGCTTAGACATGCCACAGCAGCAAACTGCAGAAAAACAGTGTAACAAATAAATTCTGAGCTCTTGCCATTAATCCACCAACCACCACAGCTACAAGGAAACAGAAACATGGAACCATGAAACCCCACTGCCCTGAGTCAGCCCATACAACTACCCCTCACGCTTGCACACAGCTGTAAGCACAGTCTGTTCTTCTGACCACCTCCCACTCTGTGACCTTTAAAGATCTTTGCATACTTTCCCTCCCTACAGAAAATGGCTTAATGTAACCTATAACTGACTTAAACTTCAGTACAAAAGTGTGTTCAGTTTGAAATCCTACTGGAATTTAGCACTGTTAGATACAGGGGAGATAAAAGTTGTAGAGCTGGAAAGTTGTGTATCTAACCCACCCACTGTGGGCATAATCCCTAAACTATGGATAAAGAGCTGACCGCTTCAAAATCCCTTTCCCATTCTCCCTTGGCTCTCGTAGGGGGTCTATGCTCGAGATGATAACTCATGCATACAGAGTGGCAAGCAAACAGCAGCTTCTATACCCAAAATGTCCCTTCTGGATTCACACAGCAGCTGCAAAAACACATGTTGGCCAACCCCAGTGGATGTCCTGCACTTGGCAAACAATCACAAACACATGGAGCTGCTGGGGAGCGTGGAACAGCCAAGGGAGATGCAACAAAACAGAAAAAAAATCCAAAACAAGAGAAAGGAACAATAGAAAAGGGTGAGAGGGGGAAGATGAGAAGGTCATTGCAAGGCAAAGAAAGAAAAGGGCAAGAGAGTCTGGGAAAGTGGTGAGCTAAGCGAAGCATATGAGGAAACAGGCTGTGAGGAAGATGTCCCACCATCAGCACATAAAACAAGGCTCCTGCTGGAAGATAGTTGGGAACAAATGACCAGCAGAAGCAAACAAACAAAATTTTTTGCAAGACACAAAGAGAGCTCAGTCACACATTAGTAACCAGAAACCCTTTCCAGTCCACAGCTACTTCTGTGCTGATAACTGAGAAAACAACACACTGAAAACTTTGGATATTGTCACTGGCTGAGTAAGTAGGTTAGCCTTGAGAAGAGATGATGCATATGAAATGCAAAATGGACAAAATTAAACATTTATTGACAACAGAAACAAAGTTGGGCTAAGCTTCCAAAAATACTGACCAAATACAAGTCAAGTCCTGAGACAAGAGACAGCCAATTGAGCCTCCTGCAGCTTTTAGCTTAAACGGCTTGCAAGCTATTCCTTGAGGTCTTTCATATAGCAAAATTAGTGCTTCAGTTCCTGCTGACTGCTTTAACTGCTGCACCTGTGACTCTTTAAATTTGCCACAGCTGGGCTGCTCACTGCATAATGGCAGTCTTCATCAGGGAGCAGCTCGGCACATAACATGCCAGATCACCTCAGGGTCAGGGAGGAGAGAAAACACAATGTCATTTCTCTGTTGTTTCTCAGTCAGGTAGGATAGCATTTATGTCCACATGTTCCTGTTCAGAAGAGGCAAATAAATGAAAGCTTTTCTCTCTTTCAGTAAGAGACACCCATCTGCCTTCCTAAACCCAGCAAGCTTCAAGCTAAACAGGGCAGAGAAAAAAAGAAATGAGAAGGCAAAGGAAAGAGCCACTTCTTTTTTCTCTGCTGGAGACAGAGATGCAATGGTTTATAGTGAGGTAGAGAACAGGTAAGAAAAGACTCATTTGTAAGTTGTATTCACACACTAGTCATACCACATTCCCTTCTACATTTATAGCAACTTCAAGTCACAAAGAAACTGTAACCTCAAATTGCATGTTTCCTGGGCTCAAGAGAAGAGATAAAGCTGCTCCCCAGCCTCCACAGCACAGCATTATTCCTGCTCCCAAGCTGCACAGCACTTATGGGCACACCAAACCATTCCGAATAGGAGGTAGCACTCTATTTTTGTTTGCTGCTGGTTGCTGAGTTTGGGCTGGAAGATACTTTGTTGGTGGTTTGGTGTTTTAGGGGGTTTGTTTGTTTGTGGGGTTTTTTTTGGTTTTAGTTTTTCCCCCACCAGAAATGGTTTTATCTTTATCTCCAGGATAATAGATGTGGTTTCACTGTAAAGATGCATTACACTGACACAACTTACTCCCCTTCCTGCCAGCACTTACCCTACCAGCTCAGGAACATCCATACTGCAGAAGTCTGGAATGGTGAAATGGTTGTCACCACATTTACTTAGCCAAAAGATACTGTTTGGTTTCTTTAAACATAGACAAGGCTTCCTCTCTAAAGGAAAAGTAACCTGCTTACAAAACCAAATTTATTTTTGTTTTAATTTGTGTGAGAGGATTTCCTTCTACACTATTTTTTAAACCATGTGATTTAAGCTTACAGTTAATCTATTTTTCTAATTACATTGTTTCTCTCACTGTAGATCAACAGTTGATTAATCAGACTCTACAGTGAAGCAGCAAGGTGTCTGACCTTCTTTCTTGCTGTATTTGTAATGAACTTCATCTCATATTCTTCAAAGAAATAAAAACACAATCCATTTCAAGCTATCTTTAGAATATCTGACTGACTACAGGGAGCCCATCAAGAGCTCACCTATGGGCACGGCTATCAGATTTATTCTCTGCCAGCATTTCTTCACAAGTCTTCTGTCTTGCTACACACTCTTGGCATTAAAGAAATATTTCAAAAGCCAGTTGTTCATAACTTAATCTGCATTTGCATGTGACAATTTTGTAGTTCCTCAGGATGACCACACACATACAGTAGGTTGTAAGCCACTGCAGCAGAAGGCTCTCCTACAAAGTTACAAAAGACCTCCTATAGTTGTGAAAAAAGCTGTTACCACTTGAGAGATGTAAGCACTCGCATTTCTTCAGCATCTAACCTGCAAAGTGACCAAATATACAAAATCTCAGCAAGTCTAAGCCCAGTCATTTTTTCACACTCCCAGGCATTTGCCAGTACATAGATTCCATTCACACAAAATGGAGGCAGAACATAACACCCAGTCTGAGAGTACAGCTACTGGGGATTTTGGGAAATTATTTCCCAGCTTTAAAAGATCATCAACTAAACAAGATGCTTTTCTAACTGTCCTTAAAGATTCCCAAAGATGGAAAACCCACCACCTTCCCATGTTGCTTTTTTCCACCAGTTTGCTGTTTTAATAAACAGGCTTTAACTTTCTAACTTTTACCCTGTTGCTGCTCATCTTGTTCTTCACAAACACAAAACATATTATTCCCTTTTTCTTTACTGTAGGACTACATATTTTACAAAGTATTACATCTCATTCTCTTCTTCAGTCTAAATATCTCCTGTCCATACCTAGTAACAGCTCCTATTTATACCTAGTGGAGTAATGTTTTCTAGACCTCTGATCAGTCTCCTTCAGGTTTTCTACAAATGGTTATTCTCTTTCCAAACCGTCACAGTATGCTAAGCTGAGACTTTGCCAAAGCTGAACAGAGTTTGGGAGAACTACTGGGTACCCTCTGGCAGGCCATTACCCTGTTTATACCTTCAAATTAGTTGTCTTTTTGTGTTAACAACAGGATCTCATTGACTCAACAGCTTGTGATCTGTTATAATCCCAAGATCCTTGCCTGTAGCCCTCCTGCCTATCAGCTGTTTGGGTGGCCAATTTCTGCTATTTAAAGCTAGTAGCACAACACCCATCCACACTGGATGTCATCCAACTTTTTGGGTTTGTTTCCCTAATTTAAGCTAACTTTGAATTCTACTCCTGCCTTTCAGTGTGCTCACGGTCCAGCCTGAAGTGCTTTCAGATTTAATAAGCACACACTCCATTTCATCATCCAGGTCATTAAGGAAAATACTGAACAGGTTTATGCATGATGATGCACATTCACCAAAGATCAATAGGGAATAAGCCATGCCCAACCCTCGACTCTTATCAGTTCGTACAATCCAGCTGTATTGCATCTTTTAACACTTCTCACAGAAACAGAAGTTGGGGTGTCAAAACAAATACCCTTCCATTCTTACACTATGATGCCCCATAAAACAATAAGGAAATATGGCATTGGTCCAGCATCTACCCAAAAGATGCTATGCAAAGCATAGACTCTCAAAACCCACATAGAATTCTAATCCCTTTTTCCCAATCTTAAAATAATTTCACAATTGGTAAATACCAACCCTAAATAGAACCAAGTTCCTGTAAACTTCCACAGCTTGAACAGATAGCTGAGGTTATGAGTACTGTAACTTAAAAATCCTACAGTTGGAGTGAATTACCTTAATTATACTTTTAGAAAAAAGCTACATTAAAGTTGATCTTTGTTTTGGCAGACTTATTCCCAACATACTAAAGGAGTACTAACTGCATACATTATTTAAAAGAGAATAATTGACCTCCCCCTCCCCCCAAAAACCAAAACATGTAAGGAACAAGCACACAGAAAAAGATATAGTTTGGGCTAGCCTACTGCCTCATTTGTAAAAGCTGTTTTAAAACTCTGTTCTTCCCAGGGCTCCTGACTAACATTTGTCTAGCTGACTCACAGAATGTTCCCTTTAAACTTACATGGTATCAGTTAATAGATTATGGGAGCCATTGATTTACCTTTAAAGTTCTAGTTCATGATCTCTGGTCCACTGGGAAGTGAGTGGGTACCTATGTAGTGACAGCTCACCTCTTCAGCAGCCTACAGCAAAGGCTTCCTTTACAGTCACTGAGGTAAGACCAAGTAGGACAGGGGAAAATACTATACAAGCTTCAAATACCTGGGTTTCTAGCAAGGAGTTTGGCTTGCCTAAAAAACACTTGACCATAGGCTATTTGTTTAGAAAGGCCAGAGACTACAGAGACAGTACTGCTGAGGCATATGTTCAAAAGACAGGAATGTTTATTTCCATTGGCTCAATATTTCAAATTCAAAATCATGAAAGTATAAGAATGTTCTGCAAATAAACTAAAACACCACTAAAGGGAACAATTGGTGGACTGAGTCCAAATGGAACCCAGGTTCAAACCAAAGGCTTCCTCGGACATCCTGTCCACCGAAGGTACTCCAGTATGATCACACTGCTTCCCAGTCACCGCTTGACTGTGGGATGACCAGATGTTCTTGGTCTGGACCCTCATGCTCCCATAGACACCCATGCTACCTCCAAGAATCATAACAGATACCAAGCTTTGCTACCATATCAAGAACCAAATCTCAGTGCCCTTTGCCAGACTAGTTACCAGAACAAGATAACATCTGAAAATTACACAATGGCCATTTGGAAGTGGAAGCAAAATGAATTCTAAAATGTAAAACAATTAAGTGGGTATTCTAAATGATGCTCTTTATTGCTCTTCTTCACTTACTAAGCACCTGTGTAATCTGCATATTGGCCTTCATCCAACCTTACAACTTCAACTTCTTGAGCCAGGCTTGGCAATAGTGTACTGCAAGCACAAGTTTGCACCAAATCCAACCGAGACAAAGCAATGCATCTTAATATTCTTACATTTTTAGTCACTTACTATAACTCTCAAATCATTGCTCCAGCTCACATGCCATGGTTTCTTCCACAACAGTAAGCATTCTCTAATTGGAGTCTCCTGATAGACTTCAAAAATACCATGTTTATTCATTGGAAGATTAATATTTTAAAAAGCTTTGTCCTTTAAATGCAAGTTAGAAAACTCAGTGAAGCATCTAAAGGGATGCTATATAGAAGGGAAAGGCATCACTACAGTATTAGCACACCAGCTGAAGGAACCTTACTGGACTAAGTGTTATTAAAGTCACTTAGTTATCTTTTAAAACTCTTGAAAGATACGGATAGGGTGATTATCCTTTCCTTCAAAATCCCATCTGCTTTGAATTCTTACAGCTTCAAAATAAGCACACAGTTCTAATTAATTCTAATGATCCATGCTGAATTACTTACCATCTAAACAAAACTATTTAATTTGTTAGCATTTTTGTATGTTATTGTTTCATCTTTGCTAATTTATAAATGCTTTTCATAAACAGAAGCTACAGTTCACCTTGAAGGAGGCACTTTCAAATGTATTTTTATGCATAGGCCTATTGTGTTTAGGCATGCTGGCAGAGCAATGCTGAATCCAAATTAATATACAGAATTTAAATACAGATCACTTGGTGCTCTCTTTTTGAGGAGGTTCCTGAATGAATGCAGATCTCAAAGTCAGAGCAGGAATATCACAGTTAAAAGGACCAATCCGCATTCAAGTGAATTGAGGGCAAGGAAGGAGAAAATCACCATTTAGCAAATTTGCACATCTTTCTTAGTTAATTTAATCATTTATCAAGGAAAGCCTGCACAGTAACATCTTTTGTAATGGTTTTGTTTTAAGATACAGTGTATTCAACAGCCCAGTTTTCTATGGCTGTAGAGGGAAACAAGAAAAAAAAATGAAAATGAAAAAAACCACAGATGAAATTCTGACTTCAGATGTGACATGAAGTTTGCCATTTAACTCAATGGGACCAGAGTTTCCCCCTGAATACGCCTGGTAAAACAAGGAAGTAGCACAGGAACTTCAAAGAGTTTAGTTTATACCCCTGACCTTCAATAGCTTATATACTGCTAAACTCCAAATTTTTCCCCATTCAACTTAATATGGTGAATATTATAAGCAGAGTACTGGCAATGTAATCACTAAAAAACCCACTTTATTATTGGCCCAGGCAAACATTGAATTTTGACCTAAATGTCCATCCCCAGAACGGTTCTTTAGAGGTCTGTGAAACTTGTGTTAAGAAAAAAGCATACAATATTGAGTCCCCAAATCAACATTTCTATTTTCCTCTGCCTTACATCACTCCCCCCGCCTTTTTTTCTTTTCCTCTCAATACCCTCTCTTGCATCTGCACTAAAAAACCGTCACAGGGCATAACTCAATTCCATGAATTAATTTAATGTCAAAATACTATCAAACAATGCTCTTTTTTCCCTACTCCCTTTCAACTCAGGGTTAACTTTGAAACATCTGTCATGTCCTGCTTTGTGTTTTATATTAAAATCTTGTTTCTCTTGAAGTCTTATGAGTTTGCAGCAATGACAACTGGCATTTAATAATTAGTTTCCCAATTTCCACAAAAGCACTCTGATTTCAGAGAATATGACCTGTGGGTAGTTTGCATACAGACACTTACCCTTACTGACGCTTTCTGGAAAAGGAATGGCTCATTACAATGCAAATTAAGCTAACCCATGTCATGGGCTATTATAAATTATGAAAAAAAACCCAAACAAAACCCAAAGCTTCCTCCTCATGGCTCTCCAAGATTCACTGCAATGGACACATTACAGTGGAGCCTTATGTATTAAAGACTAACATGTTTTCTCTGGCCCTAAAACCTAAAGGTTTCCAAACATTATTAGCACTTAACCTCAAGCAAACCCATGTAGCTTTCAAAAATATTTCTTCTCCCCAAATCAGCTTCAATGTTTGTTCCATACATACTAGAAAATGCAGACATTCCTTCACTGAAAATGCACCAGAAACTCTAACACGGGTACACATCTCTCATTTCTCCAAGTTTATTTGTATGCTGCAAAGGGAAAAATCATCTACATACTAAATTAAGACCATCAGAATACTGGGGGAAGAGGTTATGTTTGTATAATAAAATGTTCCTCTGCTTTCAAAATACGCTATATTAATAATACATTATTCTATTAATAATATATTAATGACCCTACTCCCTCTCATGGAAGCTTCAGTCACTGAAGATAACCGTCTGAACATGGCAGGAGTTAGCAATGCGTTTTCCATAATTTCAGTTGACTATGCAAAGAATAGTGTAAATGTGGGTGATCTCTTATGAATACGAGTTATTCTTTAGCATTTTACAGAGGAAAAAAGATTTGTTACAATTTGTTATCTGGACAACCTCCCCTCAGCTACACAGCCAGGATTTATCCTACCTCAAATCAGCTAAAACTCTCAGCATTTGTAGACAACTCATTTAAACTGTTAGTAGTAAAAAAAAAAAAAAAAAAAAAAAAAATTAAAAAAAAAAAAATTAAAAAAAAAATTTATTATTTCTCTGCAACTCTTATTTGACAAGACCATCACTACTCATCCCTTGCAGGTGCCAAGGCTATGTGGACTTGATAAGAAAGATTTTGGACTTGACACTCAAGCATTAGAGATTACAGAATAAGTCTATTACTGGCCTACCTTTTCTATTTTCCAGAGGACTATGAAGTAGCTCTGAAAACAGAATCAGGACCAACAATGAAAAATCTGAAGAGTAAAGAACTACCTGCTGTATTCAATGAGCTTAACTCACAAAGTGTGTGCTCATTCCAGTATCTAATGTATCACTATCCAAGTTTCTTCCTTATGTTCTTTTGGTGAGGGTTTTTTTTCTTCTTTTCTATTTTGTTTTTTAAAAAGCTTCTCAAGCCAGCACCATGATCAATTGACTATTATTTCTCTGGTGACTTGTGCTGCTCAATTATGACATTTCATTTCAACCTTACTCTCCCAACACCTTGCATTAATCCACCCAAATAACTACTGAAGACATTTTTGAGATGATTGATTTTTCACATCTGAAAGACATTTGTTCTGGTATGCTAACAGTAATAAATGAGAGAGGGGCCTTCAAGAGTACAGAATGAAACTGAATGCCAAGATAAATGTTACATTTCAAAGTATAATGACTGAAAAATTTCATATAAACATCCTGCTTTTTTTTGAAGAGACTTCTTATTTTCTTCCACAATGTACATATCTGTTTGTTTGTCATCAAGGATTTAAATACTACATTATCAGCATGATTAGAAACACAAATTGACCTATTTGTCATATCAATAGCATCTATAGCCAGAGGGTTGAATACCCAAATTTGCCCTTGCACATCAGAGAAACCTCAAGAAAGCAAACTAATATTTCAAGAACTCAGCAGGGAATACATGACAAATTAAGTCTCCAAAATAATTACAACATCCCAAAGAGAAAATGTACTTCACTTGCAAATTACTCCTAGACTTATATATATCTTTTAAAACACATTTTTTAAAAGGGCGGTACTGTCATAGTTTATAATAGATTATGTTTCCACGATCTAAGGGCTCATGTTTTGAAGACCTGAAATAGATCCCCAGCACAGGACATACTTGGAAGTAAGGTCAGGATTCCTTGCTCTGAAAGGCCATCTACCTTCCCAGGAAGGATATCTTCTACGGGATTTATTTTAAATGCCATAGTCTTGGTATTTATAGTCTTTTACTTGTGTTTATACTGATAATTAATAATACCGGGGACATGAAATATGTGGTTTGGAAATGTGCGTATCTGTGTGTGCACATGCAATTCACACAACTGGGTACACAGCAGCATGAGCAGTTCCCACAGAGGACTAACTGTGGAGAACAGGAAAATAGTTTGTGGTCAGGAAGGGAAGATAAGGGCACAGAAAGTACTGAAATAACAGGTGAAATTTCTAAAAATCACTCCTACTTCAGATGGTGGCAGAGCCACATACAAAGTGATAAGCTCACTTTCTCTTCCCAGCCCTCCAGTGCAACCGTAGCATAGATCTGACACTTAATATTTACTTATGGGAATTGTATACATTTGTCAAAAGAGAAATATTGATTTCTCCATAAGACAGTCAAGCAGCATTCTCATTTCTTCAAAATGAATCCAGAATAGAGAAACACAAAATAACGTGTTTAAAAAAAAAAAAAAATAATCTGAATGTCTATATACACACATGCAACTACAAACTGTTTTCTCTTATGCAAGCTACAAAGATCTCTGTTGTTTGAACCTGAATCAGAAGTCTGACATGTTAGCAAATTTTCAGTCAATCACTTCTCTAGCTTTACACTACTTTTTACTTCAATATAGAAAAGAAAAAGAAAATCATTTGGCAATGCCAGGGGCTCCTTCAAGTCCAAAACCAGTTAGATCTGAAAACATCTTTTTCTACGAGTCAAGGAAGAAAAGCTAAAGAAATCTTCTGTAAATCCTACTGGCAAAATACTAAAAGCAATGAGTAGGCTAAAGTACATTAGTTGTTAGTAGGAACGCCCAAACAGACAAAAGGTTGTGGTAGCTTTCATATGTTCTTCTATTAAGAGACTTTAAACACTGTGTTGTGGTGCCAGCTTATAAAAAGCAGTGAAACTGAATTTTGGAACCTATAAAAACGAAGTAGGTGAAGCAAGGAAAACGTTATCACATCTGTCAAGTTTTTTATAATACAAGGGGATCTGATGACTGCCAGGAAAATAAAAAAGCAATATATGTAACTGAAAAAGCCATACCAATTTTTCCATATAATTCTATGGCTTGTTATGTTCATCTCTCTCCCCATTCCCTTTAATGACTTTTCATAGAAGGATCAAGTATGAACACAACACCCACCAAAAATAGCAGTCTTATGAATGGATTGCTTAGGTATCACAACTACATGTGTGTTTTAAGAAGGCCTGAGAAGCTTCTGCACAGCTTCGGTACAAAAACAAATAGATACCAGAATAGATATCAACATATCTCAGTACTCAAATTCAGCACCACAGTGTTCAATACAGAAAGGCACACCGAGCACCTCAGAGTACATCCCTGGTGTTTGGGCCAGGAACACAGCAGCTTCTCAGCTGGATTGAGGCTTGGGGATTTTGTCTTGTTTTCACAAAGGAAAATCCATAGAATTTCCACACAACTCAAACCATAGTGCTACCAGCAAAGCAAAATTTTATACCTACTAACTAAACCCAAGCAGCTCAAGTAGGAATTTAGGAAAGCCTCCTATTCAACTACAGGTGCATTTTTTCCAAAAAGGATACAGTCAGAGCCGTTACAATCTGGATCACAAGACATTTTGGCATGCATTTTAATATGTTTAAATGGAAAAAATGCTGTAAAATGCAAAGTGAAAAATCACCATTTAAATACCCTTTCAAACTTTGAAAATGAACTTCAGCATATTGTCAATGCTCTCAGTACAGGAGTATTTTCTAACTTCTCTCAAGCTACAGCTATCCAAGTTTCTCACAGCTTATATTGTCTTGACAACCCTACAGATCTGTTCAATTTATATTACAAAGTGATCAAATAAGAGTGACTATTGTGTATAAGGCTGACAAAGTATGTCAACTCTAACACTGTTCCATCTGCTATTCATTGCTCAAAGCAAGGTTCTTGTATTTCTTTTATATAGGCCTAATTTCATTCATCCAAGCACATATGGAAAAACAACATCCAATAGCATATATGCAAGAAATAGCAGGCCACATATTTAAACTACCTTTTATTACAAGTTAAAAGCCACTTCTGCACACAGGCATCACTTCATTTAAACAGACGTATATATTTGAGAATGGCAGGACTGAATCTGATTGGTCCAGTAGTATTTTTTATATAAGCTTTTTATTTTTTTTTTTGGTCATTAAATACACATACAGTCAGCAGCAAAGAACAGCCTGATTGAGACACAAGAGAAGCACTCAGATACATGATTGTATTTCACAGTTCGGTGACATAACTGCATCATGCCCTAGGCAGGTCAGTTATCTTCTACCTTACCTTCTACTCTATAAACAAATAAATAAGAAATAATACTTATACACTTCCCAACCCTTCCTTGAGAATGAATGTCCTAATTTTTTCTAGATGTGACATCTTCAGGGCCATAAAACTGAGACAAGAGAGCCAGAATTCGTAACACTGGAACTGCTGCACTGATTCTGAGCTTATAAACCTCCTAATGCTTCTAAAGCCACTGTTTTGTCATGATGTGTGTTCTGACCAAACAGTTCAGACAGCCTGGGGAAAAGTATCAGCAGTGAACATCATCATCTACTTTCTTTGTGAAAGACTTTGTTGCAGCCTCAGAGGTCTGTTCTTTACCATACATGTGCTTAATTCCTATCATCATTAGTGAAGCTTAATGCAGAATTTATAGAGAAAAACAAAGGGTTTGTATTAGCCCAAGTCAATGGCTTGCTTTATCTTTGGTCCCTCTTAATGAAATATAGCGGTTGCTTTTAAGCATACTTTGTAGTTAGACAAGTCTTTGTTGCTGCAGAGAAATGTATATTTATGAGAGTAACAAACCAAATTGATTAGTGACATGGAAACCACTTAATTCTTGCTTCCCATATGGGAGACGGTTAAGCAACCATTTAACCTGTCTGTATTTCATAAGGAAGATACTGCAAGCCTTCAGCTGAGATGCTGAAAATTCAGAATTATCATCTTTCACTTTAACCTGCCTGCAAAACTACAGTCTCCTTACAGCTCTACATGGGACTAATTGTCCAGCTCTAAGTTTTTAGAGCACAACTAGGTTTTGCTAGGAAAGCAGGAAAAAGTGCCAAGATTCTGATTTAAAACAGCTACTAATGGTTCCTGTACATTATCCAGTCAACTCAAGGCAGATGAAGTGATCTTTTTGAGTACAATCCATGCAAGCCCAAACATCTAAAGAGTCCAAAAAGCAGACTCATGTATGCAAGCCATGTGTATCTCTAGCTATGGCATTACAGTTGTGTACAGTAACATACACAATTACCTGGTCCCTGCTTTTACATACAAAAATCATACATTGGACACACACCCTAAATGCCACGTACATGTAACTCCTCTTAGTTCTAATGCAAACACAACCTGCAGTGATCAAAAAGACTTAATGCACATTTAGATACACTTCCAAACACTCTTTCCAACAAATCTAGATGTGATAAATATGTATCAGCCACTTTGCTTCCTCAATTTTGCAATTTCATAAGCAAATAAAGTAGACTGAATCCACAGGCATTTTAGAACAGAATGTAGAACTACAGTTTATAGATAATTTTACAAAATGTCAATATAAAACTGTCCCTTCCTGACCAAACTGCTATACATTTATCATACCCCTACAAAAAGCTCATTATTTTAAAACAGAAATACAATAGCAAAATATTGAATTGACACATATGATAAAATGCATTTGATTAAGACTTAATAAAGTAGTCTGTATATTACCAGTGAATAATGCATCATGAGATAAAGCTAGACATATAGCAAATAGAGTGTCAAAGCTAATTCCAGTGTGCATTTTTCAGCCATATTACTTATTACTGGATTTAAAAATGCACACTGAGATTCAATAGCTTGCTTTTTTTAAGCAAATAACAATAAATCCCTTGAAGTAATTTACCTGATTTAGTCACGTTGCTAAATTAAAATCAATGCAAACTTTCCAGGAAACTAGTTAGTTCCTTGTCTGTCTTCATACTCTGAAAAACATGGTTTAGAAGCAGAACACTTCAACAGAGCTTTCAGAAATAAAAGCAGGTGGTTTGTGTTTGTTTTTTTTTTTTTTCTCCCTCCTGTGCATCAGGAAAAACAGACTACCACAAAAGAGCGTAAGATGTGACAGATTAAATATTTTAGCTGAAATGAATCTTCCTAAAATATTTTTTAGTATTCAACATAAGCCTTCCCAAACTGACAACCCACAAACTAATTGTCTCGATAGATGATATTGCACACAATGGATGTCAAAGCACAGAAGCAAACACTTGATGCTTATGTAAATGTATCTTTTTCCATATCGGTAGCAGGCTGGCCTTAACTGAACCCCAACAGTAAATCCAGAAATTACCTTTCCAATAATTAAAGTTTAAAGATATTTGCAAAGGCAAATATTTGTATGCAAAGCCAACAGCACATAGCTTGAAATTACATTTTATATTCAAGTTGGAAGTTTCAGAAGTGAGGTGCACAGAATGTCTTTAATTTCACCAAGTCCCCTATACAATTCCCAACTAAAATTTTCACTAGAACTTTAACCCAAAGTATACAATAGTATATCAAAAAATAACTGTTAAATTACAAGATTACTAACAAAGCAGATGGTTCTCCTACAAGCCAACTAGACTCAGAAACCACCTCCCAAGGCACCAAAGCAGCGCTGCAGCACAAAGGAGCTGAAAATATACCAGCTTGGCCTAAATGCTGCCCTGCTGCTTTCCCTGGTTTCCAAACTCTGCAGGAATAAACCCCACGCAAGGAAGGATCTCTGTGGCATGTAACTGCCATGTTTCTCCTTTTGGTTCTCAGGGTCTGTGGACTGGGACGAGATAAACATGTCAGAGAGGGAACTCATCCTTAGATCAGGTATCAGAGAAAAATCAAGACAAAAGCACTGACACTCTCAAGCATTAACACTGGTGCAAGGCTTCAATTGCTTCCTAATGTTTTCACTCTGGAGATTTTCTCCCTCTGTCTTCCAGCCCAGTGGTCTCCCTCCCCCTTGTTTTCCCATCAGTGGAATTCGATCCCTGCCTTTCATCTTCCTTTTCATTTGGCAAGTTAAAATTTTACTCTCCTTCTTCCACACGTACAGATAAATATAGACAGTAACTGTAAACCACCACTTTGCTTGCATGGTAAAGCCCTTTCTTCCACCCCGTGTTTATCCTCCTTACTCCAGAGATACTGTCACCATATAGATTATTACCCTCCTGAAGCCATATTCAAGAAACAGAAGACAGGAGCAGCAGTTTAAAAACATTTAGAATTCAAAAAAGTCCCGAAGTTTCAGGATAAGCCACAAGGCCCATTTATATTTCCACTGAATTGACAGCGACTCTTTCCACTTATTTTAAAACTTTAATAATTGAATTTGATATTATGTTAGAAGTTTTGATGCACAGCAGTATGTAATTTCTAGAAATCTTACTTATAATAACTCTTAAAGTGCTTTAAACATGGAACATTTTATATATTTAAGTATTGTTCAATAGCTTATGTTGTCTCACAAAAAGTTAACTTGCTTTTTCTCTCACTAAATTTCAAAACACTAAGGGCAGATTATTGGAAAATAATTATCAGGGACTCTGCCCTTTTTTTTTTTTTTTTTTTAAAAAGCATTCTGTAATACAATGTGTTCCTAGTCTTTCCTGGTAAAAGGAAACACTGTCTCATATCTAGAAAGGTACTAGTTAAGAGAAAAATGGAAAACGTTTTTGCTAAGAGACTGCGGCTTCCAGAGAACGGGCCTCTCGACCTAGATAAGCACAGGCCACTCTTATCCCAGAGCTCTCGGTATGCCATGTATTGCAAATTTGCATTTGATTCCATGTACAACTGCAGAGAAAGCCCCAATACAACACTTTTCCCGTGTGCTGTGTTGAAATGGAGCCTTTTAGTGATGAGCAAAGCTCACTCAGGATATTGACGCATTTTAGTAAAAAAAAAAATCTTTCTATTGGTTCTCTCTAATCTATATAACGGAGGAGTAAGAACAGCCCAAAAGCGTAATTCATAAACTGTGCAAAATTACCGCTATCCTGTAAAACTCACAAGGAGCAACAAAAGCATCACTGTTTAGAATGATTAGCTCTGTAGCAAGTATAGGGAAGATTCGCTTCTGACTGGTTTGCAAGGAGTGCCGAGTGATACACACACTTGTAACCCAACGAGTGATCGAGCCACATCCTGGGTAGTCCTGCTGAAGTGGATACTGCCTGATTTTACTGAAAATTTAAGACGCCTGTCTGAAAACCTGACAAAAAAGCGCCTCTTCTTCAGAGAGCTCCTATAACAGTAAGACTCACTCTGAAGAAAGAATAAGATATCAAAGAGCTGCGTAAGAAGCTGCATATGTAAACTAAAGTCGGTTGCTGTACATTAATCATAGAATGGTTTGTGTCGGAAGGGACCTTAAAGATCATCTAGTTCCAACCCTCCTGCCACAGGCAGGGATACCTTCCTCTAGATCAAGCATCTTCCTTCCACTATTTTTCCCCAAGTACCTTAATACATTTTGAAACACAGTAATGTGTTATGTTTTGATCACTAAACCCAGCCTATGAACCAAACACAATCTATGAAAACAGCCTTCTTCCCCTCACCTCAAGCGCCATGAGTACCAGCCTAGGAGAGCAGTAGGGTGTCGCCTGAGGCTTCCATTTCCATGCACAGCCCTATGCACTACTTCACTCTCCAAGTTACCAACCAGGTCCGGTGAATTTTAGCATCTCAAAAGGCAAAAATCACAGCTCAAAAATCCTAACATGTTTTTTTCCCTCCTACTAAGTTTTCAGAATAATAATAATAAAAAATATTAACAATTCAGTCAATGAATAAAAACTTCTGTTAAAAAAAAAAAAATCTCATTTAACAGTGTCATAACCCTGCAGCCTTTAGGAGCTATATTCTAAAAAAAAAAAAAAAAAGTTCCAATTGGGAAAAAAAGAAACTTTTTACTAATAAAACATAGGGCTCTAAACAACTAGTGTAAAAAGCCTTTTTGTACACATGAGCTCACTCTTCATGCTGAGTGATGATTGCTGTCCTTGCTTGCTCTCCGACTCAAGCTGAATTCCCAGGGAAAGAAGAAAAGGATGTTAGATCAGGTCCTGGCAACAAACTAGCACTGTTGGAGAGCTTCTAGCCAGCTCAGAGTATAGGCAGAGCTTGTTCAAGTTTTCTTGCAAACGACCATGCAGACATACCCTCAATAATATAGACCTCTGACCACTCTGTCCTGACAGTGACACTCAGAAAATCTGAGAAAACATCTTTGGCCCAATACCATGTGCAGCGTAACTGAGTGCAGCTCAGCCCAGAATGATCCAACCAAATATAATTAATTCCCATTACGGGAATTAATGGTTGCCAAGGTTCTCAGTGAAATATCAGGGTCTTCCTACTATTTCAGGCACAAGAAACATTTCAAGGCATGTTATTCACCTGTCTCCATTCCAGATTTATTAGAGGGGCAGAAGAATCACATAGCTGGAAGATGATAGCTTACCAGAGTAGG
This sequence comes from Aquila chrysaetos chrysaetos, assembly GCF_900496995.4. Taxonomy (NCBI): domain Eukaryota; kingdom Metazoa; phylum Chordata; class Aves; order Accipitriformes; family Accipitridae; genus Aquila; species Aquila chrysaetos. The sequence continues at coordinate 30,264,973 of NC_044011.1, forward strand.
AGAAAACAGAAAACAGCCAGGAAAAGGACGCCTGATTAGAAAACACAGTGCATGGGAGTGAAGCTAAATGCACATCAGAAATGCTTATAGCAATGCTTGCTTACACAGCAGCCAGGACACTGTCAATTTTTCTTTCTACTATTAAGAACTACTTTTAAACTTTTATTGTTTACTTGGGTAATCGCAGTCAACCTGAAGACTAGAAAGTGAGTTCAGGAGTAAATTTCTTAGAAGAGGATTGGTTTGCTTAATTATAATTTTGTCTTTTAAAACAGTCTGTGAACCAATTCTTTATTAGGATACAGCAAAAGTTACAACAGACTTAAAAATTGTAGATTGCTGTACCTGCAGATGAAAATGATTTTCAGCGCATTTTCTCAGGAACCTACCACAAGAAATAACTACTAATGCACATTTCAGGTAGCTCTCTTGGTCAAAGCAAGAAAAATAAAAATCACCAGAGGATCAGAAAAATATGGAACTGGAAGAGATTATGTAGTCCCAAGCCTTCTACGGAAATACATTTCCATGTAACTCCTACAGAAACACATTTGCATATCTACAAGGCTGCTTCAGATAGATAGATAAGTATATAGGAATTCTCTTCTATAAATGAAATTCCATTAAAAAATGATTTTAAGCCTATGACTTAGAAAAGGTTTTCTGACATGCAAGGAAACCCATCTTTGCTTCAAATTAAATCAATTGCTTCTTGAGCTTCCCCCACAAGACATAGAAAATGAATTATTATTGTATTTTTAAACAGAAATCTTTTAAAATGAAAGACACCCCCACCACCACCCTTGTCTCACATTTTTTTTAAAGTGGAAACAACTCCTACTTTTTTTTCCTCTTAAGTTACAATTTATACACCTCCTCACCCTCTCATTTCTTCTTCGGAACAGACAGTGTAGTTCTGAGCAAATAGCCTCAGAAGCACTGAAACAGAACTGTTGCTCCCCTCCCCAAATTTAGGCATGCAATTCCTAGTTATATGCTCCCTTGTGCACTTCTTTGCATCTTCATCATACTGATGATGCTGTGGTCAGAAAAACATATTTCCAAAAATATTAATTTTAGAAACCTTTACACACTAGCTCCCTGACTATGGGCAGTCATCATGACTTCATGCCCCAGTAACCAGGTGAGAGTTAGCTCGACATTTCTATGCTTGCATCCCTGTTGCTTTTGTCCTCATAGCAGCTGCTATGCAGTTCAGCAGCTCAGCCTAAACTACTTATTAATAAATTTTATTTTATATTTACAACAAATTCACAAAGGAGATCATATTTTGTTCCCAAGTCTGTCCTCAGACATATTATTTGGGGTCTCAAAGGAAGCAGCTTTGATGTTTTCTGAGTTTTAACTTATTTCCACATAGCTTTTGATATAAAATGGTCTGAACATAGCATATTAGTTGCTGGACAAGATGTATGCTAACCAATAGGTAATTCCCTCAATCTAGACATTTTTATTCCCAAAAGTAAACCTTGTAACTTGCCACTACTATACAAGATGACTAACACCCATCGGCACTTACTTGGGTCACTCACCTTAGAAAGCCAACAAAGAAAAGTTATCCTAGCAGAAACATACATGCATTTGAACTCCAGAAAAAAAAACCAAACAAAAAAGAGACTGTAGTTGGTTCACTTAAAACTGGAGTACTTTCCAATAGTCCAGCCATTCTGTTTAGCAGAAACCTAACAGAAGATTATATAGCATTTCCCCTACAACCTTACACTAAGCATGAAAAAAGATAAAGCTAGCACTTCCAGCCTCACCCACTTTCATCACAAAAAAAGTAATTTTTCAAATATAGATCATTAATCTCGCTAAGCAAACACTACAGTACTATCCCAGAAGCATATGCTGCAGAGCTGCTTCAACTCCCATTAGTTTACAGTGGAGTTGGACCTGGCAGGGTGCATGGAGACCCCCAAGCTCTTCAAGAGATGTAATCTGGAAGGGAAGTAAAGCTTGCCATTGATTTAAAACTGTGTAGCATAATTTACACTTAATATTTCAAACCTTCACTAATGCAGTTGGAAAAACAGAGTATTTAATTAATCCATTCCTAACACAATTTATTCTGAGTTGTCAGGAACAATCAGCAAATGACAAGTTCTACATCATTAGTCTTTCTTGTGATTGTTTTCAAAACAACTAAATTGTGATCACCAGAGGCCTAAAATACTGCTGGTCTTATTGATTATTGCTGTGCAAAGACATTTTTCTCTCCTGTGTTCTCTTTCCAGCTTTGCACACAAAGATAATTAAGCAGCAAGACAGAGTAGTGCTGATAATGCACATCTCCAGTATGGCAGCAAGGCGCCCGGGTGAAGCTGAGCACCTTCGGTATGCACAAGCGTGTGTTAGTCAGCACTCAGCTACCACATAGTCCAGCACGCCTCCTCTCACACTGCAACACTTTATTCTGAATAATAAGGACACAAACCTGTATTCCCATGCCAAAAAAACCCAACCAGATTAAATGACTACTACTGGAAACAGCACTCTAAACCTCCAGAGTGTTTTATGAACATTAATTTGTCAGGTTCTCAATTAGATGTTTTTATTTAATTATAATTTTCAAACATACATTGTTTGAAACAGTAAAGAATTGGGTTTTAATATTCTGGGAACTTGCAGTTTTCTTCATGAAATGCAATTTCTGGCTAGACACAGCCATGTTCCTACTCTGTTGACAGACAGTTAAAAAAAAAAGTTAAGTAACTAAATCAAAATGTCATTGGGTTGTTCCTTACACACAACAAATAAAAAAAATAAAAATAAAAGAATTACAGTGCAATAAGCCAGGCTTTCTATGAGCTGAGAGAGGACAAGGAGTCCCAAGATGAAAGAATGGCTTTTTGTAGGAAACATTTTTAGTTTTCTGTTTTGGTTTTTCCTCTTCTGTTTTAATAATGACTTGCAGCTACATTCATCCCACTTATCTTCTGTTTTCCATCGCAAATTCATGTGGGAGCTGCTTAATGTTGCTGCAGCCCACAGTGCGGAAACGGACAGGCCACCTCAGCAGTATTCTCATGTTTATGAGTGGCACCAGGCTACCCACAGGTATTTCTTCTGACGGTCAAACAACTGCTTATTTTCCATAATCAGAGAGTTAATTAGGAGGAATGCCAGAAAGTTCATATCCTCAAAATCTGGGTGTTTCAGAACAAATTCTTCAATGGAAACGTTATTTGCAATATTTTAACTCATGACAAGGAATGCTTCCCACCTAACGCTTTTCTTTAAATATTATCACTGATTTGGTAGAACATACATGAAAACTGACAAAAACAAGAGAAACCCAGAAAAAAAGTATTATGCATCTATTGCAAATGAAATATATACTAGATATCTTACATACTTCCACGTACTTTTGTCACTGAACATCAAAACCAAATGAGAACACAGTATATCCTATATTACATGGTAATAAGCCAATCCAATGAGATCATTCCTGTTGTGTAAAGGATGACCGGGAAAATTAACATTGGTGCATGCATATTTTGCAACAGGACAAGTGCAAGAGCCTCCCACATTTTGAGTCAGAGGCAGTGACGAAAAATGCTAGCTCAGTGATAGATGTGAAGGGAACATATGCAAGACAAAATACTTAATACTAGATGAGTCTCTGCTCAAATGGTCAGCAATGTCTGCAACAGAATGAGACCTTGTTTAGCAGATGATACAAAAAAATTGAGCATGTTCTCTGCCTCCTTTTTAGCTATCTTTTTTTCTTCCTTGCCTTAATACCACCTCCATATGAAAGGCCCTAAAAATACAGAACTAAGGCAATACACATGCAATGCTTTCAGAGAAACAGCATTCAGAAATGGCAACATGCTCCATAGCACAGGTCTCCTTGCAGCACAGCTGGCTGCAAGGAGACTCAAGCATTATTCTTGTTGTTTTTACTATGTAGAAATAACTACCTGGACACAGGTCATCTTTTTCATGTATGTATACACACACATACTTTGTGTTGCAATGCTGTCCTTAAAAAAAAAAAAAAAAACCAAAAAAAAAAAACCAAAAAAAACCCTAAAAGGATAAAGAAAAACAAGATCATCTACTAATGAGAAAACCAACTTACCAAGGCATAGAAAATTAATGCTGAGATGAAGGGAAAGTGGAAAACAAGTCAGTGAAGAAGGAAACAGAATTCTCTTATGTAACAGAACAAACATACATGGCATCAGGTGAAGTTAGTCGGACTACTTTCTACCACACAACCAACATTCTTGATAACCTCCACAATCCCTACATCCGGACTAGTTACCAACCCCCCCCCCCCCCCCCCCAAACCCCTACAGGAAAAGCAAGAAAAACCTCAGAAGAGAATCTGATCTTGAGTTATGGCTCAGAGTGAGATGTAAGAAGTAATTCATGAAGCCCACTGGACAACATTAGTGACAAAAAGTTACATACTAATTTTTGTTATATTCTATTTAAAATATTTATCGTATTTTTCAGAGCCTTAAATGAAGTGTGAGTATTTTTCTCCTGAAACAGGGTCTTATGAAACAGTAAAATGTAATCTACCTTTCCTCAATTATTGCCTTTTAAAATCTTTTCTCAGGGAACCTGTAAAACAATTGACTCGAATTCATATGCAGGGAAGTCAAGAGCCATGTGCAGACTACATCACATTGCCACACTGCCAGTCAGTAACATTCATATGCTGTACACTTCAATTATTACGCCTGCCCAGAAAAGTGCAACTAAGAGGAAAAAGAAGGAAGAAGCACTCAAGAGAAGAAAAGGGATGAAATTCATTTGTTGTCTGTCAATAAGCCTATAAACCCAGCAGCCTTGTTAGCATCTGTTTAAAAGTGCTTTTGGAAGCAATAGAGCTGATATCACCTGTTTTTAATTTTCTTTCCTTATGCAAGCAACTGAAATAAAAGTCTTCCTTGTAACCAAAGAATATAAAAGATGTTACAAATAAATCTTATTAACTCCATTTCATTTTCCTATGATAAAAAGCACAAAGAAATGAGAAACAAAACACTCAAGACTTGAAAAAATAATAACCAACAACTTGAAGCTCCTTACTTCAAGGTTAACGTGAATGAAATTTACTCAAGTTGAACATCACACCAATTACAATAGCAAAAAAATAGTATCTTCCAATTTCTAACAGTAGAGGTAGACGTGCTGTTTCCAGAATGCTCATTATATATAGATTTAAGTTGCTCCAGGGACTGATTACGGCTAGAGAAGTTCTATCTATACTATTAAGCTCACTAAGATGCAGTTCTCCCCTCTCAATGCATTTATACCTTCGAAAATGAGGACACAACTACAGATGTTTTAAAGTATCATATAACATCATGGTTGCTCTTTCTTCTTAAACTATAAGGTAAACTGGTTTAAGTATCAACTGTAAACAAAAAATGATCTCACCTAGATAAAAAAAGCCACACGTAGAAGCAAGCCCTTCATAAGTTGCTGGTATAGCTGGTCCATTATTTTAAATGTTGGGTCAGAAACTGAGAAAAGTGTATCAAATTGAACAGTGTCTTAAAATGGCATCTTCAGAAAGGCTGTGCTCTTTGAGAATGTTACTCAGCCCAAGGTTGGGGTTTTTTTAATGATTATTTCATCCTACACTGATAAAGAGATTTCTATACCCAACTTGACTGTTACAAGATTAGCATATGAAGAGGAACTTCAGATTAAAAAAAAACACCATCAAAAATATGTCCTTACGCAACTTGAGATTAGTTCATCTTCATATGCAATGCTTTCATTACTCCTTTGCAATGAAAAATTAACTTTAATATTATTAGTTTTCCTTTCCAAGGGACAACCATAATCCAGTTGATGACCACAATCATTTTGCCAGTGACAAAAAAGTATGTCTTTAGAGAAACCAACCCAAAACACCCAACTTTCATTCAACAGTGACATTCACAACAAGTCAGAGTATTGTCCCAACAAGCTTCCCAGCCAGATGTTGCATTGAAAAACTGGGTTAAACCTGTTTGCTAGGAACTATTGCATTTATTCAAGAGTAAGCATTATTTTTTAACAGTAAAGAAAGTAACCCATATACTGGTGAAAAAAGCTTGCTTTATTAAAAAAAGAAATAATCTAGTCTTATCCCATTGATGATGCCTCTTCAAAATGACCTACAGAACTATATATGCACAGATTCAAGGAGTCACTAGCTCATATTACTTTTGGAATTTACCAGATCATACTATTAGAATTGCTAAATTTGGACATACTTCTTTGCATTCCCATGCACAGACGCTGCTACCAATTTAGGAGTAAAAGGAAAAGTTATTTGCAGTCATCACCTTTGAGAGGTGACCTCTCCAGGGCATATGCTTCATTCATCTCCAGCTACCAGCACAGGAAATAACAACAAATTACATGCTTGTTTGTTAATCAACCACAAAGTATTATCCACCTACATGAAGTTCAGAAACATCCTAAATTGATGCAGCAAGCATTGCTAGGTAAGGATTTTTAATTTACACAACTGGATACATCTATAGCTCCGAGCTGATGTATACACACCTCACAAAGGCTGAATGTGCAGACTGCCAGAAGCCAACATCTTCCAATGATGCGTCAACCAACTAGAAATACCCAAAGGAAACCAGACAGTGGTGGGAAATCTCTTCAATTCTAATTTAAATCTCTCCAGTTTCTAGTCAGATGACCCTTCAGTCGTTTATGCTGAACTGTTTAAGCAGTGGTGAGGAGGCACCAGTAGCTTCCATCTTGCATAGTGCTCTACTGGAAGAAACGAACTCTCTAAGGTAACATGACACAAGGGAGATCATTCCTGTTTGCTGGGTGCTGCTGGAAAAAGCACTACCATGAGACTTGTAGAACAAGATCATCTAGGTGCTAGATGACCAGTTCATAATCCTGCAAGTTACCTCCTACTCAAAAAATACATATAGACTTTTCTGCTCATACCCATGTCATAAGCAGAAAGCAAGACAAAGCAAACCTCACTCCTCACAAAACTTGAGCCTCTATGAACACCAAGCCATCAGCTATCCACAATCTGGAAACAAAGAGTAAGAGTCCAAACATCTCACTGCAATCAGAGCAAACTAACGACATTAGGCAACTACAAAATCATTTTCGGCAACTCTGAAAAATACATTGAATGTTTGAGCTTGTTCTGACCTGACAAAGCACTGCAGTAGTTTTAGTAGTGATATTTACCCTTACTGGGTGCAGGTAATGATTTTTTTTTTTTTTTTTTTTTTTTAACAGCATAATTTCCTTGTTATTCTTCCAAACAACGATGTAATTTTAATCTTTGTAGCACGCATATGAAAAAAATACATAGGTGCAATAAGGCTAACTGTGCAAAAAGCAACACTGCCCTGGGATCTATTCCAAACCAAAGTGTATGAGTGCATAGGCGAAAAGCAGAAAGGAAAAATCATTAAAGAAAACTAAAATATTTTAGGCCCAGAGAATGGTGCAGTTAATTCTTCCATTTTCAGTAAACTTTGTCTATTTTTAGAAAAAACAGAAGCTACCTCAGATGAGCTGTTTCCCATTATCCTTGAGGAAAAATAAAATAGGATCACCTTTTAGCTCCCGATATTACTACTATCTTCTTGGGAATGTTTAGTTTCTTTAGTGAAATCAGATGTCTTCTTGGATCCCAAATCACTTTAAAGACATACAGATGGTCTAAATGCTTTTCTTTTCATCTTCTTGTCAAGTAAGAAGTGTCAGCCCTATGATTGCCAGACCATTATTGATAGTATCACACACTTAATTCCCCTACATTTAGATAGTCTTTCCTAGCAACCAGTTTTTCTTAATTTTTTTAGAGCCACAGAATTTAGATATTCATTTGCTAAATGATTGGTTCACAAATAATGGGCAGGTGGGCAGTGGGAAGAAAGAGCAGTAATCTAACATCAAACAGGTTTGGACAGTATTGTGACTACCTATAGGAAAAAAGGTCATTAAAAAATCTTGTATCGCCACCTCCCTACCTTCCTTCAGACTGTCAGGTTTCCATTACATAAGGAGGGGTAGTAGTTGGAAAAATGGCAGAGTTTAATATATTTAAATTAAAATGATATAATTTCTAAGTTTGATACAGCAAATGTGCTCATTTTCTTAGAATTATGCACTTTACTAATTAGAAGATGACCTTCTAGGACATCAGGAGGGGCCATTCCCATTAAGAATAAAAAAGCTGGTCCATTAACTACTCATGTAAACAACCAACACAGAATTCCTAAAAAGCATGGAAAATAAACTAAATGAATGTGTACATTCTGAGCAGTACTCGGTGCTACAGACATTACAAACACATCACCTAGTAGGTTTTTTTCCCCACACAACTTTCCCCACCAAAAGAGGAAAGATATATCATTAACTAGTAAGAAAACTACTACAAAATGCTGATGTATTCAAAAGAAATTATACAATAATTATTTTCTTATTAAGAAACAAATGCATTCCTCCTTTTGGCCTCTTAACAAAAACACTAATTAACGTAGATACATTTTATTCACATTATGAAAACTGGAAAGGCAGCTAAGCCTTGCAGAGGCTTTAAGAGCTGCTCAGGCTGGATGAACAGATGAATGAAACTGCTTCTAGATGTTTTCTGTTATTCACATCTATATCTGCTGCCTAATATGAAGCAACCCCGTTATTCATCCAACAGCTAGTCCAAGCAACATGCTAAATGTATACATGCTGGGCATTTACATGTAGTTACCTTAATTTAATATATCGGTGGCTAAGCTCCTGCATTTTTTAACAGTGAAAACGTCACTTTTACATTTTTAACTTACCAGAATCATTCAGCTCTCATGACTTAAATATAATCAAGGCAACCATTCTTTCATAGCAATAAAATTGCAAAAGTGCAGCCAATGATGCATACCTAAAAATGCATGGCCTACAGTTTCATCTTGAATTCTGTACTTATTTAAAATCTGAGTGCCTAGAACAGGCATACACATGCACCCATTGCACTTCAGAACTGAAATTCTTCTGAATTTCCATGGCCTTGAGGGAAGTGGCAAGGAAAAATAGTCTTATGACTTCATCGCCAAAATGCGTCCCATTTACCATACAATAGTTACATTGAACAATCAGATGCAGCTGACAGAAGCAGATTTTCACAAGCAAGTTAAAACCAATACATCTTACTGTGGAATTCAGCATTATCATATATAAGTGAAACACACTAAAGAAATTAGAATTTCTGTTTTCACATTCTAATAGCAATCTATTACATTAATCACACACAAATATTTTGTCAAATTGGGGAGCATCAACAAAGGCATAATAGTATCCTGAAAATAGTCTCTATGCTTGTTAAATATTTCCATCCTTTTAATTTTTTAGAAGAATGTAATTAGTCTGACAGTTTGAGTTGTACATTACTGTATGTGAATGTGCTGGTTTTGGCTGGGATAGAGTTAATTTTCTTCACAGCAGCTAGTATGGGGCCGTGTTTTGGATTTGTGCTGGAAACAGTGTTGATAATGCTGACATGTTTTCATCACTGCTGAGCAGTGCTTACACAGAGCCAAGGCCTTTTCTGCTTCTCACCCCACCCCACCAGCGAGGAGGCTGGGGGGGGGGGCACAAGAAGTTGGGAGGGGACACAGCCGGGACAGCTGACCCCACCGGACCAAAGGATGTTCCAGACCATATGATGTCATGGTCAGCAATACGAACCTGGGGGAAGGAGGAGGAAGCGGGGGACATTCGGAGTGACAGTGTTTGTCTTCCCAAGTAACCATTACACGTGGTGGAGCCCTGCTTTCCTGGAGATGGCTGAACACCAGCCTGCTAATGGGAAGCGGTGAATTAATTCCTTGTTTTGCTTTGCTTGCACGTGTGACTTTTGCTTTACCTATTGACCTGTCTATCTCAACCCACGAGTTTTCTCACTTTTACTCTTCTGATTTTCTCCCCCATCCCACCGGGGGGAGTGAGCGAGTGAGTGGCTACGTGGCGCTTAGTTGCCGGCTGGGGTTAAACCACAACAGTGAATTACAGCTATCATGAACTGATTAAAAAAGGAGGAAAAAAAAAAAATCAGAAAAAAATTATAGTCAAAAGCCCCAGTGTAGGGGGGCTTTTCAGGTATTCATCTTAAGCAGCTGAGTAGACCAGGACCACAGGTTTTGGTAACTGAGATACATAATGAGTATTTTTTAAGATATGATCCCACAAATCCTTCTTTTGTAAATATGCCAGAAGTTACAGGTGATGCCAGCTGAAAGTATTACTCCTGCTTAGGTAGCAAAGAGCAACAATGAAAAACTGTATTAAGCTAAAGCTTGTGCTTCTACTCTCGTACTGTTTTGTAGAAAACAGCTGTATTTTGCAATATACAAACTTGTTTCCACTATTTTAGGATAAAAAGAGAAGTCTAAGCTTTAAAGACTTTTAGTTCTCCTTGTATTATGGTATTTTTAAGAAAATAACCACATGTGAAGCTGAAACCTAAACATACTATCACAGGAGGAGCACATACTTTCTAAGTTTACTCACAATGTGTTTCATCTATTACTACACTGGAAGTATAATTTCAAGCTCAAAACATAAAGTGAAAATGTTCTGACTAAAGGACTTAATTTTCTCTTCTGACACATCCTCACAAGAAAACAATCAGGAAGCATACGTATCAAGCCTTTACCACTACTTCTCTTCACAAATATCTAGAATTTTAAATATACCGCAAGACATGGCATATTAAATAATTCAAACACGTTCCCATCATAACCCAGTTGTGACTGTGGGAATGTTCCAAAGCCCCTGAATTCAATGGAGAGGGGAAAAAAAAAAAAAAAAAAAAAGTTTTATGAACAATCACCAGTTTCTAATGGACTTCATATCAAGCCAAAGAAACATTACTACACGACATTATCAAGTCAAATCTTGTTTATAGATTAAATACTACTTTGGTTTCCATAAAATTCAGAATATTTAGCTGTATTTTTAGCCAACGCTGGTTTTAAAGACAGAAATTCTGTTCGGAATGGGACTGGTGATGCACAAAACTGAGTGGTCACATGATGCAAAATGTTTTGCCCTTTTTTTTTTTTTTTTTAAGCCAGGTGGCTTCTTAAACAGAAAAACAGCTTACATTCAGCTTCAGGATAACTTCTTTCCATTGATCCCCTGGGATTTCCAACTCCAGTTTTGAAAGAAATAATTTAACTTATTTTAAGGAGTAGAATGTCAAACAGCAGCAGCATCCTATGGGCAGTACCTCTGGTGTTCTAAAAATACACACTTCAAAATCAGTAATTGAGAAATTTAGATTTATATAGAAATTTTCCTAAGAACACCATAGAAAAGCATTTCTAAGGTACAGTGTGTTCACAAAGCAATAACACTGCTAACATGAGACACAAACTCTTCTGAAAAAAACGAGCAGCATAATGGAAAAGTGCATACTTGATCATATATACTTGAATGCCACTATATAAAGTAATTTGGAATAATTAGAGATATAATAACCTCTGACAGCTGTGCTGCTGTGTAAAAGGGAAGAGAGACAACACTGTCCAGATTTTGCCTGCCCCCCCCCCCCCCCCCCCCCGATACATAAGCTTTATTTCTCTCTGGATTTAAAACAGAAATAGGCTTGTAAATTTTTTTGGCTTTGTTTCACTGTAGGAAAGAGCCTTACAGAGCAGCAGATTTACAGCATCCTTTGGTTGGATGACACAGGACAACACAGGCTCGGGGCAGTGCTAGGGACATGCACACACTCCGAAAAGCCTCTGCACACCAAGTGTCACCAGGCACAGCCAACACACTTATTTCATGCCGAACCATCCAACTTTAAGAAACATACACTTGAAAAAAAATCAGTCTAGGAGCATTTTAAATGCTTTCTTCTCCCTCTCCCCATGGGAGGCTCCAGAAACTAAGTCTGGAAAAAGCCTCTCGGCAGGACAGTGATGTAGTTCAGCCACCTTGCTGTGATCAACAGAGCAGGGGTGGCACTGGCACAGCTTTCCCTGTCTGCCAAGCAACAGCCAAAGGAACTGATCTGACATCGTCGTTAGTGTGAACTTTTCAAAAGAGGAAGTAAAGACTATTTTTTCCTTTTCTTTCACAAATTTGGGCTAGCCTGACTTCCCAGCTGTTATCACAAGAAAAAAAAGCAATTTTTTCACGGGAGCTCCTCTCTCCATTGCAGGAACAAAAAAAGCCTAAGTATTTTGGTTTAGATCCTAACAGTTCACAAGAGCTGTATTTTCTTAGCTCTCTCCTCTATTTATCCTTCATCTCTTTCCATATGTCTGAAGAGGACCTTTGTGATCCTGACTGAATCACTTGCACTGACACTCCCTTTACCCTGAGATACTCCCTACACATAAGAAATGGAGATGGTGAAAATTAAGAGGTAAAAAGAAAAAGATTTGGAAAAAGAAAAGACCCGACAAGTCAATATGCCACCTTTCCTCCTCATTCCCATGCAAACCAAGTAATTCCGAATGCATCAGAGCCTCCTTGCCAGCCTACTGAGCTGTGATGGACACAGTTCTCTTAGAAGTGGCCAACAAAGTAACAACATTGAAAATAAGCTTAACACCTTTTTTAAAACTAAAAAAAACCCCAAAAACCCAGAAACAAAAAAACCCCCACCAAAACCAAAAAACCAAAACCAAACAAAAAACCCCAACCCTTTTTGTTTTGAGTTTCAAATACCAGTCATATCTCAAACTTAAAGAATGCACTCTACTTGCATGATAATAACCATAATTAGTGTGAGCAATCATTTACTGTCAGAAACTAATATCTCCAACCAAGTATATTAAATTCAATATATTTTCATTAGTTGTAACAGACACAGACTTGGCTTTTAACTGACATTCAAAATGTATTCATTGTTATTACTAGCACTATAGAAGATAATGGAAAAGTGGGTGGAGAGAAATGAAAGATTTAAAAAACACCATGAAAGGAAGGTCTCGGTTTTCTATGAGGAAAGCTGCGCAAAAGCTGTGTAAATCACCTCTCACAGTCTGACAAGCCCTCTGCATTTTTAATCAGGCCTCCTATTAGTTATTACAGAACGTACAAGGAACTTGAATATACTGTAAGCCAGCAGACTTATGTTTTAATGAAAAAACGTTATATTCAGCAGCTTACATAAGTAAACTTACTTCAAAGAATTCTCATGTACTATGATTTCAAAGTGAGGTGAAAATAATAAAAAGCCAAATTCTTTTGTGACTTGGACCCAGTAAGCTCCAAAACCATAAATAAAAGTATACCTCAACGCAAAGCATGAGTTCTTTGGCACTCCTAATAAAGACCTGCTGGAAGAAGCCCCGCACTGCTTCCTCAAAGAGCATGCAACACTTCATCTGCATTATTCCCTCTGCAAGAAGCCATTTCTGTATGGATCTATTCTCTTTAATGAACTGAAGAATTAGCCATTTATATTTTCCAGCTACTATTCAGAGTATTTATCTTCTTGTGTGATACAATATTACATAGTAATGCAATTATTGGAAATTAATTATATGAAATGGCTCCCATGAGAATTACTCCATGCATCACACATTTAATTATGAATATTTTTGTAGTGCCACTAAATATGGAAGATACTCTATCTGTGTATGCTGATGTATTTCAGATAATAATCCCCTGCCACAACCCATTTCTTTCTAAAAATCTCTTTATAAAGACAACTCTGTGCTTAGAGTGTTTCAGCTCACTTCCATTATACCGCATAATGATTGCCAAATAACAGAAATGATTGCACGCAGGAAGAAAAGTACAGAATTAAGGGCATAACAACACACTTAACTCTGCTGGAGTGGTTTGTGTTGGTTTTGGGTTGGTGGTTTTTTGGTTTTTTTTTAAAATCAACACTTGTTATAGTCCACAATTTTTTTGAGAACTTTAAGTACAGTATGAAAAAGCAGATGAATTTACATAACAGCATTGAACTAGATTATATATACTTTAATTTCACCACTATATCAGACAACAATAAAGAGTACCTAGTAAAAATAAATAAATCACCATTTATTATTTTTAGTATATATTCTTCACCTTATCTTTTGCTCAATAAGTCAAGCCATCTTACTACAGTATCCAAACCAAATCAAGCTTAAGTTTCCTCAGCAAAAGTAACAGCAGAAAAACATACCTGAAGAACACATTCATGAAATATTTTGCAGTATGTACAAAAGACTTCTCACGTGACTTTCTTGAAAAGCAGTTTTCCCTTAACAGCATGGTAACTGGTAGTAGTAATAAGCAGTAATACCCAGTTAGTACATGGGAACATAGAGAAGAGGGACCTCTAAAAATCTAATAGTTCAAGGACAGTATCACATAAACCCTTTCATAAACTTTTACAAGTTCCATCTTCACTTCCCCCCCCCAGCACATCAAGGCAACACCAGAACCTAATTTTTGGAGTTTTTTCCAGGTTCAGACAAACAGGGCCAGCTCATGTCATCATCAGCATTTCTCTTCCACCTCCCTACCTGACGTATGTCCGTCCTGTACTGATGGAGAGCTCATTTCTGCTAGCAAGCAACACTCTCTCTCCTCCAACAGCCTAACGACTCTTCACCTATCCCAGAGGAGTCTCTCTTGAAAGCAAAGGATCAGAATCATACTTGATACTCCAGGAGTTCACCTTCCCTAGCCCTGGCCTGTTACTCTCAGAGACACTGCAGCCCACTCTTTTTTCACAGCTGCACAGTATCAGCTACTGATCACCATCTTCTCCTCAGCTAATCACCTGTGAGGGCAGCACACCTGGGTCCTTTCTCACCACCATCCTTTCCAAGTAGTTCACTCCCCACAAACTGGCAGCAGCTTTTATTATTCTCCCATTCCACAAAAGACCCATTTCCCCTCTTTATCTCTTTTTACTTGCACAACTCTGTAACAGATTTTGCCAAGTCACCCCCATATTTAGCTTGTCTCATGTAACTCCTGACACTCCCAGGCTCCTGCACACACCCTCCAAAACTTCTGAGGAGCTCAGCTGCATGGATATCATCCAAACGGGTTATAAACCCAAAGTAACAGAATAAAATCTGTTTTTTTCCCTGATTTTTTTTCTATTCATGGAAAAAGCCTGTCATAAATAATAAAAAACCCCTCAGTATTCTCTGATTTCACAAGATCCTCTACACCATTCTTTTCATCATTCGACATAAGGAGAAAAACTTATTGCTGTTTTTTTAAGATCTATTTTTAAAGAAACACTGAAAATGAGCCCATTTAATTACCTTAAAAAGTGGGACTTCTACCACCAAAGTCTTAAAATTCTTCACAACTGTTCCTCCCTCGTAAGAATGGCAGAGATTGCGCTAACCAAACACTCATGCTATGAAGAAATCAAACTTCTTTACATGCTAGCACTTCAACCATCTTCCTCTAAATTAGTCAAAGTGAAAAATGCACAAGCACAAAAAGGAAAGACTTTTATCATCATGAATGTAACATGATAAACTATGGTGTAGCTCTAGTCTCGGCACAATGTCCTAGTCAGATGCATTTCTGGGGCAAACCAAAACCAGTCCCTGAAATAACAATGTTAGGGCCACAAACGAAGCAAAAAGAGACCTGGGCCACCACTCAGGAGGGTGCTGGTTTGGACATGGACCGGATTGTACCTGTAGACCCCAAAAAGCAGCCCACAGAGAGAGTACAAAGCCACGGTGCCCAGTGCAGATACTGCATTCTGCAACAGTAATGTTGAAAAACAGTCCACAGTTCTTTTCTGAAAAGCAATTCTTCATACCACCTCCTTCTTTTGGATCAATCACCTCCTTTGGGTATGGGGGGGCCCACAGTCAACAAAATATCCCTACTCAAAAAACATCCGAACACGAAGTTAAGCAGAGACACGCTTACATGCTACTGCTGACTGGAAGCCATTGCTCAATTTAGCAGAGCAATTAAATACATTATTATTCAGAAGTGAACTTATATTCAAACCATCTGAACCTTCCTTATGCTTATCGTTACGCAGATTCTAAAGAAGTTGTCTGAAAGAAGTCATATGGACCTGATTTTTAAAATTATTTAGGAGCAAATGTGTAGGGCTAGCTGTCAAAACAAAGGAAACAAATGTCACATGCAAATAAATCTGAACAGTCCCCGATTTGCAAAATCTTTGCCATTTTTGCATTTCTGAACATAACAAAATTCAAATCACAAGCCAGGATGATGATGTTTCACATGAACATCGAGATCATCTTCTGTCATTCACAAAGTTATCATCTGCATAAGATTTTATTTTCAATCTACTAAGGATTTTGCTATGCCCTGAGTAGTACATTCAATACCACCAGGTGGCAATTTGAAGCACTAACATTTGGATCTTCTTTAGGTGCACATTATCATCCTACAATCAAGTTACACTGAAAATTCCTCACACCAGGAACAAATCAGCTACTTACTGCTAGAAGTAGTAACTAATAAAAATCTGTATTTCTGTTGTAGACAACATTTTCTATACAAGAATTTTTACTACTTCATTACCATTTGTGAAAGTTTCTTACTAATATAGCAAAATGGGTGCAAAAAACGTTCAAAATCTTTTATACATGGAGAGTTTGAAAGATGAGGAACCCAGTTTGAATCTAATCAAACAGAGAAGTGATTTTGCTACTAAAAAATCATTCAACTTGGAAGCATCTTTTTTGAAGATGTATGGAAGCAGTATAAGGAGACAACTGTAGAAAATCTGTTTACAGCCCTACCCCAGGTGTCTTTTTCTACCAAACAGAAATTATAAGAATTGCAAAGAAGTTGTGGGAGATAGAAGACATTATCGCTATTTTAGTGAAGTTTAAAAGCAGCATTGGTGGGGAATATGGGTACAGGAGAAATTTTAAGAAATCACTATGCTGCCTAAGGAAGTTAGGCTGGGTATGGGCATGAAGACCTGTCATAAAGGGAAGAAGCAGCGTAATTTTGCAGATTCTGTAGGTTGTAGATTTAATCAGTTTGGATAGAAAAGCTGGAGAGTTTAAAAAGATTTCTTAAGTCCTGAATATCTATTTGTGGAAAAACTTCCGTCATTTTCTTATCACAGATCTCAGGCTTGTGTTGTCTGTTATCAGGTAATTTTACAATCCTAATGGCCTTAGTCAGCTGGAATCTTTAGTAACACACTGATACAAAATGATAATATAACAACAACAGGTTCCTTGTTTTACTGTTACACTTCGTCTCAAAGGCAGAGAAAACCTATTTGCATTAGAAATTCCACTACATTAAGCAATAAACCACATAGGATTTATGCTGCATGCCTCCTGAAATTTAAGACAGCTCTACAGGGAGGTCAGTTTGAAAAGAACTAAAAAAGGTAAGTTAAAAAACTTTCCTTACCCCCCCTCCAAAAACCTTTGCAGAAATTTAGTCAGGAGAGTTACCCAGAGGACCATCAACTGGCATAAGCTCAGAGAGGATATTTAAGTTCAAGGCCTGGTCATCTTAATTGGGAGAAAGTATTAAAAGTTAAAAAGCCAAAGTCACTTAAATTTAAAAAGCCCCAAGAAATGTTAGATGTCGAATAAGATCAAACACAATAGAGAGGACTCGGCCATCACCCTGTAATGGAGGCCTCTTTGAAAGCTTCTTTCAGATTCATTTATTGCACTTTGTACTGCTAGAACAGACTGGAACCAGGGAGTGCACTGAAAAAAAGGCTGCTTTGCAATCCTCTCCTTCCATGCCTTCACTCCACATGCAGGATGACCCTGAAATACTCCAAGCATTTACACATGTGCAAGGCAGCCTGAGTGTGGGTCTTGAGACTGAAAATAAACAAACACAGCCAACCTTCTAGGGATTCCTAGTGAGCAGGGAGGGACAGGGGGTCCCGTGGCCCACTTTGATTTTGGGATGTCTGTTGCAGATCTTCGTGTCTATCCTTTAAAGTATTAAAAGCACCTTAAAAATATACAAGTTAATAACATGTGAAAACCTTTGTTAGGCTGCATAAGCCTACGCCAGTCTCTTGAAAACCACCTACTGTCACTTTGATTTTACAAAGGTCTTTACCACCGTAGCAAGGGAAGACCAATTCTGCGTCTGTTAGTACCCTGCCTGATGTCAGGGAAGTTCCTGCATCTTCTTAACTCTCCCAACAACCCACCAGAGGAGACCACCAGCAATGGTGCTCATCCGTGACAAGGAAGCCCAGAACAGTTAATTGAGCAAGAGCATGGTACTTTCTCACTGCATTATTTACACCCTGCTCTAGGCAAATCGTTTCAAGCAAAATTTTCAAAGGCACAACAGATGCAGGGAGGAATCTTAGAGGGAAAACCACAGGAAATTATCACCTAAAAATCCTGTGTCATGAACAGCCTCTCCCTTTATCTGTGCTTCTCCATCCAGAAAACAAGAACCCTGCTAGTTGCTTAAGTATCTTTAATGATGCTTTAACCATTAATGCATTATAGTGCCACTTAGATGTTACTAGACATAAGTATAGGCCTTTGAAAGACAACAGAATATGGCTGAGTATGTCAAGACCAGATTAAATGATTCATTCAAAAAGGAATCATTTTGACCATGTAGTTTAAACCTGGCAGAGCAAAAGCCCTAGAGAAGGCTGAGCAAATAAACCACAAAAATACTTGGATGAAAAGCAACAGACAACGGAGTGTGCAGGAGAGTACAGAGGTGAGCGAAAGAATAGCATCAAGAGAGATGCAGTTACTTTTCAAAGAAGTGAAAAAATGGAAAATAGGAAAGATAGGAGAAAAATAAAAAGGTAAATTAAGGCAAGAAAAATCAAATGTAAGGAAATAGATAAACTGTATTAAAGAATTGGGGAAAAAATATAATGGACAGAAAAATACAACTAAGCAAGCTATGCTGCAAACAGAATTAAGTATAAATGCACTTCCATTTTGCTGAACTTCCTGGGGGCTGAAATCCAGGGATTTTTACCTTGAATCTAGCTATGGGTAATACAGGAATGCAATGAAATTCTCCAGCCTGAATGATGCTGTCTATGTATATGAGGGTAGAACCTCTCCCTATGAAACTTGCTGCATCTGACTGAGGTTAGGAAATGGCTTTACATCCAACCCGAAGTTAAAAGCAGGAAAGGCAAATCAGATCTTCCAATTTTGAGATTTTTCTAACACACATCTCTTTCTGAGGCAGAAGCATAGCTATTAAAACCCAATTCAGTTAACAGGCTCTTAATGACTCAGTAGAGTCTCTCTCATAAGAATTTTGGAGCAAAATGTTGAACATTCATATTTAAGGAAGTAATCAAAAGATGAGTACTTTGTATTGGGACTGGAAAGAATGGCCTACCTACCTTCATCCTTTCAGCCTCTCTTACAAGAGGAAATACAAGATATATTTAATTCATTAACCACCACAGATTTTCTGTGTAGATTTCTTGACAAACAACTGTGATCTATTCCGAGATTATCTTCAAGTACCTATATATGTAAGGAAAATTTCTATATTAGCCTCTGAGGTCTTTCAACCTTAGATTCTTTCATTTTATTCATTTCTATTAGACTGAAATTTTAAAGGAGCTTTACAACACTTTAGATTTCATAGCACAATTTGTGTTACATGAGTCAGGAAGCCACGCAGGGAACTTCTGTATAAAGGCACAGTGGATCAGTGCTGAATATGACCTGAATTTTGGCACCTTTTTCTTGGTTGGCATGCTTTAAGGGAGCAATGGCACACTTCAACTCCCGGATTCTGGCTTACTTCAGATTCTTACACAGCTCACCCATATAACCGACATTTCGTTTAGCATACTTCAGTTGATAGCACACTTCAGTTTATAGAGACGCTAACTTCATTAGGATGGATATTCAAGCTATCTGCCACAAGACATGTAGGTCACAGAAACACAATGTCAGATAAAAGGAGCTAAGCCTGATCTCCCTTTTGTCTCACAAACTATTCCAGAGTCTAAAAGAAGATGTGTAAATCCTGATTATTCAGGACTGCCAGGAATATCAGTTTCACGCACAGAGGAACACCTGGCACAAAATAAACCTGAACAAGTCTGATGTTAATAGTTTTTTTAGAGGACTTCCTGGGGAATGTCTTTCCTTTCCAGCTAGTACCTTCCCCACCCTTCCTTCCAGTGTGATGGGAAGCTTAGAATCATGCTTAAATCATAAGTTAATTAAGATGATCGACTAAAATAATTGCCTGCAGAAAGCTATTCTCCAGCCTGCACATGGTTTAAAACTCAACCCTTTACTCACAGACAGTGATTCAGACATGCACCATATTGATTCTCCTGCCATATACAGGCATACCTAGAAGTAATACAAAGGTTCAAGCTTGTGCAAAACGTGGCTGCTCAGAAACATTCATTAGCATTTCTACAACTAGAAGGGATTAATTTGTTTCACGATATTATCATATGCTCCTAGTAGATTCCAGCCCACATCTGTTCAAGCTGAAAACCTTGATCCTGATCCCTAGGGCCATTCAACAGAACAAGTCCTACCTATATCAATCAGGGATAATATATCCCTTTCTACATCCCAGGCTGCTGCACTCCTTGGGGATTGTGCAGTCTGTAAAGCGCATGGATGACTGCATGCACCATTCTTATTCGGAAGGATTTGTCAAATGAATTTTTTGAGCCTTAACACCTTCGCAGTTTTCCTGTCCAAAAGAACACTTTCACAATACATGGCATGTACAAAATTATTATTCCCCAAGCTTCGATTTCCTTACCTAGGGGACAGACACTGCCTCAAATGCTAATAGCAAGTGAAAAAAAGCAATTTCCTTAAATAATACTTAAATATTGTTTTGTTAAGAATAAAAGAAAATTGCAATATTCTCAGTTAGACAAAAATAATCAACCTATTTACAGGTTTACTTTACAGAAAAAGCTTATAACTTATGTGGCTCTATTTCATGTGCCTGGATATACAAATCTAAAAGACCTTGACATAAAAAGTTCATTTCCAACAAAACATTATTTACCAAACAATAAAAGCTGCTAAATTCAAAGGAAACATCAACTACATGATTGGCTTAAATACACTATGCAATTTCCCTTCCTAAATTTTGGCTTGAATACTGTTTGACATATTTCCAGCAAAACGCAACAAAATTAATTCTCTACTTGTGCCCTGTACAAGCCATATGATTTACTTAGAGGAAACAAAAGTTTTCACAAAATGTTTGATAATGGACCACCTTCATCAATCACTACGGCATCCCCCTCCCATGACTTCCTGCAAAGACTCTGAATGATCCTGCTTCCCCACCATCCAAAAGGCAACATGGGTTCTGTTTAACCTCCCTACCCATAAAATACAGCTCTTCTGTTAATCTGTCATCTACTAATCAAGACTCCATCCGGAAGGGCCCTGAATATCCATTAGCAACTGGAATGCTGCATTCAAATCCTGGTTCCTAGCAGAAAAATAACAGATTTTGGAACTGTTACTGGTCTGAGATAATTCTTCTTCCGCAGATGCAGGTGCTTGTGTGAGTAATTTTTAACAGTTGTAGTGCAAAATACAGCATAAATCCCAGAAGTGCTAATGTAGAACCATCCCATCCGCTACTCTGATAGGAGAAGGTTCCAAAACACATCCCTCTATTAAAGCCAAAACTTTTCAATAAGTATAAAGTGTATTTATAACAATGTTTGGTGAAATTGGAAATATTGGACTGTTTAGTTACCAGCACAATGAAAATATTGCTTTTGACAATAAAAATCAGCTTGTTTTCTGATGGTTACAGATTAAAATACTGGGGGAAGCATGCTGCTGCTCCTATGTAAAATGACAGATAAAACGTAGTATGATAAATTATAGCTCAGCATGTACTTAAACAAGAAGATTTACCCATATTTTTTAGCAAAAGAAAGTGGCGTTTCTTAGTGTGGCTAGGCAACTACTATGTATTCTCAAAACCTCTGCATATTTCAGAAGTTTCTGAAAGCTGGGACAAATTAATATATCTTACATAATCTTTATTACCAGCATCTTATTCTTAAGGGACTAATTTCGCTCTACCCTGACATACAACATGCAAGGTAGGTAGTGAGACAAGCTTTGGTCAATTCAGACTTTTTTCATTATCTGCCAAATGAATTCAGAACTTCTCTGTTCTCAGTGTTTTAAAGAGGGAACAATGAAATTTTGCACAGAACTCAATATCAAAATATGCTGTGCTTTCTACACATTTTAAACCCAGTTTTTGATGGTATCATTTTCAAACCTGTTTCACATAGCTATCCTAACAGTTCATGCTACTTCACAATGGAGAAGCAGTTGAGAACAAACATATTTTACTACCTTACAAAAACTACCATGAAATAATGGCTTATACTATAATGACATTGATGTATTAAATGTCTTTTAACTTCCAAAACATAAAAAAATCCACCCCAAACCACCCACTCCCCCTCCTAACCTGCAATTTCATCAGCAGGTAACAGTCTGAAGTACAGAATATATAATAAAGTGTATGTAGCGACTACATTTCAGGAATGTTACCAATATGAAGATTTATGACTGACACTTTACCCCCAAATTCTCCAACTTCAAAGAGTGGTGTTAAAGCATGAGTGACAGCCAAGACAACAGCTGTATGGATAAAATATGGCTTCTGTAACACCTACCCTCTTGATGTAAAAAAGGTCAAGGGATGCTATTTCCATACTAAGATGTTCTGGATGAGCATAAGTTCATCAGTAAAGCCTACATTCAGGCAGTGAGTTTCTTAACAGTGACTGTTAACTGTGTAGAAAAAAATATTTTACAGGTGACATGGGGGGGGGGGGGGGGGAATCTGAGCTTGTCTTCACTGACACTGTGAAGGTTAAATATTGGGAAAAGTTGCTGTCAGAAGTTCCTGCTCATTGGAATTCCACACATCAAAACCAGGAGCTTTCTGGAACTACGGAAACTTACTACAGAATTCACAGACAAGCACACAATATCGCAGATGAAAGACTGCTGACTGCTGTGCAGTTAAAACTACTAATTTACTTCGCATATTCTCTCTTTCTGAGATCTCCTTGCAGCTGTTCATTGCAAATGATCCAAGGCAACATTCACATGCTTGAGACAAGCATAGCAAATTTCAACTAAGGAAACACTTTTAGGAAGAGGTGAAAAAGGATCTGAACTCAAGAGAAAAGTAAGAACACCTCCAGGTTCTAAAGCATTCAAAATGTATGCACTGATTTTGTAGTTTCTACAAAAGCTAAAACTTTGTGCATGAAACTTAAAATTACAAGGATTAAAGGGTAAAGAAATTATGCTCTTGTTTTAGAAATAAGGGCAAATGTCAGCCAGTGAACTTATAGATGTTATTTTGTCCTTGTTGCATTTGCATTACACTGTTCTGAGTTCAAATTTACTTTGGGAAATAATATTAAATATAGGTAAGTGCAATTATTAAATGGTCAAACAATTATTGAATCTAGTCGAGAGAAAGTGGATTAACAGCATTTTGATTAAAAGCCCAAATTAAAGGAATATGAGAGAGGAGGGAATGGGGACACTAGGAAGTTGTCTGGGAGCACCATCTGGTTTTTTGTAGCTCCTCGTCAAAGGCTGGGAGATCTCCATGAAGAGATCTGTAAAACCACACCAAGGCCCACCTGGGACTAGAGAACTCATTTGGTGACATGGGACTGGGAAGCAGTCAAGTCAACGGAGCAGGACTTAGCAAACTACAGTTGGTATCTGTAGACTTCACTGATCTACAGTGGGTTGAAGGGTGCTGTTTTCTGGCACTCCCTTGACGTCTGCACATTCTGTTTGAATTGATAAAGTTTTGGTAACAGAGTTTTGTTTCATTTTGCTTTTGTGAGTAACAATTCAGAGACTCAAGAGGCACAGTAATTAGTAACTGAGATTCTAAGGCTTGAATTCTCTTCGAATTTTGCTCATTCCATACTGTATAATTTACCTTCTTTCCTCAAATACACAGTTTGTGCCTTCTTGCTTCCAACTAATCCTGTCTGCCTGTTAACAGGAATGAAACATGAAATGAAACATAGTGAGTTAAATATTAGAGTTTGAAAATCTTCAGGTGCTTCAGGTAGAGATTGATACTCATCACTTTATTTGAATATAATTCCTAGAAATCTTTAGAAGAAACAGCTGTTACTGTTAATGACACCTCAACAAGACATGTATATGCCACCATATGCATATACATGCTCCATAGCCTTCGTGCACGTCTCATGGTGAAGACTTACTGACATAAAGGCACTGATGCAATCAGCCATGCAGTTCTTTGTTCAATATTTCTTTCCACTCTTTTCATAAGTCTCCCACTGTTATTTCAACCTGTCAAGTTTTCAGGGAAATAGTGTCAGTTGCAATTCTTATGTTATAACTAGACACGGTATGCACCCAGGTGCTCTCAAGTTTCCTTTGGTGTAAGTTAGTACCAGCTCAGTCTCTTTCTTCTGGCAAGTGTTACTGAGAGAGATAATCCCCAGCTTCCCAAGTCCTTCACAACACCTCATATAAAAAATTAACAACCTGATAGCTTAAATCTACCCTTTTTTCACAGCTCCTTCCTTCTGGGCACCCTGGGCTACAGTGCCTCTCTGTCTCCAGCGACCAGGGTTAGATGACATGTGTACCATCCAGCTTTGTAAAGAGATCCTATGAACCTCTACTTCAGATACACCAAGAGATAAAAGAAGCTAAAAAAAAACCCACCAAAAAATCAAACATCCTTCCACCACAAAGCCTCACTTTCTTCACTGCTGAATGCCTTTTGGAATTTAGCAGAACCCTCTGTGATGTCCTTTGGCAAATGGTTTTCCTTCTACGTAATGCTGTCCCTCTGTCCTCCAGCCAGAGCTCCATCTCTCCAAATACTTCTGAACTATTTTGATTCTACCACTAATCCTGGTTGCTCTGCTCCACTCCTGTCTAAATTCCCATTCTTCTCAAGACTCCCAGCTCTGCAGGGGAAGAGGACACAGGAATCTCAGGTTTTAAGCAGAGCCCACATTTTCTTTTGTTCTAAGTAAATTATTACCAGCTACTGAGAAGACAACTGATAAGAGTAAACAGATCAGAGGCTGACTGATTGGCACCGCTTTCTGCAGGCTGACTGATTGGCACCGCTTTCTGCATGAGCAGCTAACACAGAACTCAGTTAAAAAGCAGTTATTCAGCCCAAATTAATTATATACAAGGCAAGGAGCAAAGAGGAGAATGATCTACTGGGAGCTCCTGAGGGAAGTTTGGCTGACCCAAAAAGCAGCACTGGTAAATTTTCCCCTGCCCTTGCCCTTTCTTTCTGACCAGGCCATAACTGCCAATGTAGCAATGCAACTAAATGCTAAGCACCTGATCAATGCCATTGTAAATACCTAAGGGAGAGGGCAGATACAGGTTTCTAACACCTGTCCCCATGTTCACTTGCCCACAAGCAACAGCCCTACTCTCTCTGTGTAAAATCATCCTATAAAAACAAAATTCCAACCTTTTAAACACCATTCTCTAAGCAACAAAAAAATAATTCTATGCAAAACAAACATGTCCTCAGAGAAGCGAATGGAAAAAAGTAAGACAATTGATTCTTCCAGATTTTCATGATACTCTGGTATTGCTCCTGTACCTAGAAGTGATATTGTTCAAATTTATACAAAAGCTAACACTGTAGGCTAGCTCCCCACCCAGCAGATGCTGTAAGATACACATAAAACTTATTTTCATGTTATATTTTTCAGATCCACCTTTTAAAAATAATTCTCTTAAATCTCACAGATCTTATAAAGATATCAGGTCATTATACAGTAAGTCAACTGCCTATTGAAAATATGATTCGTTCACAAAAAAAGGAAGAAAAAGAGGTACACTAAGAGCTCCCACCACCACCACTGTAACACTCACCTGTTGTCTCTGTACCTGTCATGCAGGCTGTGAAGTCATTGGACAGGAAATAATTTTGCATTCACTTCTTGCACGGCCCTGTGTATATTTTAGGCACACATCTAAACCCATCTAATTGTTGGTAATAATTTATTAACAGCAGACAGTTAACTGCAGATGCCCAACCTCTCTCCATCATTTGGCCTGGGGGCCACTTCTCAGAGAGAAACCTAGCCACTCTCCAACTAGTAAAAGCAGCTGCAAAAGCTGCCAAAAAGAGGTACTTCTGGTGATTCATAAATTTCTGAAGTTTTGATGTGTTCTCCTGGGCTAACTGCTCTTTTGCTTAGCAGATCTTTACTTTCCTTCCCTGCCTCTACCCTTCAATTCAGTTTCACTGTTTATTCATTTCTCCCTTTTCAGTGTCACATTTCCTTTCAACCATCTTGCATCTTCATAGTCAATTTTTCTTCTCCCTTTCTCTTCTCTCTCCCATATTCAAACTGAAACTAGCCTGATATTTGCTGAACATCAACTGTTTATGGATTTTACCACAAACTTCTACCGATATCGCTCAACCCTGGCTACTACAGGAGATTATAAACCCGTCCCCATGTGTTTCTACATTACCAAGCAAAGCTGGTCTTCAGGCATTACCAAAATAAACAGTCTTAGCAACAACTAAATCTGCTTGATTCAAATCCCTCTATGTATGGTTCCACCATAAGTTTGCTTAAATCACACATGCAAAAGAGCATATAAATTTTCATTACTTTCACTGATTTAAAGCCTTACACTTTTTAAAACGCCATTGAGGAAAAAAACCCACAAACACATTTCTGAGGTTAAATACTGCAGTTAAAGTAAACCAGGCTTAAAATAAAAAGTTGGCATTTTAAAGGCCTGCAAATAGGATTAGATCTACCCAGTCTGTATAAACATTAATAAGCGGAGCTCCATTCAGATTTAATGTAAGACGTATGCATCTGTGAGTCATAAGAACACCAGCGTGAACTCTCTTTAATTTGCAATCAGAAGGTCTGGAGGTTGAGAGGTAAAACAACTCAACAGAAAGGTTCACTAGAACATAGATGAGGATCTTACACTTTCAAACCTCTGTTTCTGTTGGCTGCACCTCTGTCTGATCACTGCTGAGCTTGAGCACTCGCCCACTTTACATCTTTAGCACTCTAAAGATATAAAAAATGGAATTATTTATTCATGCTGCTTCTCAGCCTAGCACATCCTAAGTAGCAGGTTTCTGGGCTAGGATATTTCTCCCTCCCCACCCGCTCCCAACCCCCATAGTGCTGAAAAATTGACATGACAGTAATGAATTAAATGATACTCTTGTTTAACTGTTCCTATTTTTCAGTACTATAGTTCTACTTCTGAGTAGTCCTGGCTAATGTTTTCTACAATTCCCCACTGATACTCTGTGGAATGTTATCGTGCTGTAAGCTACTTGTACGAGGAGCCTTTGCTCCTCTGTGCAAGCCACTGGCACAATAGGTCACTGGACGCTGGGAAGAAAGCAGTTCTTGGTGGAGAGCTTTGCCTTTCCTATCTTGCTGAAGGACGTTGCAGAGTAGATGCATTTCAGACGTATCTCTGCCCCTTGGCACAGCAAAGCAGAGATAAAAATCAAGAACAAGAAAAGTTTCTTTTGGATTTTGGGTTTGTTTGTCTGGGACTTTGGCTTTTTTCATGCTAACCAATGAGAAAACTTGCAGTAAGGATCGAAATCCCATCTCTTCATTTCAGTCTGGTTCCCGTGCTGCCCCTTGGGCAGCCTAATAACGCCATGCTTTCCACATGAGGCAGAATGCCAGGCTGCAGTCTAGACTTATAGCAATGACATTCCCAATGTGTATAAGACCAAAAGAAATGAACTATAAAAACTGAAAAATAAAATTTAGCATTTGCTCAGTTGTGTGTAGAGCCATGCAAAGGATAGAACATACAACTTTCCATATCCTATAATCTTTATTCAGATGTGCCTATTGTAAAATGAGGATTCACCCTCAGAAAAGGAGAGCAAAAGTTTAGGAGTTAACAATTTAGTGGAAGAAGCTTATAAAACAAAAGTCTAAATGTAGCCTGCAATATATAATGTGAAAAATGACAAGGAGATGGTAGCAATATACCATCAAATCCTTTGCCAAAGTAAATGAAAAAGTCAGCCGGGCAGATAACATCTGGATATGTGCAATCTCCATTTAGTCAAAATCCCAATGTAAACAAGTCCACTGATAGCAGAAGGGTAGTTAAAACATTCCACTAGCTTTGGATAATTGAAACCATCTTCCTTTTCTAAAAAAATAACAAACTTTTCAATTATCAAACTCTGAGGAAGAAACTGACAGCTATTGGAAAGATTCCATTAAAATTTCAGTTTTTCACTTTGCAGACAAACATCTCTGCAAACCATTTTTTCTTTATACTGGTTAGAAACTGCAATAGCTCTCAAATGGCTTAATACTTGTAAATACAAGTAATATACAGTATTATATATAGTATATATATGGTTTATATATACTATAAACACAATATATTTTGATCTGATTTATTAGACTGAGACAGAGAGACATGTTTTGCTAACTGTATAATGGTATTATTATTTCCAGTGATAACAATATTAAAAGAAAATTTGGAAGAAAATTTATTTGCAGCTGTGTAACATGGAGTTTCTTTAACATATGCACACCCCCCTGCAAGAATCCTAAAAAAAATCAGTTACTCTGTAGCAGTCACTCTAGGAATGGTAACAATGCAGCAAGGGAATTCAGTCTGAAACAGATTTCATTTAAAGGCTCTGTAGGATCAGTGGAAATGTATCATATTACACCAACTTAATTATATATTGCAATAGTTCAGCTCTGGGCCCCCCAACATAAGAAGGACATGGACCTGTTGGAGCGAGTCCAGAGAAGGGCCACAAAGATGGTGAGAGGGCTGGAGCACCTCTCCTATGACGACAGGCTGAGAGTTGGTGTTGTTCAGCCTGGAGAAGAGAAGGCTCCAGGGAGACCTTAGAGCAGCCTTCCAGTACTTAAAGGGGGCCTACAGGAAAGATGGGGAGGGACTCTTTATCAGGAAATGTAGTGATAGAACGAGGAGTAACAGTTTTAAACTGAAAGAGGGTAGATTTAGATTGTATGTAGGGAGGAAGTTCTTCACTGTGAGGGTGGTGAGGCACTGGAACAGGTTGCCCAGAGAGGTTATGGATGCCCCATCCCTGGAAGTGTTCAAGGCCAGGTTGGATGGGGCTTTGAGCAAGCTGGTCTAGTGGAAGGTGTCCCTGCCCACGGCAGGGGGGTTGGAACTAGATGCTCTTTAAGGTCCCTTCCAACCCAAACCATTCTGTGATTCTATGAATAGTCATTCAGTCAGCCCCTATGTCAACTTACTGCATTAGTATATTATCACTGATAATGAAGTTTTGACAGTAATCTGAAACATTTGCAAGAAGTACCATCAAAGCCATTGAATACAGAACAGCATTAACAAAATACTTCTTTTTTTTTTCCAGAGCTAAAAACTTAATATAGTTCTGGTGTAAATGTCACATTAGAAATAATTGTAATCATATATGAATCAACTATCATGCTTATTGCTTGAATGCACATGAAATTGAATATTCTATACATTCTAGCAGTATCCAAGCAATTTTTATGCAACAAAGCTGAGGCCTATACAGCAGGTCAAAGTCAAATGCTGAAGAGCACTAGGTTAGAAAACATCAGGGGCTTATGAGAAGAAAAAAATTCCACTAAGTATTACTGCAAAAGATAACAATTAAAAGGGAAGTATCATCCATGTGTGCCCCAGCAAATCCTAATGGCAGCTAATTAAAAAATAAATTCTAAAAATTCTAAAATTCTGAGTTCCTTTAGCTAACAAAGCTAAAAAGCTCATTTTTAAAAATAGGTCAAGTCTCTATGTAACAGTGACAGAAGCAAGTATTAAATTGGTTGATTTAAAAAGAAAGAGATTATCAGAACACTTATTTGCACACAGTTATGCAGAAAAAAATCACCTCAAATGAAATTCAACTGAGCCATATTATGTTGAGTAGAATACCCAAGTAAACCTGATAAACAAGAGACAACTTGAATAAGCTATGAAGTTTCCAAAAAAAGAAATCAAAGAGGAAACCGCATATTTTAGAAGTTAAAACATGCAAAACTAAAAAGCTTGCTTACCAAAAACTATCTAGTTGACATGAAAATAAAAAAGTTACATATTGCATGCAATGTTCATTGATAACTTCATTTTAAGATACACCACATCCTGCCTGAGAGATCAACTGACTTACTCAACTCTCATGTACTGCAGCAGTTAAAACAAATATGAACTAGCTTTTGGGATAGGGCTGGAGATGAATTTCAAAATATGGAACCACTGAACTGATCTGCACAATAAAAATCACATTCCAGTGCCATTTAATAATGAAGGAACCTTCGAGAGATTATCTGACTTTTCTTGAGCACACCATGCCCAAATATCTGTGGACAACATTTTCATAAGAGCAAAGATACAGGGATTTAACATTAAAGACAGTCACCGAGACAGCCTGAAAATTAACCATTTTGAAGGTGTTACTCTATTGCCTTCCATTTTGTATAAACACAGCCTGGACACATTCTGTATTGTTGTATCAATTAGATATAGGTGTGTTAACAGTGCTGCACTAGACATGAATGACACAGTTCTATCAATTTAAGTCTTTGTGCTTAGATCATATTTTTCTATTATTCTCTAATTTTGGGATGCTTAAATATTATCATTCTAACCACAAATGGATACACAGAAAGAGGTCTCCAAGTGTATGTTTCAACCATTCATACTCCTGCTATATTTCGGCAAGGTAAGACTCATCAGCTGCTATGTATGGTGGCTACACTTGGGGAATGTTTTGTTAATTTTAAACAACTTTTCTTCTAGTGAAGAAAATAAAATTCATTCCAGAGTTATTTGATTGTCCAAAATTATACTGTCCATTAAAAAAGGAATTACTTATTTCTGCTGGAATGTAAGTTTCCAAATAGAAAAACTGAAACTGAAAACAGTAGCTCAGAATTACCTGCTTAGCAGACCTATCGATCTCCTGAATCAAGTTTTGAGAAGGAGAACATGTGCAGAGTCCATGCTTTTTTCAGATATTACAATTCAAATCTTTAAATTACATTAGTGTGTGTATTCATTCTTAGTTTCACGTTAATACAAAGGCATCCCAGGGTAGCTAACCCACTGTATCATGTTGTAATTCAGCCAGCCAACAAAGATTATCATTTAGGTGGCACCCACAAAATAGCACTGCAGGGTGCCCCTCTAGGGGCTCCATCTTTGGAAAATGCTCAGTGTCCTCTTCTGAATGTATGTTGTGAAAAACATACTTCATAACTTCACCCAAATGACATGATTCCACCTTAGAGATTCAACACTCCAGAACTGGAACTTCAGATCCCACCAGTGGACACTCCTCTCCTCCCACCCCAAATTCTTCCAGGAAAAAAACCAAAATGAAACACATCTTCCAGGAAAAAAACCAAAATGAGATACACCAGTCTGGAGGATATTCATGTACCACAGAACTCATTAACATCTCTATGATATTGTTCAATAGTTGCACTGCTCCATTTCAGAAATAACATTTCTAGAAGGTATTTATACTATGTTAGACTTACATTCCCTGAGCAATGCATTGAAGGTAATCACCGGTACATCTGTTTCTGTCGTATTTAAATTCATAGCCCAATTCAATTGCAAATAATTAGCTATTTATCACCATGAAGTTCATATTATAAAAGCAGAAAGGGCTGACACGATCCTAACAATTTCACAAAAGATACAGGCCTTAAAAGGAGGAAAGGGGAGAAAAACAAAATAAACCCTAGCAATCAATCCCCCAGTAAATCAAACACAATCAGTTCTGCTTGCCCATGATACCCCTGCACAACCCAAATCCCTGTTTTTTACACAGACTTACAGAATATATTGCCACACATATCAGTTAAGTCCATCTTTCATTTTTATAGCCTGAAGAGGAGAATTATTTAGTCAAAATAACAGGAGTACACAGCTCTTGTAATACCGTTGTGACCTCGGTTTCTAACACCTACTTTGGAACATTACTATAACTCAAGAACTTTTTTCACTTGCAAGGACATCTTAATTATCCCACCCATGACATGAATGTTTTTGGAAGATAAAGTCTGTAATTAACTTGTTGCCAAACAATATGTTTACTGTCCCTGAAGGTCAGTTCTCATATAAAGACATAAGGACACTTAACTTTGGGAGATGTGTATTGTAACTGCCATCAAACATTAACGAAGTGGTCATCCATTATCTATAGTAGCAGCAATGCAGAGTATGAAGATATTCCAAGCACCATAAAATGGGTGCGTTAAAATAAACCTCTACAGAGGCTTGCAACCAATAAGTACAACTAGAGAGACAGTGCTTGACCCATTGTAACAGGATTTGTTAGAAATTCCACTTAATCTCAGTAGTCAGTCGGTAGTGGGAGAATTTGCTCAAGACAGTCAAACAAGATTGCTTCCGTACTATAGAGATCTGTCTTTGCTGATTGCCCTTGTCAGGAGAAATTAAATTTTGAAACTGGTTTTAAAGATTTTACCAAAACAACTGTAAGGGCTCCTTGCCTTGTTTAGTTCTGAATTTACACTAGAAATTTTCACATACCAGTTTGGCTAAGAAATCTGTGATGTGCAAAGGGCAGTGGGAGGGTGGGGGTGTATGGATATAACAAGGTTTCATTAGCCCTGCAAAGCCATGAAGGGCAGTTTAGCCCTCCTGGTACAATTCCTATACCTAAGGAGCTACTTGTTCCAGGCAAATGAGAAGGTAACAATGTTTGATTAAAGATCTCCTATAATAGATCAATTAGTTACTGTTTACATGAGCTAGGAGAGGTACAAAGAGAAAAAAAGAAGGACAAACAATGGAATAAAAAAAAGGACAATTATAATGAAGACATATATGTAAAATACTTCTATGCTGTTGTACCCAGTGGTACTCAGTCTCTGACTCACATCCTCATCACTATTCTGTATTTCAACAAGAAACCTAACAGACACTTGGCCCTTACTTTGCTTTACACTCTGCTTGCAGTCAGAGACAGATGGAAGGAATGGAGGGCAAAGAAAAGCTAAGAAAATCAAGGAGGAATAAAATAATCTTTGTTCAACAAGACACGCTCTTCTCATCCTAAGCTCACAGCACACACTCTCACGTGGAGGAACAGGTAACAACTGAGAAAGTGTGTTTCCCTCAAAGTGTTGGACAACACTGGAACTACTTGTGAAGAAATGGCATATGGAAGAACCTAAACAT
Organism: Aquila chrysaetos chrysaetos; assembly: GCF_900496995.4. Taxonomy (NCBI): domain Eukaryota; kingdom Metazoa; phylum Chordata; class Aves; order Accipitriformes; family Accipitridae; genus Aquila; species Aquila chrysaetos. The sequence continues at coordinate 30,298,179 of NC_044011.1, forward strand.
GGCAAACAGGCAAGAGTGAAAAAAAGTAAACAGGAAAAAGAAATTCAGATGAGAAAAAAGGAAAAATGGAAATGATAACTATTCAAATAAGGGAGGGAAAGATTCAACTACAGAAGGAAAAATATTAAAAATTTCAAAAGAGAATGAAATGAGAAATTAGGAATGCCAAAATCTCTGAACATAAGAACTGGAAGAGGGAGTATGGAGACATTCACATAGGTGTGGCCATTAGCACTGCAGTGAACTAGTGAACAAAAAAGTTCTTTTGGCATACTGCAGTCCATTAAAGAAGACACTCTGTATTTGTACCTTTCATGCAAAAGTAGTTGATTCACGTCTCTGTGACTTGAAAAACTCATGTATATCAGCACTTTAGATACTGGAATAGCTTGTTCGTGTTGAAACATGGACTATTTGCTGTTCTTCTGTCGAGAATAGATTAGATTTCAAATTCCCCCACTTGGTTACCAAAAGCATTTCCATCAGCTGGAAACACTTTTCAATCCATCTTGCCAACTTTTGACCTATGCTAGTTTCTTTTGGAAGGTGAAACCAGTCAGGATCAGGCATGGATAAGCAATTCTCCACTGAGAGCACGTCAAATAGACACACAGCCTTCCTGAGCCAGAATGCAACAAATGTGTATTTCTTGAGAACGGACACTTACTCAGATCTGTTCATATGGAATGAAATAACAAGAAGCTATGTCACTCTGCAGTTGCTCTTGTAGATGAGCATGGGCATCACATGTACTATTCATTTTCTGAAATAATATTGGAGAGTGCTGTTTATATGCTGCCTATAGACCATCTAATTTAAAGAATGTAACATATTAAAGCAATTGAAAAGGCATTTGTTTCTGCAGCGCAAAATGAAGTGTCTGATTACTAGACAGAACAATTGACATACTGTTACACTATACACATTTGCCTGAATACTATTGTATAATAAACCATTATATGATAAGAGAAGACTTCAGCTAATCTCAGCCCAGAAACGTTCAGTCTTATTCCTTCACTACTGTCAGTGATCCCCCTGAAGTGTCAGCCAGCTGCAAGTTGATTTTTGACTTAGCTCTCCCCTTTGTATGTGAAATGGAAGACAAAGATCTGTTGCTAAGGCTGGCTGGCAGCTCATGCCACCTGATACCACAGCAGTATTATCTTTACAATACTGCAGATGGAAGTATACCTAAGTCCTTCCTCGCGTTCTTCCCATCATTCCCGTTCACCATCCGTCTACACTTTTTATTTTTATTTTTTTTTTAAAACAGGTCATCTCAAGTCCAGCTCTGATGTCTCTCTAATTTCCCAGATGATCTGCTGACTTACTTGGGGTTTGCAGGAACGAAAGCTTCCTGCAGGCTGGTTGCACCCAGCAGAGAATACGGATGCCTTGTTGCAGCAGGAGGAAGAAAGTCAGAGTTGAAGTCATTATCCCCTTCACCACCACCACTCTCCATCCTCTGTGTAAGCTCTCTGACAGCATTCTCCCCCTTATCTTCTTCTAGAGTGTCAAGTAAAATGAAAAGGTTAAACTTGAAGGCTTGTACATGGCCTTTGGGTTAGATATTCACTTCTAAAAAAAAAAGCCCTACATACAGCTAAATAGTTTTAAAATCACAGAAACATTCAGGCTCAAGGTCTAAATTTGCTACCTTAGCTGAATTACATGCAAAGTCTAATATTGCTCCCCAAAGAAAGACTCAATACATGCTTCCCAAACTGACTATTGGAAGCCAACTTCAGAACCAAAATCTTGTTCCAGTATCCAAGAACGTCGCAGGTGCAAAACACCATACTCCGTTACGTTGCTCTTCATACAAAAATGTAGGGATACTAAAACTGGAAGAGATAAGTATTCCTACCTTCAGTCTGGTCAAGGTTTCCATTTTTATTTTCTAGATTTAGCATCTCCTTGTTCAATCCTCTTTTCCTCTTTCACATATGATCAACAGACAGTAAGTACAGATATAGTGCCATGAAACCCTCTAACTAAAAAGCCTGCTGTGAATCAGACTCACTGGGATCACAGGCTACCACTCAACTTTACTCACAGCAAGAGCCACAGGTAAAGCTTCATGTGAAAAAAAAGAGCGTTACCAAATATTCAGCTTCCAGTGGTATGTGCCAGCAAATGTCCACTGGATGATGGATTGCCCTGCAGACTCCCTCCGCATGCAGTCACCCATGGCTTACCAGTGGTTTGTTACCCCAGGCTGAAGCCTACTGAATGGAGCAACTTTTAGAGGAGTTTCTAAGTCTTTGCAAAAGATCAGCTTTTAGGCTTTTAGTCTTTTAGAGTTAATTTGGAGGTATAGGGTCAAAATACATGAGCCTTGATTTTGCATTAACACCAAAAATGATCAAAACAACTCGTTAGCTATGATTCATCTATTTGTCTAGAAACAAGTAAATGTCAGTACTGTCAGGAAGGAGAAAAGTTTATGATTAAGCTCCAGCTATATTCATTCCTCTTAATATCCGATTGAAGATGGCATTGAAAAGCAGTTTTAAAAGATTCAGCACTTGATTTTTCATCCACCTCATTGATATAGTACTGAAGAGAATTCATACAAAAGAACATGCAGAAATGCATACCTCTACAGTTAATATTGTTATATGAAATGATTTTGCAATTAGCTTAATTTTAAGGCAGAAAAATAAGTTAACAGAAAATGACACAGGATGACTGGAATAAGTATAGAAAGCAATTGTGTTTAAACACATGTAGACATCAAGTCAACGATATTCTACAACTCAATGGAAAGCTCATGTGCAGTTCTCTCTTATCTTAACCGACTGTTTCAAACACTGACAGTCTTAACATTTCTGCTGCATGAATTTTTGATCTTCCCTCAAAGAGAAACAAGGAAACCGTCCAGTTTTCCAGCACGTACAGAGTAACTAAGCAATTCATATCATGATCCCACTGATAAAACCTTGAAATATGTCCTCCCTCCCCATCAGTGAAGAACACTGAGGGAACCCCAAACTGAGAGACTTTTTAGGATGCTCGATTTACATTTTGTTCATCTTTATTTGCTCAAGTCATAGCGTGGATAAAGTAGGAAACCAGATAGGGTACAGTGCACAGAGACCACCTTCCTGTCTCATGAGAAAAGGCTCTCAAATGAAGAATGAGCTCTTACACTAATGCAATCTAAGTCAATAATAACAATAATAAAACATTATACCTTTGGGTATTTTGAACATGGAATTAAGTAATTTATTTAAAGTATCACATAACAGCTCTAGAAACAATAGGTACAGGCACTTTATTTATTTTTTTGATATACAAGTAAGTTTTGCATGTAGATACCTAGTATCTTGCCATGTCATGACTGCAGAACAACAGCAGATACTTATCAGCTCAGCCTTAATTAATTTACTCCCAAATGAATACCGCATTTAGAAGGAAATAAATTGTAATTTTATCCTGGAATATCACTTCACACAAATGGGACAAACTGTTACGTTATCTGGTTGGTAGCTATTCTCTAATCATGCAGAGACATAGCATAAAGGAATTTAAAAGAATTCTAAAAATACCCAGCTGCTATTGCGCATAAATATTGCATCTTCCTCTCTGGATAAAATCCTTCTGAGGGAAATAGCTAAGATGCTCAAGGCTTGTTTTTCTTACATCTCACGTGAACATGCCTCAAACACTCATATCACTGTTCCATCAGATTTTAAATCACCTATGTGGAAATATCTACAAGTTCAACAATGCTGCACTGCTTGTGTTCTTCTGTTTTGGTGTTTTAATTATGTTACTTCACAGAGCAGAACATAGTTTGACATTAGTACTGAATCTCATAAATCGTCACTTTAACAAAATGCATTCCCTTGAGGAGAGATCATACAGGCCATATGAAAGTCCCCATTTTAGCTTAAAACCTTCCCAAACAATCCTAAATGTTTTCAGAAAGTCAATGGCAGGATTATGCTCTGTCTGACGCACATAAGAAATGAGTGAGTTATATTTATATGTTCATTTTTGTTTGTTTTTTATTGTGTTGGAAGTTTTTTTAAAAAATAGTATGAGAAGACAAAAATAAAAAATGAAATGAAACGTGAATTTAACATTACTTCAATAGTACTCACTGGAACAAACGCATGGTAACATCATGCTGGAGATGTACAGTTAACATTGTGCTAGACATGCACAATCCTTATCATTTTTCTTCATCTCTTCAAAACATTTTACTAAGGAAACAGCCAATGCTATAATACAAAGACCAGCGTACAGCACATAAACATAAAAAAAAATAGTTACACAATAATATCCAGTGATTCAGCATGTCAGAAGCTTACACTTCTTTAGAAGAAGACGACTTCATGCAGAAGAAGACTGAATACCAAAGCTTATCATGTTGCAATAAATTCCACTCAACTGATTTCTTAGAATGCTAATTGTTGCTTTTATAATGGCGAAATCAAGACACCGTAGGTATCACTCTCTAAAGGGAATCCAGCAATCTGGACTAATTGTCAAGTGACTAATGAAAGTTAATTTTTAAGTCAGGGCAGTGAAAATTTTGCACTTGCATGACATAATTTCTACAGTAACACGGGCTTATGCTTTGAATCTGATAGGGATGCATATGGACACAGATTGATATCAAATACTACGATAGCAACAGGCACACGTAGTCATCTGCAAAGGTTCAGATGTTTCTCACCGCACAACAATGTCTTCTTAAGAGACCTGCAAAGAGAAGGAAGTGGAAACACGCAATTCTTTTAAAGTAATCTGTCCAACTCTTCCCATTGCTCTTGCCTGTTCTTTCAATTTGTGTATCAAGATGTCCTGGTTTCAGCTGGGATAGAGTTAATTGTCTTCCTAGTAGCTGGTATGGTGCTATGTTTTGAGTTCAGTATGTGAAGAATGTTGATAACACTGATGTTTTCAGTTGTTGCTACGTAGTGTTTAGTCTAAAATCAAGGATTTTTCAGCTTCTCATGCCCAGCCAGCAAGAAGGCTGGAGGGGCACAAGAAGTTGGCACAGGACACAGCCAGGGCACCTGACCCAAACTGGCCAACGGGGTATTCCATACCAGGTGACATCCCATCTAGTGTATAAACTGGGGGGAGTGGGAGTGGGGGATCGCCGCTCAGGGACTAGCTGGGTGTCGATTGGCAGGTGGTGAGCAATTGCACTGCGCATCATTTGTACATTCCAATCCTTTTATTATTGCTGCTGTCATTTTATTAGTGTTACCATTATCATTATTAGTTTCTTCTTTTCTGTTCTATTAAACCGTTCCTATCTCAACCCACGAGTTTTACCTCTTTTCCTGATTTTCTCCCCCATCCCACTGGGTCGGGGGGGAGTGAGTGACCAGCTGCATGGTGCTTAGTTGCTGGCTGAGGTTAAACCACGACACAAGAATATGCCACTGAGCCCCTCTCCAAGGATGAGCATGTCCCCTGTCAGCTGAAGAGTGGCCATAGCAATGGATGCTCAGCTTTGTACACGTAATCCCATGCATTATTTCAACCTTCTGCATTCTTTCTTTTGTGTTTTTAGCTTACTTACAAAGGGAAGACTTGGCTATTGCCAACCTCTCTACTTTCCCCCCAATGCACTGTGAAAAGGATTTCTGTATGCTAAAAATCAGCACAGGAAAACAGAGATCTTTACATTTCTCTGAAGGCTGTCTCTGGAAGGCATAATGCATTAGTGCCCTTGGTTTCACCTAGACCACCTGGTTTTAGGGTACAGAACCACTCAGAATGGGGTGAGGGGGACAGGAATGAAGGCAGATAGATTCTACTACTTTTTAGCTAGAAAAAAGAAAGCCTGCAGTCCTATTGCTATAGACAAGTGGCCCACCAATCCTCCCTTCCTCCGCCCCAGGAGACACTCTTCAAAAGAACTAGCATGTATGTGCTGACCTAGGGGTAATGAAGACACTTTTTGAATGCCAGCCTGTGTCACAGGTTTAAGTAGCCTGTGAGGTCCTGAGCTGCCCTTACCTCACCTGGGTGAATATAACTCACACTAAATTAATTTTCTCAGACAGAGAAAAGAAAGAATCAATATTTATTCCAGGATCAAAATGCTTTTCACTTAAAGAACTCAGCAGTCAAGAAAAATGAGGAGCAATCATTTTGTTCCCATGACAAACAAAAGCTTCCTTGCCAGTAGACACTGTATATTGACAATAACCTGTAAGCATCATAGCACGCATAGTAATAAGAAGGTATTTTGCTGCAGTGGATTTCTATCTTGTAGACACTATTTTTTGGCTCTATACAGAAATTTTAAAGAATCAAAATACTGTATTTTCCATGAAATAGCAACATTAAAATAGTTACCATTAACAAACACTTAATTTCCTCCCCTCCCTCCCTGCCCCAAACATCAGCTTTGTTTAACATGTCCTAATTTAAATACTGAGGCCATAAATAATGACTAAGAAATCATCAGCTGATTCAAAAATGCAAGGAACAGGAAGTTTGGGGGTTTTTTAGAAACTATTATTTTATTTTATTGCAATTAATTTGGTAGTGCACCAAGGTACCACCAAAAATGTCACACCAAATTAACTTTCTTTTTATTAACCATGGCAGGTCAAATAATTAAAAAACTGAAGGTGTCTTGGTAATGAGACTTAACTCAAGGACACTAATTTACAATGACACAGGTTCCCCCCTTCTGTATTACCTCACATACTTAGTAAGAAATCCTTAAAGGGTCAAATTCTTATGTCATCTAGAAATTATTTTCATCACTCTTTATCTGAACTGTATTCATTTTGTTTCTAATACAACTTCCAGTTTTCACCCTGTCACATCAACTTGGCCTTTAGTGGCTTGATTCTGTTTCAAGAGATGTCATAAACCATGCTTGTCATCACCTGCTGCATTACATAGACCTCAGCAGTAACTGTGTCACAGGCCAAATAAAACCAGCTTTTGTTAGCCACCCACTGATTGCGACATGTATGAACAGTTCTGGACGTCCAGTTTATAAAATGACATAAGCTGGTATTTAATCAATCAAAAACGTTCAAGTGAACACCAACTCTCCATAGTTTTTGGCATATTTCTGAATATATTTTAAACACTTGTGAAAGCAGTGTTTCCTCAAAGATATCAATCACATCTATTTCTTTCCAATGGTCTTTAATCAAACCAAATCACACCCTATATGTACCATTTCACCATGATGTAGTGTATGTATCTTCTCTTTTTGAATTTGCGGTTATTTCTGATTGCTATTTTATCTCATTTTTCAGAAAAACAGAACCTGTAAGAGTGACCAGTGAAAATAAACAGTGATGCAATGACTTGCTCTTCAGCAAGGATGAGACTGAGTGTAAGCTCACTGTATCTGCTAAGTACAAAGCAATGCCCAGTCCTGAAGGTGATAACCTGATGTTACAATACTGGACATTACAAAATGGATATTAACATGGATTGAGAAGATGTGAAAACAAGATTGAAATGCAATCAGAAGTGCAATTTTATTTTATTTTTACAGGGGTTTTATGGAAGCTCAGGAAAACCCTTAGTGGAAAATAGGTGGAGATTAAGAGAATACTTTAGAGAAGCATAATCTATGCTTGCTCTGTTCCTGCTCTTCTCTTCGCACTCATTTATGGTCATTAGGGGGCTTGTTGCCTTTTTTTTTTTTTTTCTTTTTCTTTTCACACCATTCTAGAAACACAGCAATAGCCAGCTTCATGCATGAAGAGGATGGCGTAAGCTCCTAGTACATTTCCCAGTCCCCAAACTCATTTAATATAAAATCCTCAAGTTGAGGACATAGCAGATATTAAACTGATAAAAACATATGCTACACTTGATCTTTGCCAAAAGGTCAAGAAGCAAACACGAATCAGCAGACTCGATGGTTTCTTGGTCTGACTCAGTGAGCACACTGAGATGGAATCATTGTAAGATTTTAATACCACAGTAGCAAAAATTATGTAGCTTTATCATTCAGATTTATTTCAAGAAGCTGCAGACAGACTACAGACCCCAAATAACTCACTCCAGGATTTCAATGAGCTCATGATTTTGCACACACAGTAACTGTTCCAGGACAGGAACTTGGGAAAGCTAATGATGCCAAGTCCAGCCTCCCAAAATATTCCAGTCTTGGTCAGATTCTTTCCTCTACGGTAAACTAAATGAAAAAAAAAAAAAAAAAAAAAAAAAAAAAAAACCAAAAACAAAAACCCAACAACCTTCCCTCTAACCTCCTGCTGCCCCGTTACCCCCCGCCCCAAACACTTAAGCAATCTTCTGGTTTCTGAATCATTACGGGGTTCTTTTAGAACCTTCTCTCCCTGGATTAGAGAGCAACACATCTCCCCTACAGAAAGTATTTAACAAAATTCTAAAAAGTTGAAGGACTTTTTAATAAATAACATACTATGGACAGAATTACATACTGCAGTGCATTTTCTTAACACTTGCTGGACTCACTAGAGCATCTCACATGCTAATTCAAAGACTACATCTCAGTCTTGCCAAAGCATGATTTTTAATTACTCTGCACCAAACTCCACAATAAATTAACACAGAAAATGTCAACACACAAAGAACACTAAGACAATACTGCTAAAGCTTAAAAAATTCATCCCTGTGCGTGGAAACTAAAAATGTCTTTTGAAGTTAATGAGTAATCACAAAAGACATTTGAGTAACTTGGAGCAAGACAAAAATTTCTTTAAAATTATGTTCATTTTCAAGAACATTTTGTAAACAAGCTTGGAAACCTTTTTATTTCCCATTATATTTTCAATCACTCATTATAATTACTGATTATTTATAAGAATAGAACAGTAGGTCAAAAGTAAAAGGAAATGTATTGTCACAGCAGAAATACCCAGCTAATATACTGATGTTGGTGTTCCGAGTTGCACAAGAGAGCCAGCCAACTGTAAGGTAATTGTTTTACTTTCAATACAGAGTATTCAGTGAATCGGTATCAGCAAATCTATTGGATTTTAATGAGTTAAAATATTTTAATAGCATAGCTTTGTTCTTTAGTTTAATCACCTTTCCCTGAGGCTTTGAACAACATTTAAGCATGTGCTTAATCTGCTATTGAAGTCAACAGAACTTTCAGTGAATACTGGAAGTTAAAGTGCTTAATGAGATTTACTGAATCAGAACGCGTAAAAATTGATGTGAACAGAATCAAAGCCCAGAAGCATTAGTCAAGTCCACCCTGAGTTTCCCTAAAGACACAGGGCCTCCAAAATGTGACTGAAAATTTTATAATTATTATGACATGTCTACTGTACAACCGTATTTCTGATTATGTAGCAAAACACATACCAGACTTTATAGGTCTTTAAAGTAGGAAAAGGAGAAAACCCTTGAATCTACCCTAAAATACTAACTGAAAGCTTTTGTGGAAATTTGTTTGGCATCAGTAGTTCAGCAATACCCTTTGACAGGAGACAACTGTTGATTTATCTCATGTTTCCTCCAAAAAGAAAATATAGTGTAATTAAAATGTTTTGATTGGGGGCAGGAGGGAATGGAGGGATCAAGTTAACATACATATTTTAGCTATCTGTTCCTCTGTGAAAAAGAAGGAATGTAATCCAATATTAGTATCTCACTTCCTCAATCATTCAGGCAAACTGTGTAATCCTCTCAAACCTGCATATGAACATCTGCATTATACCAGATGATACTCTTTCTCAGATTAAATTAAATTAAATTACCTGCATGCTTTTAACCCCCTTTTTTACTACCAAAGACTACCATTTCTTCCTAATGCGGAGGAGTTTAGTTTAACAAATAACACTCAATGATCTTTGAATGCAGCATATCAAATATAAAATTGTTCTTTACTCTTTCGTGTGACATTTAAATGGCTTAAGTGAACATTTAATAGAATTGCAACTACTAAATATTTTCCTTGACAGTAAATATTAAAAAAAGGATTTGACTCCAGGAGAAAAATTCTTCAGATTCCACACTCACCATAAATGTTCAAATCTGACTTAACAATATTGTAATTCTTTTTCTTCTGGCTTACATGGAGGATCTGGTTCTGACATCAAATGTCAGAGAGACTTTTTTTTTTCTGCCCAGAAAAATTAACAGTGTATTGGAGAAATGTTTAGCAATTTCTTTTAATATACTGTCACCAATCCTTTCTCTAATATACTGTCAAAATCAGCAAATCTGTTAAAGACAAAATTTTGCAAATTTAAATTTTGAACATAACAATTGTTACTTCAATATGGCAGTCATTAGCATGGAAGGAGTTAATCTTCCCCACTCTTTTGAAGAGTACAAAAGGCTAGGAACAGCTGTCACTCAGGTGATGAATACAAGCTGCCAGCCTTTTAAACAGCAGGTACAGCATTTGAGCTCTGAATTAATTAGCATTCAGAAAGCCTAAACACCGCTTGATAACTCTGCAAGATAATTTTTGTCCCTTCCTGCAAATTAATACTGCTATTAAGATGAGCAAGGACACAATGCAGATTGTAATTGTACCCATTAAATAAAGTTTCACAAATAACAACTTAGAGGTTCTAGCCAAGAATGCATCAAGTCAAATAAAGCATTGCTGCAAATAACATGTGGGAATTCATCTTCACTTTTTCATGGCATTCACAAAAACAGATACAATATGAATTCCTGTGTAAATGCATGAAATGTTTTCTGCATATAAGCACAGGCTTCTCAAAAGTTCAAGTTGCTAAATGTTTAAATAGTGGCTTTGTCTCAAAAGCATTTCAGCTACTTCCATACAAGAGGCCCTTTTAACATACAGATATACATTGAAATGACAAGTTAGCAAGGCCTCAGAGATTATACTTAGAACATCTTAAATAACAAGGCCTCCACCAAATGCTGTTGCAGCACTGCATCAAAGTCTACACAACCCGGTGTGAAAAACCTTCCTCCTATAATATATCATTTCATGTAAATGACAAGCATATTTTAAAGAGCACAAAAATGATTGATATCAGAATTTAATGATGTTTAATAAGTGGCCATCTGTCAACAGTCAAGGAGTTAAAAAAGCAGCACATTATTATTTCCCAAAAGATTAGAAATATTGATGCTAATTAAAAGGCACATTATCATTATCTCAAAGCAATGTCTAAACACTAATCAGACTTCAAGTCCAGCGAAGGGGAAGGGGGAAGACCTATGGATAAGACTGTTCCCCAAATGGGTCATTTGAGTTGATAATCTCTAAACTAGTGTTACGATAGCATACAGATCAGAACTTGGCAAGTAGCAGGTAACCCCTGACTGGGTGGGCAACCAATTAAACCCTGACCTGACATATGAAAGATTATTTATTTTAAATTCAACTGTTTAGAATAAACCTTTGGCACGCTTTTACAAAGAACTGCAAAAGAAGAGAACTATGCTAAACATGGCATTTCACTATTTATTTTTTTCTAATTTTGCATACACAGTATTTAAAAACAAAATAAAACTTGGCATCACAGTGCCCAAATGTATGATTAATTGCACCATACTAAACAGCAGTGTACTAAGTATTTTTAGCTGACAAATGGATTCATGTCACATGCACATAAGGGACTTCCATAGCCAGTTGTGACTGAAACCCACACAGAAAGGAACAAAACCCATGAACATGGTGTCTGTGAAGCACTTTTGACTGTTTGGGCCTTTAAGAACTCCCTTCTGGGCTTCAGGGCTGCTTAGGCTCCTCATGCTGAGTGCTATAGAGGAAGAAGGTACATAAAGGTAGGTGGTTCAGGCTGTTGCAAATGTTTGCCTGGAGCTCTGCCTTCAACATGAACAGTCAGTTTATTATCTTTTAAAATGTGGTATTTATTGACATTTTAATAATTCATCTCGATCCGAACCTCTTTTAAGCAAACAGACCTCTACTAACCTCAAAATCCACGCTTCATGTTTGAACAGAAGCAGCCAGCAGCCCGTAACATGCTTTTTGTCTTAGTATGTAAAAAGCTGACAAGACTCTTGGCATTTATTGCTTGCAGAGAGGCAAAGTCATAGGCCATTGGCAAATGTTTCCCTGCCCTTGGGATACAAGAGATGTGGAAGCAAGATATGACTGATCCCACCTCCCACATCGTGGAAACTATATGTACAGTCCCAGGTATAGCAATACTGACTCTATGAGCCTTGCTCATGTTTACCAACGTTACGAGGCCAGTTGAGCAGTTTTGTGGTGCCAGAGGAAAGAGGCAGGTGAGTGGTGCAGAATACTACAGCGCTGAAGATAAGTGAAGCATAGACAAACACAAAGTAAAAGGCATACTGGGAACAGATGGAGAAAACAGGGATGGGAGAATCACATCAAATGTATGGAAGAACGGCAAACTGAAAGTGTCACAGCCGTGGCTGCAGAAAAGCACAGCTACCCCTGCAACTGAGGCCCAGGGGCATGAGTATTCATACATAATTACAACCAGTCATTTCTTCCACCGTATTTTTAACAGCAAACTTTTTCACCTGTAACTGCCACTATCAAATTACCATCTATCTCCACAGTGCAAAGCCACCTCTAGTCTTCCTCCGCAGGTCAAGGAACCCATTCATCACCGTCAAGTGAAGCATATTTCTATTTTTACTTGTCATTTTCAAGCCATCGCTTCACACAGGTGTGACCTCTGATCTTGATTTTCCTTCCAACACTCCCCTTGCCATACTCTCACAGTCCTCCATTATCTCTTCCCTAGGAAATATTAAAAAACTTGAGAAAGATGTCCCTGGTTTTGATTATCCTATTCTAATCTAGCTCCTTGATCTTCAGCATAAACACTTCAATCATTCTGGCATTTTCATTGACTCAAATTAAATGCAGAGCCAGTAATTATTTCACAATCCCCTTGCCCTTTCATACACGGGTCTTCTGCCTTACACAATGACAAAGTATTACCTCCCAGATCCTTAAACGGTTCAGATACTTCAGATACGCTTTCGATATGAATCTGACACAAGGGGACTCTTCAGTAAACCTTGTGAGGCTTACCCAGTACTAATTATTAGCAATTACAGTGCTTTTCTAATGTTGAGCTCCAATGCTCAAACATGATGCCAGCCATATAACTGTACAATTGTTCCACTGATTAACAGGTTCCTCAGGGTGATCACGAGCACTAGGTACAAGATCCCCTGCATTTTGCAGCCTGCTAAATGTAACTTCAGTGGAGCTGATGCCAAAAGGGAAATTCACAGTACTGTATAGGTAAATTTGAGACAGGAGGTTTAGACAGACACACAGAAATGAAAAAATACCATCACTATCCAGTTTTACTTATGTTATTTACTTCCATATTCACTACATTTGTTTTAGACTCACCAAATTCTTTACTCTTTGTGCTTCACAGATTTGCCTTCTGACTCTGTGCAACTGTTGTACATTGTATAGCTGTCAGTGCAGAAGCGGAATATATAAAAAGCTGGATAATTGTAAGTTGGGGCATATGGCACTAAGCAGAATGCAGGAGTTAGTGGGAAGAAGGGGGTTTTGTTTTGATTTTTTTCAAGAGTCCGGATATGACTAAAGCTTTTTCCGGTGAGCAAAGAAAATATCCCTTGTTTCTCTGTTTCTCCACAACTTGAAAAGTTGCTTGCTTTTTTTTTGCCCCCCCTTTTTTTTTGGGGGGGGGAGGGGGGGAGAAGAAGAGAGGAAGGGAAGTTTAACATTAATTCTAATTTACATGAAAAATAATAAAACTTCCTTCTGGTTCTCTTATTCTGTCCCAAGAAAATACCTTCTCAAACAGCATGCATTACACTGAGGTTTTTGTTAAAAAAAGCACAGAAATTAGCTAGCTGCTGCTGGGTAAACATGTCAGACTTCATAGCTCACATGCATTGAAATGACCAGCACAGTTTGTTCTTCTCAAAGGTATTGCTTCAAGCTGATTGCTGACTCAAGACAAGAACACAACTCTGGTCACAGTGAGTTTCTGAGTATTTTCTCTGCAGCTGCAGGGTATAGAGGGTTTTCTGTTTGTTTTGCTTTTTTTCCCCTTTTTCATATGAAACCTCAGATTCTGAAGTACAGTTTGGCAGCACCAGGCTGAATTTGCTGCCAGCTTCCTAGGGTACAGAATCTCTAATAACACAAAGCCCTGACTATCTCCTTGCCCAATATATAACCAAAATTTTGCACCACAATCGTCCTCTAAAAATATGACTTCTTGTGTTTATCTCTCAGTTGCAGCTAATCCTTTCTGTCAATTGGGTTTCATCCATAACAAGTCTGCCTGTGACATGTTAGGTCCCAATGCATCTCTTAACAAATCCCCCATGCATGGCGTGGTTCACAGAGTGCACAGGTTGCAAAAAGGACCGCAGAGACAGAGCCTCTCTTCTCTAATGGGATCAGAAAGATTGTGCTTTCACATAGAAGATGCTCATCAAATGAGAGGACGGGAGAGACAGAACCTTGTCGGGGAAGTCCAGGCTTACGTATCGCATTTCAAGTGGATAAGCAGAACAGAGCATTCATGATATTTGTATTCTTGAACACCTCTTGTGTCGGGTTGAATTACTGGTCACGTGTTTATTGCTGTCATGCTAGAAAGCTGACCCAGGCGATGTTTGCTTCATACTCAGCAATACAGCTTTTTTCGAGGCTTTAAGGGCTAGCATTGTATAACTTGCTCTCTAGGACTTGTCCTTCCTTTTCTCCTCCCCTCTCCTGTTCCTGCTTCAATTTTAACGCTTGTTCACTTTGCCCAATGTTTCAAAAAAAAAAAGCAGGAGGCAGTAAAAACTGGACAAATGTTTTTGTCAGGAGTGAATTATAAGAGGCTTCCCTTGTTTTGCAGAAGGAATAATGGGAATAAACTCAGTGACAGTTATTTGGTCTCCCCACTTTTAAAACCTGCCTGCCCCCCTATCCACAGCAGCCTACGTTTAATGTGCAGTTGTGGAGGGGAGAAAAGTGTCAGACACCACTGTGCTCTCCCACTTCCTGTGGCACATTCACCAAGCTCCCTTGCAAGATGCTATTACACTGTGTGGCTGCTTTCTTCCACTTTCTGAGGGAAACAGCTCCATTTTCATCTCATTGACAAAGAAATGAAAAGTGTGCTTAAATTCACTATAGGGACACTTGACACCTAGGGGGTCATTTCTTCCAGTTATCTGGGATTTTAAACCAATTCCCACAGGGTGCTCTGGACTTGTCTGAAATACTCTGTCAAGCCAAGAGTTTCAGTTCACTCAATGACTGCAAGTGCTGCAAAACTGCTCTTGATGGGTGCCAGACTGCTAATAACTGAGAGATTACAATGGCCATGTAATCAAAAATTACAGGTACTCTAGTTTTGTCTTCGGAGATGTCTGAGAAAAAAAGAGTACGCCTCTGTCTGTGTATACACACAGACACATTCTCTAGTAGTGAGAGTGAAACCGTGTAACTGAGGGTCCTTTGAAAAGGAGTTGTTTATATATTCTGTTCTCGGATAAATTAGATGGTGCAGCAGAATGACACCGCTAAACACAGTGACAACATGTTCACTCAGATACTGCATCATTGTAAATCCTTTCAGATTCAGCATCTTATAACACCTCAACAAATACAAATTACAAAAATTATTTATCTGTAGTAGCTTTTCAAATAATTCCAATATTTACATTATGGTCTATATAGTTATTTAATGTTATAATCAGTTGAGACACCCAAAGTATACTCCATAAAATTTCACCTTGGGCTTTCTGCTGAAATGCTGGTATTGCAAAACCTCCACAGGACATTTGGACTTAAGTAAATACTGTTGCAGGCACTTTAGAAAAATTCATACACACAAGCCTCTTAATATTGTTTCCTATATACAAAAATCCCAAATGAACCAGCGGCATTCATTAATAATACGCATTAATGAGCAGGAATTTCTTCACATGGACTCTATAAACCTTCAAATACTTGCAAGATAAATACTTTGCTTTTGTGTACTAAGAAATGACAACATTTTGGTTTTGATGAAACACTTGGACCTAATTTTCGTTATATCAACACTTGTACTAAGCACAGACGGGAAGAAGAATGAATTTATTTTATGTTGTCTTTCATATGTTCATAGCAATATAAATTTAGAGTTATTGTATTATTGCTAACTAAACTTGAGATCCTTCATCCGGAGAAAACATGCAAGGAACACCCAGTTTCCAGAATGGATGTTATTTGTTTGGGTAAAAGGAATTAGGCTACAGGCACTCTATACACCTTGTAATTAGGTGAGATTCTGAGGACTTAAAAGAAGAAAAAGAAAAAAAAGGGCACCTGAACAGATTTTCCCATCTGCTTTCAGAATGGCTGGTCAATCAGCTGTCAGCTAAACAACTCAAAAAAAAAAAAAAAAAAGAAGGAGGAGAGAGAGAAGAAAGTTAACTGACATTATTCACTAACTGTTTAAAAACACTAACAAAACCACACAACTCTTCCTCTTCTCCAAACAGAGAAGCCAACGTATGCTCTTATTTCAGGGGGACTCTTGTCTCTCTGAACAGTAACCCTGCTTCACCTAATAAATTGGTTTTATGTGCTTATATCCAGTAACTTCAGCGGAATTTAGACACCTGTTTAGCTTTTTTTTTTTTTTTTTTAACTCAATATGAAAGTAAAAAGACCTACTTAAAGACACCTTACAAGTGAATCAGATCTGCTGGAGGAAGATAATAGTACAAAGGATAAAAAGAAAAATTGCACAAATTCCTTATAATGGTCAAAGACTTCAGCTTTTCAAGGCATCTGGTGAACTAAACAAGTCCACTGGGACCACATGGCATGTAAACAAATTAACATTTTGTTTAAACATCAATCAACAAGATCCTTCTATTCAAACCCAGGTCAGCTGCACCGGCAGCTGTTAAAGTGGTGACATTCCTGTCTTACACAGAGGCTAAGGAGTCGGTGGAAACACCATTCTACTTTTAAAACATCTCCCTAAAAGCTTACACTTTACAGTTTTCAAAATTTATACAAATCATGTCACATTACAATTCCTGGGGACAATCTCCCCAATTCCTTCCTCCATCCTCTTCTCATTCAAAATCTTGGAGGTTAAAACCCCAAACCATTCACTCTTAAACAGCAACCACTGCAATTTTTGTACATTGCTCTGTATTGCTCATCGTCATTGCCATAATATACTTTAGACTCGGTTTTACAGGGTAGTGACATAACGCAAACTCTTTCAGAAAAACACAAAACAAAAAACACTACATAAAACATCAATCACCCAATCAGAGCATGCTTGCAAAGAATTCTGTCGGATTACCCTCTTACATTCATAGAATTTGCAGAAAGGTAGCACCTCGCCACTTGGGCAGCGCAGTGTGAGCCCAGGAAGCCAGGCAGATAACACCATATGATTCCGACAGAACAGCACGGCCCATCAGAGTGAATCCTCAAAATCCTTCATGGAAGGTGACACATACAAATAAAGGCTGCAACATGGTATGAGGGCATACTTCGGAGGGAGGTGGGGAAAGGTGGTGGGGCAAAACCACAAAGAAATGAAGGCCACTCACAAAACCAGATAAATATTTTTCTTGGTCTTTTCTTTAACCGTTTCTCGAAATTTTATGTAGCTTGCTTTAATGAGGTTTCTTTCAGCATCAAGAAACAACACTGAACTTTGCTAAAAACAGTCTTGATTTGTTAAACACATTATGAACTACAAAGAACACACACAAAGACATCCTTCCTCTTAGCCACGTAAAAATACATGATCAAGTTGCAGGTGACAAACAGTCAAGGATAACAAAATCCAGTCTACTTCACTGCAAGTGAACAAGTTATGCACATAATCCCTTTCCTAGATATTCCTAGCGCACTGTACAAGAATTTTAAAATGTGTCGCACATGACGGTTCTCCTAATACCTTTAATTAAAATACTACCAGAAGTTATAATGAAAACGGATTACTTCTTTTTTAATACACTAAAACCTCAAGCTTCTGTTATTTTACATTCTGGTAAAGAGGAAACGAACAATGAAGCCACATTTTGGGATTTAAGATAATCACAAGATTTTAAGTTGAAGGGCAGGAAATAGGCCTCATTTTAAAATTTGCTTTTAACAGATACAAGTCTTTTGTTCCTTTATTATTACAAAGACTCTAATTTACAGTTTCACCCTTTTAAACTCCCAACATTTGTTCACAAGCTGCATCTTCCCTCTGTCTTGATATAAATGACAAACACTGGCTCCCACTGAATGAAAGGAAGCTAGTTAATAATTGGCTTTATTGTCATTTCTCGCTGTTTTGTAACACCCTCTGGATTTTGCTCTGAATGCAAAATTCTTAGTATCATCCTAATTTCATGGTGCTCAGCACACTAGCATGTGACTACTTAAAATAAAACAAGGCTATTTACTGTTTGAAAACTCCCACTCCTATCTGACAAAAGCATTTGATCCTTTCCTGGATAAAAGCTAGGATACGGGGGCACAGCAAGATGAAGGTCAACTGACTCCAAGACCCTTGCACACCCATGTGAAAAGCCGGCACGTCCACACACTAAGGCTATTCAGCACGTTTTAGCTTTTTTAGTTTTATGGGGTTCAGAGCATCACTCCCCTGATTTCCGTGGCAGCTGTAAGAACTGCAGTTGCCCAGGCCTCTGTCTCTTTGTTCCAGAAACAGGGACATCAGCAGGTGGTGTCTGCTTGACATGATGATGATGCCAGGTCCTCCACAGGGAGACAATAATGGTGGCCATGCAACAAGACAAGTAACGGGCTGGTCTCTTCTCTTCATAAGACTCCCACCTCGTGATTTCGGCAACAAAACGAGACAGGGAACTCCTTCACAACACAAGCCTGATTCCTAGAGCTGCAACCAAAAAATCTTTTGGCCTCTATGATCACGTCATTGAAAACTGAATGATGATGATCATACACAAAGGAGAAGACTTAAGCAAAAGTGTGCCAGTGATTGTAATTCTCTGACTTTCTTTTAATGCATAGCTTCTGTATGTAATTTCTGGGATTTGGAGGCTGGGAAAAAAGATTAAAATTGGTTTGTTTGGATTATTATTTTTTCCTGTAAACTGGTTGTTTGGCTTTTTTCTTTTTTTCTTTTTTTTCCTGTAAACTGGAAAGCCAAAGTGATATCCCCTCCATGCTGATGGAGCAGCATGTTGATGCTGACAGGCGTATCATCAATTCCAAAGATCCACTTATCAAAAACCTGGTACCTAAGCAATTGAAGTAAAAGACAGAGGTAGCAGGTTATCTGCTGTGATAACAGGACGATAACATACATATCTGCTACTGTGTTTCATAAAGTATTTGCTAACAGCAGAGAAAAATCCTGAGTTCAATTCCAGATTCTTGATAAAGGTGCTGCACTTATTACAGATCTGTCCCACTCAGCTCCATTCCTCTTGCAGAACACAGCTCTAAAACATTAACACCTCTGCTGAGCATGAGACAACAGGGGGTTTCAGTGCCTTACTGTAACTTTGAACAACTTAGACAGATGTTTTACAAGAAAAAACAAAAACCATAACCCCTTAAGAATTTTGAAACCCTTGCTCAAAGCATGAGCTCTGCTTCCTAATAAAAAAACCTTTTTTTTGTTTTAGTATTGACAAAACAGCATTCTGCTTTACTCTTGGTCTCGTAAATGCTTCAACTGTTTTCAAATGGACTTTTCAGGAAAAAAAAACCACGTCGGGGCATACAATGGGTATTAAAATCTCTCAGCTCAAAAAAGTGAAATATGAAGAACTTACGATCAGCTGACAAAAAGAAAAGTGAAAAGTAATAAACAATGTAAAGTAAAAATGCTACCTGCTCCACCCACAATTATTTATATTACTGGAGTGCTTGCTTGAAGACCCAAACTGTCATACAGCTCCCCACCAGGAACTGTGGGACAACAAAGTCCCTGTTCTGAAAGGATTTAATGAATGTTGGCCTTAAAATCATACCCTAATAATACTGCAGTGCAACTACAATGAGAACTTCAGTGTAACTGTGCCGCATGAGGAACTATGTCCCACTTATGAAAACAAAAGCTGATTTAAGATTTAACAGAATGTAATAAATTTGGGATCCAACTATAGTATGATGTAAGACCGAACATAAATTCATTGCCGCTGCCAATATATTTTGCCCAATAGCTCTTCCAGGTCACATCGACCTGGAAAAAGAAGTATGCACATGTGTGCAAACCTGAGTGCATTACACATGCACCTCTTCGAGAAAGAATACCTATGCAGGATTGATGGCTACCGACAGTATTTCTAATGGCCTTTTTAATTGGCACTATGATGATTAATTGGGGCCTTCACAGAACTCCAGGAGTGCTCATTACCAAACAGCATGGTATCCTGGCACACTGTATGGGTGACCGTTATTGCTAAATAGTTACTAGATCATGAGACACAGATAAGATAAATTTTATACAAATCTACGAACCCCAGAAATTGAAGCCTACTACTGAGGCAGCAGGAAAATTCAGTTTACTTCTTAATATATTATTTCAGCAGTGCCCATATGCTCAAAGAAAACAGAAAAGGCCTTGAAAAAGATATTGAAAACAGGCTACATATGTAATGAGGATTAAATACTCCATGCAGTATTACTTGCCATTGCATAAGTTTACATTTGCTCACAGCCACACACGGGGTATTGCAGTTGTCCCCACAGACAAGAGCAGGAGTTAACCAAGCGAGGTTACTACGTGTAGGTGATTGCTGGGAGAAGGGCAGGTATCTGCAGGAATGGCCATCAACACAAATACCTCAGCTACCCCTAGCTGCTGCTGCCCTTCACAGACAGAAATGCCTGATGTGCTCCTTTTTGCACAAGACCCAACTTACGGGTCTGTTGAGGCTGGCTAACCCGACACTGGCAGCCAGTCGGCTGTACCCAGAGCAGCCATGACACCACGGGCACGCCAGCCGCGCAGGGGCCAGGCAGGAGGCGGCAACGTGGAGAGGACCTCAAGGGCTTCTGCTTTTCATTTTGGGGTTTAGAAAGCTCTCATCCCGCTTCCTTCCTCTGTCCTGCCATTTCTCAGCACAACCCGAGCGCAGCGTACAGCGCCGGCTTCCACGCCCACCACAGCCCTTCTCGGCTCCTGCCAGGTTATTGAGACTCGCTACACTCGTTTCACAGTTAAGGGAGTATTTGCTGCCGCAGGGGCTTTCAGAGCCGCTACCTCCATGACTCCGTGCAGCACCCACGCTGTTTTGGGGTGCCTGTCAGGGCTCGGCTGCGGGGGGGGGGGGCGGCGCGGCGGGAGGAGGTGAGGGGCCGCCCCAGCCGGTCGCAGCCGGATCCCCAACAGACACAAGCGCCGCGCCGCCCGCCAACACCCGGCAGGGGCGGAGCTTGGGCGCCGCTGCGTAACGGCCGTGAGCCCCAGCGCGGGGCCGGGCCACGATCTGAGAAGGCGCGCGGCCGGCCCTAGCGGCGCCGGAGCGGGGCTGAGGAGCGGCCGGGCCGGACCGCCCGACCCGCCGTCTTCGTGGCAGCAATGGGCCGCTCACGGGCGCGTTCGCTAGCGCTCGGCGCCCCGCGGAGGCGCCGGCCGAGGAGACGGGGCCGCCCCGGGCGGCTGCGGGAGAGACTGTCCGGCGGGGGCCCCGGCACTGGCCGCGAGGACGTGGTGGACGGTGATGGGGCTAACGGGGCCCGCTCAGTGCTTCCCTCACAGCCGGGTTACGGAAGGCAGCAGTGCCGGGGTTGCTTTTACTTCTCAGTACCAGCATCGGTGATTCAAAGCTTCTTAACTGACAAAAAATTACAACTGATTCAAATTCTCCCGATTCAGAGCTGTTTCTAGCCGGTGACAGCACCTCCACTCGAGTTTTGAAGTCTGCCATTTTGCATCATTAATACTGTGGTGACAGTGTACTCGGCCCATCTGTAACAGAGAAGGCTGATGGGCTTGGGTACATTCAGCCACTCAGTCGGCAAGACCATGTGTAAAAACCCATGAATGTCTCCAATACATGATGAAGAAACATCTAGCCATTTTAAAATACTCTCCAAATGATCTTGGATAACATTAACACCATCTTAAAATTCTGTGAATGATTCAGGATTTTGTAACACACTGACAAAGGACTCAGATTCTCACTAGAACTATGTAAAACCTTCTTACACAAATCTCCTGTCAGCTTCAATCCATTAAAAATAATAAAGGTATGCTCAAAATCGGGGACCAAAGCAAATTTTGTTAAGACTTAACAGATTCAATTTACTATGCTGTTAATGAGGTAGCACCGATACACTTTTCGCTTTGCCTTGACAACGTGATCTAATATGACATTTGACTCCATTTACACCACATCGTGAATCTGTAAAATGCTGGTTACAACACGGATTCAACCCCTGCTGCAGGTCAAAATTAAGCACTTGGGCAGTTACCAGGCAAGCTGTTGCTCCCAAAGCATCATCCATTGTGCTGAGCATCCTGTGTTCGTGCTTTTGCAATATCCCCTCCAAAACCAGAACCTTCAATAATGATCACCCACCGGCCAGCGCAGGAGAAAAGCTTAAGGTCATCTCTTGCCCAATTAACTGGCTTTTCATTCTCTTCCTTTCTGCTTCCCACTCCAAAAAAAAATGGAGGCTTTGCTGCATCTGAAAAGGCTTTCAGCCTAAATAGAAGAAGACAGGGAATAGATACGATGACCAGCAGAATATAAGCCCCATGAAGAGATAGGAGTAGCCTCCAAGAGTACGTTTCTTAAAGAAAAAAAAAAAAAAAAAAATTACTTTTCTGATGAGGACAAAGTTCAGGACTGTTTCCAGAGCTGAGCCCATACTGCTAAAAGCCAGCCAGGGACTGCACTTTTAGGGCAGTTGGCTGCACACCTCAAACACCCATGTAGCACACAGTTGCGTACAGGCTAGTTGGGGGGTTTGCTTTTAGTTGCAGCCTTCTGTTAAGAAACACACCTATTTTCTGAGAAATATATCTTCCCAAGCGCATCTCCAACTGACTTCCACCAAAAGGATATACTGCAGTAATATAGTTTTCCATCTCATTTTGTGAGCTAAGTAAAGGCAATGCCAAGAAAAAAAAGAAGCCGACCAAAGAGTCTGTTGTCAGGAGAGCGTGCTTTTTTTAGCCATGACAATAATGCTGGAGTAAACTGGCTTTGAAAGATTTCTGAGTTTTGTGTTTTTGAGGATTGTATGAACCAGTCTTAAATGCATTTGGATCATTAAGAATTAGTTTAAGTTGTACTTCCCTGGGAAAGAAACTACTGTAAATCAATCTTATTTTAAATACACATGAACAGCTTAAAATTGCATTGTATGCCATCACTAACATGCATTAGCTTCCAGCTCCAAAGCAGATTTAAGTTTTGCTACAGAGCAGAAGATATCATTCAAAAACAGATGTTAAAGTGTCATGAAAAGCAGCTATCTTACTGAATAAATGAAATTTGTTACAACATTAAAAATAAATTAGACACGTTAAATAATAGATGCCCTATTCAACATTTTTAGATGGTGTAAATAGCCACCTCTATGAATCACAAATCATGAGAAATTGCCATGTTTCTGGAAACGGATATTAATCTCCTTGAAACACATGACCTTGCACTCGTGATGCATGGCAAGCTTGCCCAGTAGAAGCTCATGGAAAAAACAAACAAAAAAAAAAAATCAGAAGAACTGACACATATGACACATTTGTAAGAATAATTGAGCTGGTGAATCACAAATTCCAGCCTTTTTCCCAGGAGAACTGCTTGTACAGAAAAAAAAAAAAAAAAAAAAAAAAAAAAAAAAAAAAAAAAAAAAAAAAAAAAAACCAAAACAAAACACAAAAACCAACAAAATATGTCCCTGTTTTGAAGCGATCTAGATTTTTAGACTATTTTTTAATTTGAAAATTATTCTATTTTGCCGTTCTAAAGAAATAAGGGTAACAGCACACTAACTGTTGTTAAAATGAACCTTTACTTCAAGTTTGATTTAATAAGGAGTTTGTAAAAATACCGTGACACAAATGAACTCAATATGTTCTCTTCCATGGCCTCCAGTAGACAGAAAATTATATTTGCAAAATCCATTGACATGAGTCAAATTTTCTTGCCTCTAGAATTTTTATGGTTTCAGACATATCTGACATATCATTTTTGCTACCCTCTTGTTAACTCTCTTGAATCATTAGCAGCATTTCAGTGTACAGGCGGAGAACGCCAAATTAAAGAGTAGATTTCAGTTTTTAAGCCCCAGGGCAGAAAAGGTTGAGCACATCACAGAGAAAATGTATTTTACTTCCAACTTGGATCGCCTGTGCTCTCATTACATTACCTCAGCACCCCTTCAGCTTCTGTGTGAAGCAGAGGCATATTAAGCTCTGAAGGGAGCTCATTCTTCTGTCCTATAAGCTAAAGACAGACATTTCTGGAGTGATGAGAACTGCTTGAGTTGGATGGAGAAGATACTTGAAAATGCCTCGTGGGGTTCCAGCCATACAAGCCTAAGCATAATAGCACTGAATTGGGGGTGTGGCACACCAGAAATTTATAACTGCTGGTGGACAAAGCTTTTATTGCCTTTAGAAACACTGAGATGAAAGGGAAAAACAACTCTACATTGAGGGAGGGGATGGGGGGGAAAGGTGAATGCACACAATAGGGTTTTTATATATTACCAAGATGGGCTTCTATTGCTATGGGACTTTTCTCACTCATTGAGCTAAGACGATAATTTTGTGGTGTGTCAGCAGACCAACTGAAGGACTTAACTGCAGTGAGGAGGCTGGTTGGTTCATGCACACCTTGACAAATGGCTAATTGCAGCTGTGGGCTGTTTTGAAATTCTGAGCATTCATATGTTAGCTAAAGAAATCACAGCTGAAATCTGGTAGAAAAGGGGAGAGGAAAAGCACAGCACAGAGATGGGGAGAGAGGGAGGGTTCATTACACACAGCAGCAGAGTAACTACAAAAGGATGTGCAAGAGCACTAATGTGCAACTGGTGCCAGTCATGAGAGGTGTCTAGAGACATTAGGCATAGAAAGCAAAAATACAACAGAAAAATTAAAATGAACATGTATCTTTTTCCACAGTTCCTAAAACTACTGACTTCAGTTCCAAGAAAAAGGGGATTATGAAAGAAGAAAAATATAAAAAAAAAAAAAAAAAAAACCAATGAAAACAACCCCCACATACCAAACCAACCTCCTTCCCACCCCCATCTCTTTCCCTCTTCCAAAACTAGCAACTCTAGAAAGAAAGAAAAAAAAAAAAAAAATCAGTTCAGTTACACGAAGGCAGGGACAGAGAAAGAAGCTTTGAACATGGTAAAAATCAGGGATAAGACGACTGCATAGAAAGCAAAAGACAGCTACCCCAGCAGAGTAAAAAACATAACTAAGCCCAAGAAACATGACTATTCACAGAAATCTCATTGCTACCTTAGTCATGAAGGACATCCTCTCGTAGGGCCTAAGCTACCAAAGGGAAACTGTTGAATTGCCTTTCCTCAGACCAGGCCCTCAATGGACACCTTCATCAACATCTTTCAAATCTGCACATAATCACTCCTCGTTCTGTAACAGCTGTGTAATTTCTTTGGGGACTGATACATTAGGCAGTTGTGAAAAAAGGCTGCCCAAAATATTTCAAATTAGTTTCAAAAAATCCACTCAATAGACCCTGCTTTTCAAAATACTGGCTTTTCATGCAGCATTTTCCAGTCTAACTCCTCTGAAGAAATAAATTCAATTTAAGAGGAAAAAAAGGTACGATCTTCTGTAACTAGAAGAGGCAAATCAATACTTCATAAGTATGGTATGCGCTAAGATAATTAATTTTCCACAATATGCTCAAATCTCAGCAGTGAAAACAGTATAAAACCAAATGAATGACTAAATATTCTACATACTAAGAGCAAGAAAACACTCTTTCACTCTTGTTAAATAGATCAAATGGGAAATGGTTTCTATGGCTGTCAAACTGAACACCTTGACTTCTGAACCCTATGGATAGTACTGTAATTGTCTTTTCTTAAGGGTTTGTTAGAAGCTTCATACTATATCAAAAACCTTTTTGAAGGGAAAGGCAACCTTTAAAGGTCTCATTCATTTGGACTATGCCTCATTTCTATTATTCCCAAAGCTCATGTAGATTTTATCCTTCTCATTCTTTGCAAGGTCATATTCTTCTGTCATTTTACTTGTTACATCCCAAGCTTCAAGATCAGCAAACACAGGCTTAAATGCACTTCACCCTCACACTAAAAAAAAAAAAAAAAAAAAAAATATCTTTCAGAAGAGGCTATTTTGACATTGGCTGCCTGCAGTTTGACTCCATACCACTTTGCACTGAGATCAAGAATAATACTTCACTTTATAATGCTCACCTCGAGATGATTGCGTCAGTAATGAAACACTCCAAGCAGGGATCAGTTAGAACAGCAAATGGCTTTAACATTTCCAGGGAGCAAAGGAATTGAAACATACCACATTCCACATTTTCAGAACAAAGAAGGGAGTAAAAGACACAGGAAAAAAAAAAAATTCTTCTTGGTGGAATGTTTTGAATGAGTGGATGTATATGGCTGAAGTAGCTGCTGTGCTGTATAAGGCACTATGCTTTTGTTAACCATAGCTTAAAATCAACAGTAAGTGCAAGATAACTGCTCACCAGAGTATTTTCTGGAAGTATTTAAATCTATTTCCACTTTTTCACAAAAGCAAATACATGACTAAAAAGCTGTCCTGAAGGAAAGTGTGGCACTGCAATGGTTTCTTCAAGATTAGTTGTAAATTTATTCCCAAATTTCTCACACCATACACAGATATATATAGGAAGTTCAAAAATACTGAGCACAAATGCACAAGCAGAAGCAATAAAATAAAATTCAGTCATAAAATCTGCCCCCTTCTGAGTGGGATTTCACAGAATCTCAACTGGAGGAAAGTAGGCAATAAGAGCAGATCTGTGGGTGTTCGCACTATACACAAGAATGTATGCAGGCATATCTCACTGCATGATATACAAGTTATTTCACTGGAAATTTCACATCTTCTGACATGTCATCCCTACAGACCAAGAATCTGATCTAATTTTGATCATTTCTGACAAGTTATTTTTATATAGCAATGCATGGACAGAATCCAATGCCAACCTTGCACCATTAGAGAGCAGGGGAGAAATTGTTACCTGCCCCTCTTCCGAGACCAGATTCTCTGTAATGGACAGAGGACTTCTCCCCTTGTTTGAATCAAAGCAGAAACAGTAATTTGATTCTCAGTTTTTCAAAATTTGTAAGTGCAGTTTTATCCTGAAGAGTGACAAGTTGAAGATAGGTCCTCCTATCTTTAGATCTCTATGTGCCTTCAGTGTTTAGTCTGAAGCTAGATAGGGAGATGATAGCTGGTTAGAAAGCATAAATTCTGTAATTCTTTGACGAATAGCCAGCTACAAACAAATATTTTTATTTGTGCGCATGACATTTAATCTGAGTCATTGAGACAAATGAAATGCAAAAATTTCACATCTGCAATTGTATCCCCTACATTCACTTTTCAGAGCATGACTATGTCCCTAAAAGAAAAAGGTTTAGAACTGTGCTTTCCGATGCAGTGAATTGTTACTAAGCTAAAATGGGGCTGCAAGGATGATAGCCTGGATGTATGAAACAGTTGCTCAATGGGATGAGGCCTAAGAAGATCATAAAAGCCTGCCGGTGACGCCAGCTAATGAAGTCACTCCTTCAGCTCAAGGACTTTGGTACTGTCAATCTTGCCCTCAGTCCTTGCTGAATATGTGTCTGTATTGGTTTAGACTTTAAAGCTTCCATGTGTATTTTAAGCCTACTTAAGGAGAAAACTATCGTATTAAGGGTTTTTATGTAACAGTAGCACTGAGAAATAAAATCAACAACCCATTTTCTGAGAAACTCCAAGTTCGAAGTAATTCAGAGTGATCATTGGAAACTGAAAAAACCCTATTTCTTGATTTTATTATTTGCAAACTTGAACTAACACAGGCACCACTATATATTGTCAGCCATTCAGACTTGCCAGTATTCTTAAAAGGCATGTAAATATTTTAGATTATAGCATAATGATGTAATATAGATGTATTTTCTTTCTTCTGTCTATCTCTGTTTTGTAGTTACAGTAAATATTTTGCCATATTTTAATTTTAAGAGAAGACAATGTATACTAGCAGGAGGAAAAGTTTTCCATTAAAGAACAAAATATTGGAAAATCTAATAAAAATACCTTCAGAAGGTCCACAAGGATGTTAGTTCAAGGCTTTCTTATTATACTATTAAATGATTTAATGTCCACTCTGTGTATGAAGCAATGTTATTTATTGCATACCTGCTTCCAGAAGAGCACTTGAATATTTGCAAAGTACAAATACATCATAAATTTTCCTGTAACTAACATTAAAAATGAAAACAACTGCTTTGTATTAAAGAATTACACAGTGCCAAACAATTAATTTGGAAGAAAAACATCAAAATTGCTTAAACTGGATCTTGACTGGTACACTTCAGTTGTGTTTTGTCACAGGGTTTATACCAACCATCTTAGATTATTCAAAAGTGTAAAGCTACATTATTTTCCACTGATCTTATGTTTCTATTCCCATCGACATACGCAGGTACCAAAAGTTTCTCTGTCTATTGTAGACAGTATGCCAGGCTCCCATCCCACTGGTTTGGGGCAGGTTATTGGAAAACCTAATATTTATCTAACACTTCCCTGCTGACATAGCAGTATGAAACAGCTCCCACGTGCATCAGAGCTGGACCACCAGAGGGGCAGAGCCGCATGCCCAGGAGGGTGTCAGCCAAGAGCAGGGCTGCCTTCAGCTGTGGTGAGATCAAAGCCCCAAACACAGGGCATGCGTAATTGAGAAAGAGCAGCTCATTTTTTTTCTTTTAGTCTGGTTTCAAAAGCCCTTGCTTAGTTCTCAAGTTAGGTGGCAAGTGCTCAGATGGCTCAATGACAACTTCTGTACATGAGCGGTGCTTCTGTGTATATAAAAGGAACAAAAATGGCATTCTGAGCAACAAAACTTTGTTCAAGGAATTTAGTAGAATTTCTTCAAAGGCACCTTGGGAGTTTGGTTTCCAGACCAAAAGTGAACTTCAACATCGTGAAATCTATCAATTCATATACCAGGGCACTGCTGAATCATATCAGCTACATTTCAGAGTTAAAACTCAGCTTTCTACAACTCAGATATGATATAGTTCAAGAAGTACGAATAAGAGAATGTCCTGGTTTCAGCTGGGATAGAGTTAATTGTCTTCCTAGTAGCTGGTATAGTGCTATGTTTTTGAGGTAGGTATGAGAAGAATGTCGATAACACACTAATGTTTTCAGTTGTTGCTGAGTAATGTCTAGTCTAAAGTCAAGGATTTTTCAGCTTCTCATGCCCAGCCAGCAAGAAGGCTGGAGGGGCACAAGAAGTTGGCACAGGACACAGCCAGGGCAGCTGACCCAAACTGGCCAACAGGGTATTCCATACCAGGTGACGTCCCATCTAGCGTATAAACTGGGGGGAGTGGGGGCGGGAGGATCGCTGCTCAGGGACTAACTGGGCATCGATCGGCGGGTGGTGAGCAATTGCATTGTGCATCATTTGTATATTCCAATTCTTTTATTATTACTGTTGTCAGTTTATTAGTGTTATTGTCATCATTATTAGTTTCTTCTTTTCTGTTCTATTAAACCGTTCTTAACTCAACCCATGAGTTTTACCTCTTTTCCCGATTTTCTCCCCCATGCCACTGGGTGGGGGGGGGGGGAATGAGTGAGCGGCTGCATGGTGCTTCGTTGCTGGTTGGGGTTAAACCACGACAGAAAAGTAGAAACAGTAGGAAAAGCTCAGAATAGTACAAAAGACCTATTACAACCAAAAATATAATGGACATGTCTTAAACAACAGAACTGTGTATTAGAGTATGAAAATCTAAAGCATCACTTGCAACCTTGCAAGGGTGAGGAGCACTTTCACACAGTACCGCCCCTTGTGAAATAATTTGTACTAATATGCAACACCAGAAAAGAGGACAGGATAAACACCAGCCCCAGAGAGCAGAGGTGGGATGCCAGCTACCGGGGACTTCAGTGGAAGGTGTCAGTATTTTGAAGACCGAGGAGAATGTCTGGGTGTTACTGGAGTATTCCCATCACACCAGAAACTCTTCTGGTGAGGTCTGGAAAGGACAAACCTGCTGTGTGAGGAGTTGGATTCTGGGGTTGAGCAGGAGCCCAACCTGATCCCCAGTGAAGCAGTTTGAGTTGACTCAACTTGGAAGTGCAAAGCAGTTGGCAAGAGGGACAATTCAAGCAACAGGAGCCTGCATTGAGACTTTCTAGTGAACAAATGAAAACCAGGGACTGCAGCAAATGGTTCTCAAGAAAGTAGATTAAGAAAAGCCGTAGCCCTTACCCAACCTCTGTGGTCAGAGACCAATAAATTGTATAATGATACTGGGGGAATTGTGAATGTTGTGTTATTGTTGGGGAATGTATAACTATAACTTCCTAAAAGGGTTCTGCCTGGTCTCGGGGCTTATCCTGCTCAGCTAAAGGGATTACTTTACCACTCAAACCAGTCCCCATTCATAGAGTTAACTCCTGATTTTTTAAGAGGCTCAGGTACTTGACTACGGAAGGTTATCTCTGGGGTGGGCAGTTACAAGCCGGGATCACTTAACCAGCCTGCTGAGACTCCTACCTGACAGAGGTACCAGCACACAAAACCGTTGTCAAACACATGCTGAAGAATAATGTTCGCTAACAGATGGAAAAATTTACCAATAAGGACTGGGGACCCTCAACATTATTCAACTCATAAAACTTTTTAAATGTAGATTTTTTGACAGTTGGAGTTTTTGCTCAGTTTACTACCTTTTAGTCTGATTTTCAGGAAGACAAATTATAAACAAAGTTTCTGAAAAACTCTCAGAATACACTGAATCACTGGAAGGAGTCTCTTTAAGAATAATAATAGAAAAAAAGAAGTCATGGAACTTAACCTGAGGATTTGATTGGGCTGTAATTATCCTCTTGAAACTCAATTTCGCTGGCATCCCACCTCAAAAGATGAGCAAAACACAACATGATTCTGTGATTGAAACCTGTCTGCCGTCAATCCACATAACTGCCTTATACTTCACATGGACCTGCTCATCTTGTCAAGCAAAGAAAAATCTCATAATCAGTTTTAGCACCCCGGAGCCCTTCCAATTCTCAAAGTAATATTCCAAACAGCTCAAGTAGAGCACAGTAACACACAACTCGGCAGCCAACCTATTGTAATGCTATGGAAGAGCAGAACTTCAGATGATAGAGGCCATAAATTTATAAAATCCTTTTAAGGCCATCCATGCCGCAATATGAAACTCAAATGAGTACTTCTCCCACCTGTTTGTTAGGGGTTGGGTTTTTTTTCCTGGAAAAACTGGGAAACAACAAAAGGACAGAGAGCTACCTAGCACTGTAAATCTGTATGTTAAAAAAATATATCATGTACTCCTTTAGTCTATGCAGCATGCTGCAGAATGGGCTATAAACAAATATAAACAGCTCTCAAATCCTACTTTACCTGCATGCATACATGAGTACAAAGGTATCCTTGGAGTGGAGGTACACCTGATTCCCTACTAACCAATCCCTAGAACAGCATCAAAAGAAGGAATCCATAGCCTAGAATTATGCTATGCAGGCATTATATTTCCATTGTTTGGGGGAAAATCTTTTGGGAAATAAAGGAGAATTTATAGCAATCTAATATATTTATTATTAAATATAAGTATTCATCATACTTAATAATTATTCAGAATTATTACTGTAATTTTATTACAGTCTGCAAATTAAACAGAAATCAAATACGTACAATGAACAATTTGTCCACAGGTTTGGGAGAACCTTCATCTAGGAAAACTCTTCAGAATACCTGCTTTCTAATGCTTCTGATACTTCTTAAATCAGCCTGTACTGCATTTTTTTAATTGATCTTCAAAAGCACTACTACAACAGAAGTAGTAAAGGCACCTGTTAGTTGAAATGTATAGGGCAGAGAAAAAGTTTGAGTTCAGGTTGCTAAAAAACTGTTAATTTTGTGGATAAATACAATCATATCAAAATTAGGGTGCTGGGACAGCACATTGCTTACTCCTGATGATGTTCATCAATCATGAATCAATAAATCGTATCTTAAGAGGAGGAGATGGAGTACAAAAGAGAAATAAATGAAACTCAGAGGGATGGAAAAGAGGCAGCGCTGTTTTAACACATTATTTTCCACATCTGGAATCCAGCAGTGGGAGCCTGAGGAAGGGATTAGGAATTCATAATTCTAGATCAATATTTCAGCATAACAGCGAGCTATATCATCTGTCTAAAGAATGCCTCATTTAGGTAAAGCTTAAACATCTGTTGCTAACATTAATTTCTGCACATATCTTGTAAAGCTCCTTCAAACTTTCATCTAAAAGGAAGTTTAGCACCAAATACTTCAGATATTTTTCTAGAAAATAAGCTAGCAGCTGTCAGGCAGGGGGAGATAAGGGCTTGGGGGTTGGGGTTTTGTGGAGGTTTGTTTGTTTGTTTGTTTGTTTGTTTTGTTTTTTTTTTTTTTAAAAGAAAACAAGGCCATAAAGTAGTGCCAAACTCTGGCCCAGCTGATGAATACTCCGGCCTTCATGTCACACTTGGGTTTCTCTGTAGCTTTAACCCTGCCAGCTCTTTGCATGCTGAGTCTGCTGCAGCGAGAAATGGATTTGCGAAGTCCATTTCTCTCGGCAGCAGGTTGTGTGAGCTTTACACGTGAAAGGGTTGCTGAAGGGAACTCGCTGAAGTGGTAGTCAATGTCCTTCCCAAGGCCTTTTCATCTGGAGAGCCACTTCTGCTGCACGTTAGAGTCCGATAACAGATGAAGTTGTACATCGGAGTGTAAATATGTAAGCCACAGAATGGGGTGAAAATAGTGCAAAAGGAGATTCACTGCTCAATGTTTTACAACTATGAAACTTCTGCAATCAAGGAAGCAAATTCAAAAGAGACTGCAGGAAGGGGAAAAAGGGCAAAAGAGAGGCAAGAGAAAAGTCAACAAAAGGGAGAGAAAGGAGAAAAAAAATTGTAAAATTCTGTTTCTTGAGGACATACAGTTAATAAAATGTAAAAACACTTCCAAAGATTAAGTGCCCATTTGCCAAGCATCCTAGTCTCCTAGAAATCTGCATTTCATTCCTATTAAGATACAGTAAATCTGGCTCAAAAACTTACACAAAGTCTGAAAAAGGAGGCAAAAGAGACTCAATGGGGAAACAAAAGCTGAAAATTCCTGTGGTCCTCATAGGGGAGCCACAGCATTTTCCTACTGAGTAACACTGAAAGCACAGGTTATCTTTATACAAATAATTCAGTATGTGCTTAGTGCTTAATTTAGGTGCCACTTCAATGCCATTTGGTCAATAATTACACTTCACCTTTGTTAGCAGTGCCAGACTCTAGATTAAACCCTGAATCAAGGTTCTTGCCAAAGAATGAATTTGAATCACATGCTCTACAACAATTCCCACCACTAACCTTTCTCTTAGTAAAATCAAAGGCGAGGACTCAGTTCAAATACCCAGAAGGCAATGTTTCAACCTACTTTTATAGTTCAAATTAAAAGCATGCTTCTGCCTTTATAACACAATGCTAAATTTAAGTAAGTTTACCATAATAAAACAAGAATGACACTAACATTACATAGCCATGGTATCTCTCGAAACAATTACTGTTTACATGTTAAATTAATTGTCTGAACTTTTAAAATGAAAAGTCTTTTGCAGTATTTCACAGCTGAGCTACTAAATGAATCTTGCCAGTTCTTGCAGGTATGTCATTTAGTGACAACATAATTGTATTTTAAAATGTGTGTGCAAAAGACTCCCTAGTCCAGTTTATACTGAAGCTTTACCTACATAATCATATCAACCAGTAAGGCAAACTTGTCCTGACTGGAGACAAGACCTCATTAGGTTACGTTGCATTGTAACAAATTCATAACAGTTCCTAATTAAACACTTGCCATCCAGCATAGTAAGGCGATTAAGTAAACAGCGCTGCAGCATGACACCATGTGGTAAAATGCCATGGGGAAGGGTTTAATTGCAGAAGCTTGCATTAAATGCTGAACTCCAAGCTGATCTGAATCTGAAGTGATAGGAGAAGAAATAGAGCACTCAAGTATTTCTGGACTGTACATCTAATTACGGACGGAAGCTAATGAAGTCCAAAACATGCACAGCAAAGCAGGAACCATGATGGTGTGCCTATCTATGTACATGTGCTTGCTTGTAATTTTTTTTAACCCATATGAAATTCACATCCCAAGGTTGCATATATTGTGCATACATTAGGTCACATACATGTATTTTCACAGTTGTTACCAGTCAGGTCTCCTGTTGGCAAAAGCAAAGGCTGAAAGACTGATCTGATTAAAACGTCCACCCAAATAAATACTGGGCAAGCCCGAGCCCTGCTCATCAGGCATCACGTTTTGATATGGGAAGTTCGCATCACCTTCAGGTGCACACTGGCTCAATGGAAGTGAAACTTTTTGCTTCTTGACAGAAAACACGAGTTGTTGCCTTCCCATCCTGTTCTCCACCCACTGTAGGTCAATGTAGGCATACCAAAGCTGCAGTGCATACTGAGGCTTCGATGTGAAATTCTCCTAAGAGCCTAAATAAGTTGGTCCCAACTTCGAAAGCGACACAGATGCGAATGTATCAGTGGAAGCCAAAAGGACCTCGGATTGTATGAGTTCCAGTCACTTCATACTTTGAAAGATTTGAACATTCTCATTTTCAAGTCATTTGATGACTTGAAAACTTGAGAGTTCATTGAGCTCCCCAACAAACTTCCTCTTAGCACAGCAAACCATTAGACCATCTGTAGTTTTATGAAACTTTGCAGAACACAGTTCACAAATGATGGCCTAGCTACTGTAGGTGCTGCGCACCAGCAGCCAAGCTCTGATCCTGTTTTCCCTGAAATGTAGAGCCAGACTTCCAGACAGACTTGGCCCTGATGCATGCAAATACTAGATGGCAGTAAAGGGAACTGCTCTTTGTTAAATGAAATAACACAGCTTGAGAGGGATGTTTTAAAAATAAACAGAAGACTGAAGACCTGACAAGGCACCCTGGTTTTGGAGGCTGGGTTATCCTCTTAACTTTGGATAATAACAAGTCAGAAAATCTGCCTCACCTGCCTGCCCTGCTGGACAGTCCACCTCAGCATCCCTCACTGGGGTGAGCTGGAGGGTTTTCAAGCGTCGGCTTCAGTAAGCATCTGAAAAGGATCTGCGGAAGAGTCCTCATGAGACACGTGGACTGACCACCTACCGGACTACCCAGCCAGGGCCCGGTGAGATAAATCTGCGCTGCCTGGGCTCCTCTGCCTGCTCTTCCAGTGCAGACAGCAAGCGCCATGGACATCGCAGAGTTATCACAGGGGAGCAGGGTCCGGGTTGCCTGGGCTCTGTTTATTTTTAAGCGCAGCCTGGGAGAATAAAACATGCTGTATGCTAAACAATTAGCCTTCCAAGACAAATGGTATGGGTCGGACAGATATTACAGTGTAGCTTCTGATCTGCCAACGAAGTGGGCTACAGCTGCAAGTCATTACACTGAAGTGAAAATAGATTAACTGAATACATAAACTGTCTGATCCTTCTGTAAAACTGAGCAGAGGATTTGTGGGATCTGTAATCCTGGTATTCAGGTCTTTCCTTATGCTCATCAGAGACGTCTGAATCTGTTTCAGGCATGTCACACAGCTATTTTCAGCTGAGTCCTCCAATATTGGAGATTTATAAAAGGTCTTTGCAACAATATTCAGCTACACTAGACATTAACTATCATGGAGTTTTAAGCAAATTCATATTGCCATTCCCCTTGGAGGTGAATATTTCTAATGCAGTTTATACAGTATTACACACTATGTGGAGATCATACTACTGTGATATTACTGTTTTCTGAAAATGTCACTTTTTCATTTCAATTTGCAAGTGTTTGTCTCTATAAATTAAAACTGTCTATATTATAGAAAAACCCCCATATTTTAGGACCATCACCACCTTGATGTTAAAAATAAAGATATCTCCATATAGAATGTAATGTGAATATACATGGTGTTTGTGTGTGTGTGTGTGTATACAGATAAACCCAAGTATGGAGGTGCATATTTAAAAAGTCACCAAAATAACGCTCTTGTCTTAGAATGGAATTTTGCAAATATTTCACTAAATCTAACCAGTCAGTCTACAAATACATGTAAAAGAACAAAAAGCCTACATCACAAAACTCCAGATGGTAAAGGTGCTTGAGGAACCTATGATTGGTGGCTCAAGCTCTGAAACCCAAAGCAGGTCTTCAGTTTATACTGCAAGGAGGGCAACAAAGACTGTGAGAGGCTCCCCGTAGTATGACATCCTTAAAGTTGGATGAAATTCTAAAATATATATTCTTTTAGCCATACATATTGTCACTGAAGCAGAGAACAGCATTAAAATAAATACTATTCTTGAAGAGAACTACCTCATCAAAATGGTTACCTTTCCAGGTCTCACTACTATCAAGTGGAGTTCTGTTATACATAATCAACCTGAAATAGTGGAAAAAAATCTCATTAAACACACAACACTTAAGCCATGTTAAGCAGATCTGTACTTTTATCAAAACTCTCCCTTAATAGCCCAAAATGCTCTCTCCTGGACATTCTAGAGGAAGCAAAACTGCCCATACAGTGAAAACTATTTTACAATAAAAACTTATTTCCTTGAAACACACTTTTATGAAGTACAATATTAACTCTTATAAAATTATAATCTAGCCTGTTACTATTAGTATTCATGAATATGCTATTCATTAATACATAGGAAAAGCAATTTATATTGTTAAATGATTATCCAACAGTTTCAATGCAAAAATCAGCATTTTGGTCAGATTTTAATATTTCTTTTTGATTAATAAAACTGCATACTTGTAATACCAAACCCTACATTTGTAAGTGGCAATATCTAGATTTTTTTTACACTGTTAGCTTTCAGTAATATTATGCTCCAATTGCAAAAGCAGTAGATAAAAATGTGCATGAGAATCCGCAAATAGACTGAAGTTTTCTTTGAAGAAATAAGGAATAATTAAATTATCATAAGGAAGTGACAGTTTTGAAAGTATCTTTGTCAAGTTATTTTGAAAAGTATCACTTCCAGCTCACTGTCAAGAGAGGGAGCATATACTTATGTGCCAACGAGGGAGAACAAGGGAATGCAGACTATTGAAATATTTCATAAGAGAACTTAGACCTCCTGCCTCTGCTAAAAATCTGTGCATCAGAGAACCTAGTATTAGTCCATAATCTAACATGAATATTGTTTTGGCAAGTGATTATTAATGCGTTCAGAAATAATAGAGTTGAGTTAAAATCTAGCTGCCACTTTGGATGTTGAAGAAACAGCCTGACACTTCTAAAAGACAGAGATACCTAAACTATTGACATGTGTCTTGACTGAGATCTAAATTAGCTACTCTCTTAATGGGTTTTGCACGAGTATAATAAAGAACTCCTTTAAGTCAATTTCCTTTGCTTCTCCATTAGACTTTCCGTTTTAGTAATTTTGTTACACAGACTAACAATTTTCTGATTTAAAAAAAGAATTGTAGACACTTGGATGAGGGGATTGAGTGCACCCTCAGCAAGTTTGTAGATGACACCAAGTTGGGAAGCAGGGTTGATCTGCTTGAGGGTAGGAAGGCTCTACTGAGAGATCTGGACAGGCTGGATCGATGGGCTGAGGCCAATCGTATGAGGTTCAACAAGGCCAAGTGCCGGGTCCTGCACTTGGGTCACAGCAACCCCATGCAGTGCTACGGGCTTGGGGAAGAGTGGCTGGAAAGCTGCCTGGCAGAAAAAGACCTGGGGGTGCTGGTTGACAGCCGGCTGAATATGAGCCAGCAGTGTGCCCAGGTGGCCAAGGAGGCCAACGGCATCCTGGCCTGCATCAGAAATAGTGTGGCCAGCAGGAGCAGGGAGGTGATTGTTCCCCTGTACTCAGCACTGGTGAGGCCGCACCTCAAGTACTGTGTTCACTTTCGGGCCCCTCACTCCAGGAAAGACATTGAGGTGCTGGAGCGTGTTCAGTGAAGGGCAACCAAGTTGGTGAGGGGCCTGGAGCACAAGTCTTATGAGGAGCGGCTGAGGGAGCTGGGGCTGTTTAGCCTGGAGAAAAGGAGGCTGAGGGGAGACCTTATCACTCTCTGTAACTGCCTGAAGGGGGGTTGTAGTGAGGTGGGTGCTGGTCTCTTCTGTCAGGTGGCTGGAGATAGGATGAGAGGAAATGGCCTCAAGTTGAGGGAAGGGAGATTTAGGTTGGATATTAGGAAAAACTTCTTTACTGAGAGGGTTGTCAGACATGGGAATAGGCTGCCCAGGGAAGTGGTTGAGTCACCATCCCTGGAGGTATTCAAAAAGTGCGTAGACGGGGTACTCCATAACATGGTTTAGTGGGCATGGATGATGGTTGGACTCGATGATCTTGAAGGTCTTTTCCAACCTAAATGATTCTATGTTTCTATGTTTTAGGAATTCA
Source organism: Aquila chrysaetos chrysaetos (assembly GCF_900496995.4). Classification (NCBI taxonomy): domain Eukaryota; kingdom Metazoa; phylum Chordata; class Aves; order Accipitriformes; family Accipitridae; genus Aquila; species Aquila chrysaetos. The sequence continues at coordinate 30,336,741 of NC_044011.1, forward strand.
GAATTCTGTCATGCCATAGGAACATTTGTTCTCTGTTTAAAGGGATACCAAATGAAAAGAAAATATTTAAAAAAAAATAAAAAAAAAAAACCAAACCACAATTTATATTTTTATCTCCACTACCAGCAAGGTCATGGAAAGATCCAAAACAAAACTGTATTTTCCCCTCTATGCTCAGTTAATGTTGGGTTCCTGACAGGCTTATGTGGATGATCAGTTCTGAAACTTGCAATAAATTATTCTGTATGTACTTTGTATGCAGGCAGCATGAAAGGCAGATACACACAAAATAAGCATATAGGTAGGTATCTTCCTGGGTCAGCTTTCATCACTGAGAAAAAGTAAATATTTTTTTTTTGACCATACCAAATCCTTTGTTTTCTTCTTATATTTATTACTTATCATAACTCATGGAATATTTCTTTCTCTCTCTTCCATGATTTTTGCTAGTACACTCAAACAGGACACTCTGCTATGAAAAAGGACCCGTTTGCTATTTTATTACTTCATTGAATCTATTTCCTCATTCTCTGTACTTTCTCGGAAAAAAAACCAAACCAAACAAAAAAACCCCACCAAAACTGAAGTAAAAAACCCAGTCCTACCAAGCAGCTTCACATCTACAAGCACAATCTAGTCTGTCTCAGATCTGTTAACTTTGGCAAGGAAGCATAATGCAGTCCAAAGGGTGGAAAAAAAAGTCAATACAACTCCAGAGACAATCAAATCCTGTACAAAATACTAACAAGGTTTTCAAACTCTTTTGGGGCCTACCTGAATCAAGAATCATTTGAGATTATGACTAATACGTGATTTTTTCCCCTTCCTGGGAGTATTCAGATAGTCAAACACAGGAGAAGCCCTGATTCCTAAAGCCTAAGTAAAATTGTAAATAAAACACAGTGTGAAAGCACTACTACTCAGAAGTCAATTCCTCAATAACAAGATGCTTCCTTGTAACCAGAACAGTTTATTCATCTGACCCAAAGTTCACTGGAAGTCCCAGCTTTCAATAACCGACCCTCAGTAGACAACCAAACAGTTCAGAATGAATTTCCTACCACGCACGGGACGTGCTGATACACTGCCAAGACTTGAGGCTACAGCAGTTGTGTTCAAAACGTGGAGTCATGAGACCAAGGTTTCAACTCATACTGTTGGAGAGGGAAGCGTTTGCGAGGGACCCATCCCTAGATGAGACCCAAAACCTAGATTAATTCTTACAGTGCACATATGGGCTGTTTTGATCCTGGCTCCCTAGAATAAATAAGGCCCAGGCAATTTCCTCCCATCTACTTGCTTCTCCATCCTTTTCTATGGAAATTGTCTTCTAATACATTTGGAAGCCATTAGTCAGCTTCAACCAGAGCTGGAAGAGGGGTGGAAAATAGTAGGCAATTAATTTCCCTTCAGTTTGGGAAATCAACAGATGGGCAGAGGGGAGGCCCCTGAATTCACAACCCCACAAAAGCGGGACAATCCTGCCGCTGCTGGCCCTGCCGGGCAAATCCCACAGATGCTGGACAGCTTTTCAGATGGCTCCTGGCTTTGAGCTAGTTGCAGAACACCAAAGAGATTCAGGAACCAACAACAGCAATTTTGAGAAAAATCAGGGTTTTTTTCCCCGCTATCCACAGGACTCTAGCTTTTTCAATAGTTGTCATGATTAAGGATGCTTTCTGAAGTTTGAGGTTATGGATCATACTGAGCACAAGCAACCACTTCATCTACCCATGCCCACCATTCATCACAGTCATTCAGAAGGGAGCCGTATGCCCTCCTTTATGTGACATGCCAATCCATTTCCAGTTATTTCATTAGCTTACTTTATATGTCTTCATCTATATACACAAAATAAAGCAGGTTGTTAGAAGAAAAAACACCTTGTTTCTCACAACACATCCTACCTGCAATATCCGGGCAAGGGGTCTTTTTGCTAACTAGTTTAACAAAACAAGGAATGGTGAACAATTAAAATTGTAAAAATATTTTTCATTAAAATCTTTCTAAAGATGGTGTGTTAGTGGTTTGTTCCCTTTATTCTAAATAGGAAAAAAAAAACCCCAAATTCTGATTTGGCATCTATGGCTCGGGGTTGGATTCCAAGTTTTATAGTGAAATAACTCTCTGTTCCATTGCACATGTGTGCATCTGTGAAAAAGAGCATTTGTATATCTGAAGAGATATTAATAACAGATTAACTTTCACACTAAAAGGCAAAAGACAGATTAAATATTTGAAAACATGTCGAGTCATGAATAAAATTATTAAAAGGGCATTTTCACATTATTCTAATATATTCTTTACAACAGTAAAGCATGAATTTTGGCTGTAAAAAAAGTACAAAATCCAAGTCTCTACATATTGTACACATTTGTCAATGGAAACTTCAGTGTTTGCCAGTGGGCACAGAATCAGTTCAGTTTTGCAGTTGAGAACACAAAGTTCTTTAATAGGCTTCTAGTTGTATTTGAATGATATGGATGCAGTCCTTATAATAAACAGCAAATCTGTGTAATGACATAATCAAATATATTGTTAGCTATTACCTCCAGACAGAAGATGCTGAAGAACCATTCTAATTTTTTCCCTTTTTATCACAATATGTTGTGGTGCAAGTTTATTAAAAAAAAAAAAAGTTGCAATCTTAGCATAGTACTTAAAAACTCAGAATTTTTTTGAAAGGAAATCTTGACTCTCTGCATGTTGCATGTAGCACAGTGTGGGTGTTTTTAAACATGGTATGAAGAGACATTATAACCAGGGGAAAAAATGCTTTACTTGGTGTTCCCACATTCCCATGTAGAAGTAATTTGGGAAAAAAAAAAAAAAAAATTCAGAGTATTGTGTAAAAAAACCCCACCAAAACAAAAAACTAGCCGCAGCATTCATACTGCAGCAAACCAACATATCACATTCTACAGGCTTCCTGACAACTTCACTGCCATTAGCTTGGTTTGTATAATTACTGTTATTTTAGTAAACACTTCACATTTCAACTACTTAATACATTATTCACTGCAAATGGCTCCATTCTGCTCTCGTCAAGTCAGTATCAATACTCAGCAACTATTTGGGATTGAGATATACTCAAAGAATATTTTTGTATTATTTTATATATATAAATTCCTCTATCTGTCCTTCTCTCTAGAGTATTTTTATATAGAAAACAGTAAGTGCCAGTTTGGGGACATTTTCTAAATTCATTTGCACAACAATTCTCAGAAAGTAGCTGACCACACACAGCAAGCGAAATCTGTAGTCCCAGATCCTCGTGATTCACAAATAAGGATTGCATTTCAAGTATGGTGAAATGCATAACAACTTGGGTTTAGAAAATGACAGAAGCTTCACCTTTCTACTAGATTTAAGATACATTTTCTTCCCTTGATCTGAATTGTTTCAGAATTATCATACCTGTATGCTCCAGGGAAACCACAGCATCACATCTTTCTTTGCAAAGCTTATAGGGCATTTTTTGGATCAATACCTCGATGCATTAGACTGCTCTCCAGTGCCAGCTTTTATCCTTTAACATGTTTCCTTTCAATATTCTTCCTTTATTTTTTCCTTCACCTTTTTTTTTTTTTTTAACCAAAATTACATTCTTGGTCAGTGCTTGCCTCCATTCTGCCTTGCCTCCAATCTTTATTTTCTGCCCTAGTTGCACACATCTCAGGAGTGGGTTAGTTTTGAAGAGAAATTCTCCTTCCATAGTTTTGTGAATGCAAATGAAGGATTATTTTAATTCTTCCATTTTCTGTCTGCCACCTCCAGATGTTCACACTGAATTGCAGTAGTGAACGCTATTTGATCTTAGCATTTTTTTTTCTTCCCCCCCCCTCCTTCTCCACTTGAAAATGGAGTTTCCATTTGTCTGGCATATCTGTAGTGTTTCTAGCTGTGTGGAAGTGAAAGCATGGGATGAAAAGAGGGGGAGGGTCTGAGCACTCCCAAATGTCTACCTAGCACCAACTGAGAGCAAATATAAACTTTTCAATTATAAAATCCCTACCTCCCCAAACGTAAAGCAAACTCTGCATCTGTGGGAAAAGATTGAACCTTGGTTTAGAAAGGATAATTTTCAATAGAACTAGATATTTTGGAAATTTTGCGCATGCTAGCAAATGCTTTAAGAGGAATATGGAAACACATGTGATAGGAACATTTTGGAGGAAGAGCAGAGCAATCCTTAAGTGGAGAATATCACACCTTTCCCAAGCTCTGTTGGGGGCTTCCAGCTGAACAGGGGATCAAGTAATTTCCTCCAAATCAGACCACAACACTTACCACTTATACATACATTCAAAAAATGTTTATTCAGCTTCTTTAACAATAGCTTCCAGAATATTAACTTTTTAAAATATCAAACGCTGAGATATACTTACCTATTTCAACATTCTCTTCCCTCATTCCAATGGAGGTAAAATCAAGTCAATATAAGTATCCTAGATTGGCAGTACTGTTTCAGGGAAATCTTTTGATTTTACAGATGGGGGGGGATGGTGTTTCTTTGTTTTTTTAAGAAAAAGAAAAAAACCCTGACTTTTCCAACAGAAAAAAAATAGCTTTTTGTGAAAAAGATATGTCATTGGGACAAACCAGTTAAACTTGCTGACTTTAGCTGAGTGGTTTTTTTACCTCACCTTTAGCTGAGTGTTGTCTTCCACTGTTCATTGTAGATCTTTCTCTCCATGACCCCCCCCCTCCCCCCCCCCCCCAATTCTTGTCAATTCTACAGCTCCCCAAGACTCCAGTAGTACTGATTTGTTGGTTTGGGTTTTTTTTTTTCTCTGCTTGGGTAGTAAAGAAACATGGGAGCCATCTGTTTGTGGATGTTTGATGATACTCTCCCAAATGTAAGCCTCTATAGGCCTATCTCTAGGAAGATAAACTCATTTTATTTTATTTTAATTGAAAACTTAATTTCCTAAGAAATTGATGAAATGCATCCCACTTCCTACCATGCCCTTCCAGATACAATTTCCTACTCACCAGTAGCAAACTGATCTTCCAGTGCTGTCATTAGCCCAGATATAAGTCCTATTGAAAATTTAATCTAAATGAATCATGGAGGAAACTAATTGGAGGGATTTATTTTGCTTACCAAAATCTATTCTTAGCATGAATTTACTATCCATCACCTATCTGTTTAATATATTCCAGCATTCCTGTAACTTCAGGATCAAGCTTATGACCATACTTTCATGCTTTCGTTCCCCTTTGGTCTAGCTACTGCCTTCATTTAATAGATCCCTGTCTGGCTCTGTTAAGGGCATGGTCAGGGTAAATAAGGCATTTCACAGACTTTTTGGTGTCATGATCAGAATATGACAACATCTGTCTTCTCCTTCCCACCAGTCACAAGTTGGACTAGAATTCAGTAGCTTGCAAAGGACACAGTCCTTTGGGTCTTGGGCCAACATCTGTTGCAGTGTCAAGACACATGGGGTATAATATTGGGAATATGCAGGAACTGTTTGACTTTCCTTAGCCTTTATACCTGGAAGAAAAGCAATGCTCCCAAGAGGACAGCTAACATAAATCACATTAGTCCTGTTTCTGAACATTTAACTTTCTGAAATTTCACCTTCATCAAACAATGTCAGCACAATTTTGAATGTGTTTTAACTTAAGAATGAAGGAAAAAGAGAAGAAAAAGTAATTGGAAACTTAAAGTGATGGCAAAAAAAGAAGGGCTATTACTGACAAAGGGCACTGGGCTTTTCTCATTACTAGAGAAATGGTCTCTGTTTTTCTTTAGCCATTGAAGATTTATTTAAAATAAGCCATATAACCAAACCATTGCTGAAAGGTGAATGTTAACAAGCTGGCTAAGATACTGTCCTCTCAAGCCTAAATTAAAACTTGCCATATTTACATATTTTCCCTTTTTGTTTCCCCTCCATACAAATAAAAAGCCATTCAGAGTCAAGTTCTGAACGTCTAATAAGACTTTGAATATGTTGAGTGGCTCAAAATTTATCAGACTCCATGCTGATCATCTCTTGGTTCTCCATTGGCTTTAAGGGGAACTAGGAAAACTTCCCAGCTCTGACTCTCAGCAACACTATCATCTCTTTATAGCAGGTTCCTGACTGAATTAATTTTTAATTGTTAAAATAAATTACTGCAACAACCTAAGAAAAAGTGAAGTTGATTTTTCACTTTATTACAACTAGCCGTGGTAGCATTCTAGCTGCTCTTCTCTGATTACATTGTATTGAGTCTGGCTTGTGATATGGAAAAAGATCCCATTAGGAACTGACCTAATCCAATCATGCAAAGAGCCCACAGGCTTAACAGAAAGGTTGGCCCCATATCATCCATCTATCAAGAGTCCTACATAATTGTTATCAAGTAATACAGGGCATTGCTAGAGCCACAGACTCTGAAAGTAGTTGAGGTATAAAGCACTTCACAATCAATAATAACTGCAATTATTTTTCTCTATTAAAAAAAAAAAAAAAATCGCCCCCCCCCCCCCCCCCCCAACCCCACCTGTTGGAAACCTGGCCAGACACCTGACAACACATCTAGCCATTAGATTTTGAATAAAAGGATGGGCAAGAGCAGAAGCTACATCACCACTCCTTCTTGGTCAGCCAGTGGAGTTTCTGTTGTGGCTGGGCAGTCCTCCCTTCCCAACCTCATACTCTGAGCTAGCTTATCCTCCTGTAGCTCTTTCAGCTGTTTCGCCTTAACATGGAAGGCTGCACAACCCTGTTTCCACTGAGAAAATGCATTCAACTGTCAACTTGGTAAATGATCAAAATTTTGGCAGTACTCATCTGTAAAGTAATTGTTGACAGAGCAGCACAAAGGCTGAGTCTGCTGCCTATGACACAAGAAAACCTTTGTAACAAAGCTGCTGGAGGCAGTGGCAGAGAATGAACAAACATAACACTGGGTGGTTAGGGAGGCTATGCAGTGCATCCTCTCACTTCCTCCTCTCATTTTGCCTTGCTAGGTAAAGCCCTGTGAGAAGTATGTCAGGTCTTTCACAACAGACTGGAGATTGCTTGGTGCTCCAGTCCAGGTGGGCCTGGAAACCACCCCCAAGCTGACCTTGAGCCCTTCAGCCCTGCTGAGGAAGCTGAGGTTATGCTAACACAGCCCCGTCTCTGGATTTGGAGCTGGGTTCTGGATGCCTGGCTTGGAGAATAGGCAAAGTGAGCAGGTCAGCTTGCAAAAGAAAGAGAAAAAAGCCAGAGAGGATGAGAGCCTGGCAAGTGCAATATTCTGCAAACAGCACTTCCAGTAGTGAGTGTCTGAGGCCAGACAAGCATTTTTACGCAACACAGAAACAGTTCATGCTCTTATAGTATCTTTCTGATCAAAACCCAGATTGCTCCTGCAAGCATAAAGGAATTAAAACACCAGTTCACTTCCATTAATATCAGAGCACTGAGGTAGAAGGGGGTGGGGGTGTTTGTGTACACATCCTAGCTTCTCTCCAGAAGATACTCAAGGTTAAAGTAATTCCCTCCCAGAACCTCTTACTGCAGTAGTCATGACCCAATACAATTCAAACTAAAAAGGCTAGAGATGCCTGTAGCTGTAGAGGAGAGTTGAGTTAGGGACCAGCTGTACAAATTGGACATATACAAGTCCATAAAATAACCCTGCTGTAAAGCACTTGGAGGTCCTGGCAGATGGCAAGGTGAATGTAAGTCAGCAGATCACCTTTGAGGCAATGAAGGCATACCATGTCCTGGACTGCAGCAGGTCAAGGGATGTGATTACTGCACTCTATTCAGCACTTGCTAGGGCATGTCTGGAATACTGTGCCCAGTTTTGGTCCCCCCACATTTCAAGAGAGACATTGAAAAATTGGATAGAGTCCAATGAAGGGCCACCAGGATAAGAAGAGAATTGGAGAACTTATGCTATGAAGAAAAGTTGAAGGAACTGGGCTTGAGAAGAAAAGGCTCAGATGATCTAGTTATGATCTTCCAATACCTAAAAATAGTAGTTACAGAGAAAGCAGAGGTACTCTTCTCATCAGGATGCATTTTGACAGAACATGAGGTAACAGGCACAAGTTGCTGCAGGGGAAAGTACAGCTGGATATGAGAAAAAAATTCTTCACCGTGAGAGCAACTGAGTGTTGGAATAGATTACTCAGAGAAGTAGTGGAATCTCCTTGCTGGAAGTAATGAAGGCTCATCTTGGTCATGTCCTGGATAAACTAATCTAATGCCTGAAATCTAAGGCCTGCAACAGCATGTCAGAGCAGATGATCTCCAGAAGTCCCTTCCAACTCAGACTTTTCTACGCTTCTAATTCAAAACCAAAACCAAAGGGCACATTTTTCTCTAAGTGAAGGTATTTCCACAAATTAATTTCCTTCACTCAATTCATTTAGCAACAATCTTTTTTAAATAATACAACTCCTTCTCTTTCGCTCTCTCAAACCAAACAAAAAAGGAGAACAGCAAAAGCCATCAATGTAACTTGCCATGCACAAACTTAACTAAACTGCTGGGCTGTAGAACTACGCAGCTTGTTGGAGCTACATTTATTTTTAAAACAGTTAAGACCCAACTCAGTCTCAACGGCAAAAGCTTAAGCAGTCATCAATAGTGCAAATCAATGCAAAAATGCAAAATTTAAGTGACTCCATTACTGAAAAAGGAGAATTCCACACAACTTCCTGCAGGATTGTAAGGGAAATCAAAGGACGGAGCTGCGTGGCATGCAGCAAGCCTTGGCTTGATTGCTGAGCGGTAATCCACAACCAGATAAAATGACAAGTGGTTATCTAAGACAGAAGGCCTAAGAAATGGCTAATAACAGGCTTTTGATGAATTACCTAATCAAAATCAACACACATGAAAGGAAGAAGATTGTCAAGATGATTTACTAACAAAGATGAGACTCCAGGACCATCTTAATAAGAGCAAGTGTTATACATTATTTCTACATTCAAATTTGAAGGAAAAAAAAAAAATCCTGCACAGAATTTTAGAAGAAACAAGATGTTGAGTTATGTTAGGTAGTTACATAGTCTGATCACAATGATCCATCCCCATGCCAGAAACCACTAGCAAGACAGCATTAAGACACAAAAATTGGAACAGATTAAAGTATCCCTAATTCAGTGCTTCTCCAGGGACAGTAAGGAGTTTTATTTCTTCCAAAGTCAGGTCAGATGGGGCTCTGAGCAACCTGATCTAGTTGAAGATGTCTCTGCTCATTGCAGGGGGTTGGACTACATGACCTTTAAAGGTCCCTTCCAACTCAAACTATGCTATGATTCTGTTATTCCACGGCTTTTGAATTTCCAAGTTCAGTTGTGCAATCTGAATGCTTATCCTAACTTGCACATACTATTTAAATACCAAGCCTGAAAACTCAGTTGTTGCCTTATGCACTTAGGAAAAGAAATTTGACCAGCAAAGCAATGCTGAACTGGAACCAAAACTGGGCAGAGACTTATGCTCACCAACTGCTCTTAGTGATGCTCTGAACTTAAAGTTCATACAATGTCACTCCTGTTTCTCCTCTAAAATCAAAGCAGCACAACAAACATTTCATTCTCTGAAGTCTCTCTAACGGGAACAAAAAAGGGCAACAGATAGCTCCTTACAGGTGTCTAGCAGGGGACAAAAGATGCGCCTGGTGTGGAGTGTGAGATAGCTTGTTGAGTCTCCCATTGGGAAACAACAGAGGAAAAGGAGAATAAAACACACACACTGGTGGAAAGCAAGATTTTGGAGATAAGGAAAAGAATAAATTATTCAAAAAATGAAAAAAAGGACAAGAGGGAACAGGGGGAAGCTTTGGCAATTAAAAAGGAGATGACAAGAAATAATTAGGAAAAAGCCTAAATGGCACATAGGAAGGAGAATGCAGTTCATTTGCTCAAGTTGCTATGTTGCCATAACTCCCTTGCAGAAGCTAGGGAAGGAAAAGAGAGGAGAGGAAAGCACATTACTGAGAGCCGTGCAATGGGGAAATACTCTGGCTGGCTGATGCAGTCTGTGTGAAGAACTGCACAGCAGCTCTGTATTTCCCCAGGTTTGATCTCTGAAAAACAGCACTAAAGTAAATATATCTGCTCCTGTGGAAGTTCAGTGGTGTCCCTGGAGCTCATTCATTTTCTAACCTTTTACCAGCTGCTGGCCTGAAATGGTAGGAGTTCACTTTAAGCCAGACTGGATTTCAAAGGAAAGGTCCCAGAGGTGACAAGCTGCTCATTAATTCACTGTAATGCTTTAGTGCTGGAAGAACTGTTTTAAACACACAATCTGAAACAATTTAGAGCCACCAAATAATTATATCACAAGAAGCCACCACACACTTCACATTTACTAATGTTAAAATCTAGCTATGTAATCTGCTGATAGAATTAATGAAGAAAAAGGAGGAGACTGACATTTTATTAAGAAATGCTAATCAACCTGGTTTTGAAGTGTCCCTCATTTGCATTACAAACATTATTATGAAAATTCAGCATTATGCTTCTCTGTGCAGCATTGTACTGCTCTACTGAACATCAAAAATATTCACTTCCTTAGAGCAGGGAAAAAAAAGGAATGAAAAATCATGATCAAAGATAACTTCAATTACTTGTTAATTTCACCTTAATTCCACTCTTGGGATAATAAGCCTTCCTCATAAGTTCCCTTCCCTATAACAAATTCTGATATATGCTTATAGGTCCCTAAATATATTCCCACAAGAAGTACATCAATAAATATGCATCAGTGTAATTTACACAGCCTTCACCACAGGCATGGTAGGACTGTTCATAAACTCACTACTGTGTACTGTGTGAAAAACTCATTAAACTCCCCTTTGAATACAGGAATGAAACTTATTTTTTAATTTATTAGACACATTCTCATTGGTCTTCTTTTCAACAACATCATGAGGGATGCACAGAGACACTTTTATTCTCCAATAAAAATAAAGTAACAGTGCAGAAAAATCAGAAGTATAGACTTTTGATCGCGTATCAAAACTTCACACACTCATACCTGAATAAAATAAATCTTCTGCTGTTGTATAGATTTGAGAAGTTGATATGAAGAAAAACTAAATAACTTCTAAGTTGGTTCATCTATAAAGTATTTATCCAAAATCTATTACTGATATACATTCTTCCCTTTTCACAGAGTGCTGAAATGTTAACTGGAAGACTCAGGCAAGACAACTGAAAGACACACCTGAGTCACTAATCAACTCTATAAACATGTAGAAAATAAAGAAATTATTAAACTTGAAAGAGCAGGCAACAAATTAGTAGATCTCAGTTGCTTATTTAGCTCCATCAGCTACATATGAAATACATTTCTTGAAAACATTTCTCTTTTGAGGAACTGGTGAGCTCTGAAGAAAAAAACTTTACCTTGGAAAACTGTTGACAAGCTCTGCCTAAAACCACAGACTATATAATGTGATTGACAGAATTTTCAGTGACGCTGGACAAACTCAAACTGGAAGAAAATTTTTAAAAGATAACTGACCATCAACAGAATACATCTTCTCTAGCTATGACTCTGAAACTTAATTGATCAGACGGAATGACAAAACAGCTAAAACCCAGCAAACACATACAAATGCTTCTTAAAACACAAATCTTTTGAAAGGACAGGTGAGCTCATCTCAACTTCTGAATAGAAATAATACGTATTATTCCTTCTTTTTTTTTTTTTCCTCTCTGTTTTTTTGTGTATGTGCTTTTTTAGAAAGCAGAACCTGAGGACCAAACGTTGCCACAGTCTTTTCAGAAATGAAAGCCACCAAATGCTGGGTATCAAAATGAGAAAAAAACCAAAAAACCTTTTCACAGACACATTAGATAATGAGAACAAGCTCTCTCAGGAACAAGGTGGACTAATGGAAATCATAAAATGCAAGTCTTCTGGAGATACAGCAGGAATTGTCATGGCATGTAGAAGGAGCCCAACCTGCTGTAGTCTTACACACACTATCTTTTTGGAGCAGAGATACAGCAGGAATTGTCATGGCATGTAGAAGGAGCCCAACCTGCTGCAGTCTTACACACACTATCTTTTTGGAGCAGTTCCTGAAGCAGGTTAGCTCTCTAGCCAGCCCCAGAGAGAGCAAGTCAGAGCAATGCAAACCAGAGCTGGGGGAACACTCAAGGTTGTTTCATCATCCTCTCTATTTAGCAGCGTAGATGCACCCAGTGACACTGTGCTTTTGCTTCTACGTGTCTACTATTAGTCGCATATGTTTATTCTTTCTTTGGAAATAAGGTTAATCTCAGGGATAGGAAAATAAATCTGTATTAGATTCTATTTTATCTGTTTGGGAGAGTATGATTATGTCTCCATTACGCCAAAATATGGATGTTTCTGTAGGATACTAGGACCCACACTTTAGTAATGAGTTTCATAATTTGTTAAGCATATACCCTTAGTAAAATAGCATCTCACGTTGGCCCTTCACATGAGCAGGACTGAAATTCAAGCCTATAAAATGCATTTTGAAGATATGGATAGTGATTTGAGAATGACTAAACCATAGGGTACATAACTCTTCCCTCTTCTCCTCTCTTTGTTCCCAGATTTTATTTCTCCACCATTTTAGTTTCACCAGTGGAAGGGCTGACCTAATGAAAAGCCAAAATACATGGTCTGCTGTTACAGATGCTTTCTCTGCACATTGAGAGTCTTCAAAATTTTCTCCCTACCTGAAGACCAGGCCAAGGATTGTTTGGCCTCAGTGTGCTGGGAAGGGGTCTCGGTGTGTTAGGAAGGGGTCTCACTTGCAGCCTAATAAAGTCATAGATTCAGCAGCAGTCTGCTTCTCTGTCAAGAGGGTTATAGATTTTCCTGACACAGTAGGTCTGCCAAAAGGAAAAAGGTACAGAGGAAAAAGGCCATGTTGTGTAAGAGGGGGAGAGCTAACCAAGATCAGGAGTACGTCCCTGAAATGCATCCTTCTCTTCTGTATTTCTGGCTGTAGATAAAAAACTAACCATATGCCCAGTGAGCAGTGCTGTGATGAATAATAACATTCATTACTCTTCTTTCTACCTGCACTGCAATTTTAGATGTCCTTCAAATTTGCATTTATTTTACCAATCTGGATGGTTGAAATGTCAAACACCTTAAGGGATATATAAAACATTATTTACTCAATTGAAATTTAGTTTCTAAACCACAAGCATTGGTCTGTCCAATCAACTTGACTTGAAACACAGCATACTTGCACAACAAAGTTCTGCAATATCTTTTCTGGATTTATATTATTTTTCAGTTGTTTTCTCTGCCGCATAATCCTCCCAAGGATATAAAAACCCAGGTAAATCAGCATATGATTTGTCAAACAGGCTGCATTCATTTTATTCAGCAATTTCCATTCACAGTATTTAGATATGGCAGACCTTAGGGAGCTGTTTGAGAAGCTACTCAATTCTGTTTTCCCTTTTCCTTTTAAAAACATGCATTTGTATTATTGAGGAGTGTCATTTAGGAAAGACAGGAATAGAGCAGACACTTTGAACCACTCTGATTTTCCCTCGTAGGCTACTATATGTAACAACATATAGTATAAGTGAAAACAGTAGTTCTTCCAATGGGCACTTCATCTTTTATTGACAATCTTCACTACTACAGTATTTTGTCTTTTAAGGTTCACCAGCTGCAGCAGTCCTTAATTAAGTCTCCTCTGTTCATATTTTTTTACTGCATAGCAATCTAATAAATACTAGGAAAACAAATCTATTAAAGAGCAGAGTTACTAGAAAAAGAATAAAGAGGAAGAAAAAAAGCATTTGGGTAGGTACAGGCAAAGCCACTACTTAGCTTTTGAATAAGCACCTGGAACCAGAATCATCAGATCAAAGGAACAAATTACATTTGTGGATGCAATCTTTTGGGAGCTGCTTTTCTTTTTTTTTTTTGCTAATTCACCACATTCACTGTATTAATTGTCTTGGCTTCCCATTCATATTGAGTTTCTCTTTTAATCAATACTTTAAACCAAGGGCTTGATCCAAAACCAACAGAGACCAATGAAAAGTTGCTTCGACTTCAGTAGAGTGCAAGCACCAGAATTACATTAAGTAACTAGTCTTCATTGTAGACTGACTATATGCGAAAAAAAACCCATAAAATATCTGAAATCACAGCTTTTTAATAATGCTTCAATACCACTTTAATCACACAGACATTGCTCTGGGAGTCTGATTTCATATACCAAAATTCAAACAGAAGCTATCATTTTTGTCTCATTTACCCAACAGTGTAAACAGAAAAACATACATTATAGCGACTATATTAAAACTATTCTACAGCACTTCAAAAGACAAGTCTCAATTTAAACCTCCATTTCTTATAGTCCGGATTTCAACCAGGATACCTGGGGCTAATAATTAAACTCCACAGAAATTACAGAAAGGGAACACTGAAAAAAGTCAATAAAGAAACCTTTTAGAGGGATGTATCTCTGGAACAAATGGTTGCAGTATTCATTCTATTAAACTGTACCTGAAGGAGAGAAGACGTTAAGCCAGTCCTTAGCACATAAATGCTGCAGGTGCTACAGAACAGCTTCCTATCACTTGGCAGATGCCATTTCATTGCAGGGGGCTTTACTGCCTTTTAAATGACAAAAAAATAAGACAAAGCTCAAGTTTACTGAAAATCCTGGCATAAACTTGCATTCACAACATTACACTGCAGTAACCACCAGTGATGGATGCTGAAGTTGAAACATCAAGACTTTCCTGTCCTGTGTGCCTAGGAAAGTCCCTTTATATTGTCATTCAGGGGATCTAACACATGGCAAATGCTGTCTCACTTTATTCTTTTTTTCTTCTAAAAATAACTCTTCAAATTATAATCTCAGGGTGGTACCTCAAACTTGCGTGAAACTGCATGGAGCTAGGATAACTATTCACCCCATTTATCATTCCTTTGTTTCTTGCTTGACAGGGATGATAGCCCAATTTTTCCTCTGCATTAATAGAACATTCACGTCACATCAAATTCTGAAGTTATTAGTTAGTATATTCACCAGATCTACATTAATAAAGCAATAAGTTGATCACTGGCTTTTAAAGTGCCAATTCAAAATAGAAAAAACAGATGCTGTTTAAAAAGCATAATCATTATTCTAATTAATACCTTATAGTTAACACTACAGAAGAGGGAGTAACTATGAGCACTGAACTCCCACATACATTTTAGTTTAAGCAAGTGTCTCTCACTCAGCATTTAAGGCAGAAGAGTTACTGGCGTGGGAACAAGAACTGCTCCCTCTAATGCTTGCAGATCTCTATCCTCATGAATGTATGCTATTGATTTAGCTTCCAAACGCTAAACTATCAGACTTCCTCGCTGTGGGAGAGTTGTAGAGGAACAGGAACCCCAGCCAGAGACAGGATCATTAAATGAACCACCTCTGAATGGACCTGTTGCCAAAAATAAAAGCGCCTGCCATGATTCTGTACCCCATAGGTCTAAATCTGCTCCATGAGATTCAAAACCCTTTGAAACTGTAAGGTATGTCGATCTAAATCCCAAAGCAGAGAGATGGAGGGAACTGGGGTTAAGAAGAGGCTCCACTGTGTGCCTTGGAAGCTGGAAGACTGCAGAAAACGTCTAAAGCTTGAGAGAAGAGCTTAAATCACTTTTCTAGTAATCTCTCATGGAGTCTGTTATTAGGCCAGCAATGCATAACAGGCTCCGGACTTGAAGTTAACATTTCTCCAAGTTATATCAGAAACCATATGGAGTGCAGACCAAAAAAATGAAGTCTGAAGTTGTCTAGCAGTAGGAAGAGATGAGAAGAAGACAAAAAAAAAAAAAAAAAAAAAAAAAGACAGACTGTTTCACAGTAACTGCCTGACTGTGCGCCCCATTTACTGAATGACCAGGAACAAGGAAGTTTTCACCTGCAATTCTGATTAATCTGTCTCTAGGTATCATTAGTACCTTTTAAATAGGCATAACCCTCATTTACAATGCAGTATAGATTAATCTCCTTAAAACTTACAAATATTTGGAATATTTTACTCCATCATTACAGAAATAAATACGGGGAGAGGAGCCCCAGATTTACTGCAAAATACCCTTGAAAGATTGCAGTTCATGCCCCAAGTAAAATGAACAAAAAGAAGCAGCAAATCTTATGGATTTGTTATTTTAACAATCTATTATGCAAAATAAATGTGCAAATAACAAGAACAACAGTCCTCAAATTTCAAGCATATTCATTTTCACACAATTGTTTATTCATCTGTCTTTTACATAATCCCTGTGACAGGCACTCAGGGAGGAACATAAAATACGTGTTCACTGATGATACAACTGCACAAACAGGCACGTTTTGAGGTAGTTCAGGTACGCAGGCATCTCTGCTCTACCTCAGAACTTAGAGGTTTTACTTTGTTTAAGAATACAGCTGTATTTATAAGAAGGTAATTCCTACTGAACAATGTACTGTTCCCTGAGAATATAGTACACTTTCTTAGTGAGGCTTCTTATAGCAATATAAAAAGGTTAAGTAAAAGAGAAAAGCACAAGTAGAATATATGAAGGGGCACCGTGTCTTTGAACCTTTACACGAAAACTTAACTGAAAATATTGAGGTGGTACTAACAAAGCAGAAACACCTTACAAAGCTACAAGTTTGCAAAGCTTGGACAAAAAACACCAAAAAATTACAGCATAACAAAATGTTCTAGAAGACATTCCAAGAAGAGAGTTTCAGGATGACCCACACAGTGACAGATCATGAGCCAGAGAGTATTACCCTCCACTATGGAGAAAATAACTATGGTGGAAAATGGGTAGGGGCCACTGAGTGAGAACGGGGGGGGGGGGGAAGAGACACCAAAGATAAAGATCAATATGGAAACAAAAAAAGATAAAAGATACATAACTAGTCAGAGAAATAGGTGGAGGAGCTTTCAAACATTTTAACTTTACAGTGCCTCTGAGGTAAGTAAATATTACCTCTTTTTGCTTCATAATTGAGGCAATAAGGGTAAATGATTTATCAAGATCACACAGGAAGTCTGAGCCAGAGCCAGGAACCCAGATTTATTACCTAACCTCTACACCATGCTGACTCCTGCGAACAATGTAGACAAACTGCAGGGAGTTCAGAAAGAAAAAAAACTAAGACTCCAGGCTGGCAAGACTAAGATACAAAATGAGATCTAAAAAAAACCAGTGGGGTTGGAAGAGGTTTTCAGTGATAAAGTGAACAAACTCATAACTGCACAGCAAACCTAGCACTTAATTAAGATACACAGTGACTCACGCATGCTAAGGAAAAGCAGCAAAAGGCCCAGCAGAAACAAAATTCTGGTCTGCACACTTTTCTCCCACTGCTGGGAGCGTAACGGAACAAACAAGAGTGACAGGAATTAGTCACATTGCTCAGCTTAATGCTTGATGAAATGCTGGACATTTCTGACATACTTTGGTGCAGCACCAGACCCATACAGAATAGTGCATCTAACAATTCTTGAAAAAATTCAATCCATTCCTTGACTGAGGAATGATTAAGTAGTTGTGGGGCTTAACCGTTTCCATACTGTAAAGGCTATCAATAGAAAGGACAAAGGTAAGTTATTTGGGTTTATCTGAGGGTATATATTATTGGGTTGAATAAAGAACAATAAATTTAGGCCTAATAACAAGTAAGAAATCACCTGTGGATAGAAATACTCCTCATATAACTTTTGAGGGAAAAAATAAACATACTGGACAAAATTCCTGTCTTGATAAATAGTCTGAACACCTATTCCAGCTTTAAAATGTATAGCTGCTGGGAAATGGATCGGTGGACTATTTAGGGGGACTCAGTTTGACTCATCCAGAAGCTGAAAGTCAACAGCCCCGTAATTTCCACTTTAAATGTAATATTTTTATGAGGCGGGTGAGTGTTATACAGAAGTGGAAAACTACTGCTGCTGAAGCAGTGACCTCCACTTGAGAGGACCTGTCAACACATGAAAGATTTGAACATCAAACGGGTTTAAGGTCAATTTTAGCTGTAACCTTTTAACTATTCCTTTAGCTTTAACATACGTAACTGAGATCACAGAACTGACATCTATCCTCCAGGTCCTCCAGCAAAATTGATGAAAACAAGCCTAACTTTAGCAAAATACCCTGAAGAACTCTGTTCCTGGGATACCACTTCTAAGGAGTTATTTTACCTATTTATTTTTAATTAAAACAACATTTACCACAATACAAAGCTGAAATGAGAAAGTATAATTAGCGCAGCCTCAGAAACAGGGCAGCAGTTGCTGGTCAAGCAGGATGAAAGAGGTCACGGACCTTTTCTGCTTTATGGTTCATGTCCTCAGGTCCTATTTAAGTTAGTTGGTTTTGAAAGAGGTCCAAGTAAGGCAGGGCATCATCTGTCCTAGCTGACAAGGTATATAGTACACATATGCATTCTTTCAAGTGCAACCCACTTTTGTAGCCACAGGCTCACAGTAAGATACAATTTCCTTGTGCTTGATGAGCTTCTCAGGATAGAGAATGATTCTCTCTTACATATTCAAATTCCTTTCCCTACCATCACCACCAGCACCACCACTGCTTTCAGTATCCATCCAGGCAGATCAGGATGTTGCTGCTTAAACTAAATCAATTAGCAAGTGGCAGATGACCAGGGCAAGTATCTTTTCCACGGAAGTCTGGTTCCTTGAAATCAGCTGAAAGGTAAAGACGACAAAAGTTAAAAACTCTGGCTGGGCTCTAATGCCTGTCACAGGGATGAGTCCAACCACAGACAGAAATCAGATCAGGAAGGGAGAGCAGATGAAGGCAGCCCTACTAAAATTGTTGGATACAAACAGGAACCTACACTGCGCTATGCAACTTTTTGCCAGATAAGTCTCTAAACAAATTAGTTTAGCAAAGCTGACATCTAATTAAATCTCTTCTTTAGTGTGTATCATTCTTCTTGCAAGCCCATGCAAAAAGGGTTATAGGAAACTTTCTGATGACATTAAACATTAATTGCTAGCTGTATTCTTATCTCCTCATTCCAACTTACCAGCTACTACATCAAAATTTATGCCATGCATAGGAAAATATTGTACAGCACATGTGAACACATCAAGATCTTGTGTTGTAAGCAAATCTAAAAGCAAATCCATAAAGACCTAGCACATACTGGGAAAAACATTATTTAAAATTAAGGGGGGAGGGATCAAGACCTGTTCTTCAATTGATTCATGTGTGGGTACTGAAGGATTTGAAACCATTCTGTGTTATGCTCCATACACACTGCTGACAGCCAGAACTTGTAAGGAAACCTGTCCTAGTGCTGTTTGATGACTGACATCTCCATGCAGCAATATTTTCATTGGCAGAAAAGGAACATAAAAAGGACAGAAAAGACAACTTTAAATTTCCATTGATCTGTCAGACTAAGTTAGAATCCTCCTATTATCAAGTAGATTTTTTTTTTTTTTTAAAAGCTGGGAGTAAAAAAGGAGACTTCAAACTTCATAGGATCTAAATCCATTCACAGTAAGAAAATTTTCACAAATGGTTCTTGACATCGCACAATGAAGACATGATATAGTGGGAAATTGTCACCTTAAGCCATCATTATACATCTCTGTACATCTATCTTTTAATCTGTAAGCTTTGTCAAAATTTTTTAAAAGTGCATTTTAAAAGGAACTGGAAATACAAGGCTATGAAGATAAATACTCAGCTAGAATTTCTTCAGCTCAGCAGAGGGGTAGAGGACCGATTTTTGCAGTGGTGTATTTTGACAGTACATGACTACTCCTCTGTGAAAATCACGTCCATACAAAGCTAACAAAAAGATAAATATATCTGAGCAAATGATACCTGTACTGTGTTCATAATTGCAAAAGTGACTGCATGTCATACACACTTTAGGTAGCTGGAGAACTGATTGTTTGCTTCGTATTTGACAGAGTTTAGAACATGGAGGTCCCTATTGCTGTTGCATCTTTCTTCAATTTACGAACAGTTACTTGTCAGAAAGCACCAAGAACACCCTTAATTGCATCATGATTATCTTCCCACTAGGCTGCCACTATCACGTATTGTGATAGCTTTATGTTTTGCTATATTTATGGTTTTCAAACATCACTAAAAAAAAAAATTATGAAATTGTTCATCATTACATAGACAAGCACACAGACTGCCATGTTTGTGCTGTTTATGGCGTTGGCTCTAAATGGTATACATGTTTATCCAACTGCAGGTAGTGTTGCACCTAAATATTTCCAACACTGGAAAATACTTAAATATTGGACTATAAAAAATGTTTTCTTTAAAAAAGGATTCAGAGAAACATCAAAATCTCAACAGGATCACATATGCAAAATTTAAAGTCAGTGAATTCACTGACGTTAGACAAGTTATCAGAGATCTAACTTCAGTGTAGCACAATTTGATGGCACAATTTGAACGTCATCTGTTTTCCAAAATACCACTTAAAGCCACAAAAAAAATCAGAATCTCCATTTGTTTCAAATACTTTTTAAAATATACCCAAAAATATGTCTTTATATGGTACATGACAGAGAATCAATTTCCAGAAAATACAATCTCAGGACTTGGGCAGCTGTCCCAGTGAAGGCTGAGGAGCCTGTTGGGTAGCTATGGCTGATGGATAGAAATCTGCTTCTGATGCTAAAACTAAGCAAGAATTTCCCTACCTTGCTGTTTCCCTATGATACCAAGAAAATACATCTCTATTCCAACAGTACTGTATTTCTTTAGGTTGTTTTCATAAAAACAATAAGATTCTTGGACCCTTCTGGACTATAGGGGCTGTCAGAAGCCCCAGTTTTCTACTGTCTCCTTGACAGCCTTCGAAAAATCTATAGGCCATTACGGGATCCAGAAATGCCGGCTGTCCCATTCATAGCCAAGAATAACCTCTCAGTGCCCTGACGTATCAATTAGATCTGCTCAATGCGTGTTTAAACAGCAGAATGTTTAATAAGATGCAGCAGCAGACAGTCCATGTTTATTGCTGTTTTCTATGCTATTACCACTAGGGAAATCGAAACGAAGCTAGCAAGACCAGGTTCACAGCACTGCAAATATATTCTGCTATTTCTCCTCTCTGTAGGTTAACATAGGAGTTTCTCATTTCTTCAGCAAGCTGGTTTCCACATAAATGAAAGTAGACTGGAGAAAACATAAGTAATTCCTAGCTGGCTCTCCCTTCTTTTGTTTAAATCACTTTTTCTATTTTCCCATTTCATTTTCCTGACAATTATCTTCTCACTTTTATTACTCCATTTATTTTCTTCCCCTTGCAAATGTCCCCAATAGAAATGTGAAAATGCTAGTGTCGCTTGTAAAAAATAGGTTTGGCTGAAATAAATGGAAGGATTCCTCTGACTCAGGAATTTGGCCATCGCTGTAAAGAGGTAACTGAGTCCCAGTTGAATGTCACAAGATATGAAGCTAGCGTATCTCAAACTAGGTAAATTCAGACAAAGAGTCTCAGTCAGCGTATCAAAAGTTCACCCTGCAGTCTGCAAAAAGCAAGAACGATAGGTTTTCCTGGCTGCTTCCCGCTTGCTGTATAACCTCCAATTTAAAATGTTATGATCTTGGGGGAATTTTTTTTTTTTTTTTTTTTTTTTGTACTTCCTACTTACTACCTTAGTTACACAAGTCCCATTTTAAACTGCTGCCATTGATGGAAATAATCACAGCTCCAGATGACACACTTCTTATTTTTGCTGCTCTGATTGTAAAATTGATTAATGAGCCCTGAATTTAGAAGCATCTATACTAATAATCTTGCTTTTTAAGTAGTCTCACCTTCCTCAGCTAAGACAGAGTATGTTGTTACTTCCTAATGGTGAAAGACCTACTTACAGTTTTAGTAGATAGAGGTTTTGTGTCTACAAGCACATCTTGTTTAGTAAGAACAGTGTAACCTCCTGTCACATAATTAAGGTAAAGATGTTGGTCTACAGACACACTGACCATCTAATATCCAGAACATCCAGAAAAATACCCTCACAATGGTTAAGCCGAAGGTCAAAAGTAAGCGTTTGATGCTCAAAACTTGAAAAGTGGAACCAATTTTAATTTTTACTCAGGAGATGTCAGTCTTGTTCATGTAAGAACACTTATGCTGCCTGCAGTTGCTAGCACAATGAATCGTTTACTACCAAAAACATGTACCTTTTTTATATTATCCCCAAAACCACATCAACAGGTATCAAAAAATTTGACAAATCTTTGATGAAATCAAGGTGGAAGAGCTCAAATATATTTATCAAAATATTCTAAGTTTCTTCTGCAGAATGACTCCTTTTACAGCTGAAAATCAAATAATTACTTTATTCACATACAGTTGTAATGGTCCATACATGCAAAGTAAACTTATTAGTTTTAAACGCATTCCTTCAAAAGCAAAACTAGAATATACCAGCACTCAACCAGCACCTCTTTAGGTAGAATTTTGTCACTAGGGAACACAACTGTGGGAAGCTGTGAACTTTCATTTACTTGACTGCTCAGCCATGAGCACTGGCATCTCAGCATTAATAAGGAAAGAGGAAGTCCATCGTGGGGAGATGGGGTTCTTGTTAAAAACTGACATCAGAAACTGAAGAGGGATAATCAGTATTAATCATAACTAATAAATATAATTAATAATTAAGAAACAACATGAGGAGAGAAACACTCCCTTCCCAAGCAGCAAGACTCAAAAAGTCATGTTCAAAAAAAGAACGTGTGTTTCTGACTGAACAAATGTATTGACGCCTCAGTACCACAAGACCAAGATATGCCGCAGTGCAGTATTTTCATAAAAAACATAAGTCACCCCAGCAGCTTTGGAAGTCACTCATGAGGCAGCACAGATGAAACCAGAAATTCAATATCTTGTTTTGCCCCTAACTGGGGACTGAGCAAAGAAGGACTTCTTCATTTTTCAAGAGGCAAGCAGTTGCAAAGAGAACTGACCCCTCGCCCCTACTGAAGTCTGTGGGAACAGGAATCTTTAAGACTGGACATGATTTATTAAAAGGGCAGGATCAATTAAAAACTCGTATTTCTAGCTGAACATTTTATTACCAATAAGTAATTAAGACATTGTCATTACCAAAGGGCAATAAAAACTTCTGGTGTGTGTTTTTTCTCCAGTTCTCTGACTACATGCACATGCCAGTTTGGCCAGGTAGCTCCCAATAGCTCATATGA